>NC_064670.1:21796747-22127461 GCF_943734685.1 Anopheles coluzzii | reverse complement strand
GCGCTGGCTCGGCGGCAGCAGCCGGTCCTTCTTCTCCCACCCCCGGTACACCTCCTCGATTAGTATGAAGTTGGCCATGTCCTGGGCCGACTTGTTCATCTTGCCCATCGCCTGCGTCAGCACGTCCTTGGTGGTGCTTTCCTGCGTGATCTTCAGGATCGTGTACGGTTTGTCCGGCACCACGTCGTACACGGTGAGAAAGAACATTTTGCGCTTCAGCTGCGGCACCTTGCTCTCCAGGCTGTTGGCAATGTCGAGCCGGCTCGCCTCGAACAGGACCGGCACGTCGCCACCGTCCCCCCCGCCGCCGGCGTTGCCACCCCGGCCGCCGCGCGTTTTCTCGCCCCGCTGCTGCAGGTACTGCTCGTCGATCTCGTCGTACGACCGGTCGAGGCTTTCCTCCTCCACGCGCGTGTACACGAACAGCGACGCCATGTTGAGCGGCTGGTTGGTGGGCGAGCGGAGCCGCACGTGCCGGTACCCGGGCCGGATGCACTTGAGCGAAATTACGCGCTGCGCAATGACCAGCCCCGTCTCCGCGTCGTACACGCTGAACTTCAGGAACGCCAGATCGTGAAACATGATCTTGAAGTAGAACGTTTCGTTCCACAGCGGGTTGAACGAGTTCTTGCGGATGATCTTCGTCTTGCGCTTGCCACAGTCGACCGGTATGCCGAGCAGCTCGATCTCGACGAACGTGCTCGAGTACAGGCTGGCCTGGTTGAGGTACTGCCCGGACACGATGTTCAGCACGAGCTGCGTCACGTGCAGCCCGTCGAACTCCTTCTCCAGCGGGCTGTACCGGCGGTACATCAGGTGCGACCGGTTCCACAGCACGTCCGGCTTCCGCACGTACCCGCAGCTGTTGTTCTCCTCGAACATGGCCTTGTTGATGTGCATCGGTATGTCCTCGGTTTGGTAGTTGAGCGCCACCATCTGGATGCCGAACGCCCAGAAAAACACCGGATTGAAGTTGGACGAGTCGATGCGCAGGCCGGCCGGGTAGGTGCGCATCAGCTGCGACTCGGTGTGCGCGATCAGCCCGAGCGGATCCTTCCGGCAGAGCTTCTTCGCGCTGGCCTCATTGATCGAGGAGCACTGGTAGCAGGGGTGGTTCGCGTTCGGCAGGGTGCGGTTGCGAATCGAGTTCGAGGTCGGCGGTAGATGCGACTCGCTGCCACTGATGCTGGACGCGTCGTAGCTGAGCGACAAACTATCGGACAGGTGGCTGGACGAGGGCAGACTGAGCGTGTCGCCGGAGCTGTTCTTCAGTATGCTTCCCACCGTCACGACCGAACCGCTCGTCTTGAGCACATTTTGCTGCTGTTGCTGCGAACTCAGCTGAGCGCTGGTCAGGTTTTGCTGACTTTGTTGCTGCTGTTGCTGCTGCTGCTGCTGTTGCTGCTGCTGCTGCTGCTGCTGCTTCGGATTGGCACGTATTGAGTTGTGCGGGCTGTAGGGGTTCAGGCCGCGAAATTTTATTGCTTGCACGTAGATCACCAGGTCGGAGAGCTCTCGGGCGATCTGGTTGCTGCGCTTGCGGGATCGTTCGTCCTGGTCTTGGGCTTTCGATTTTGTCGGCGTGATGTTGGAATGGCACACACTATGCCTATACTTATCCTCTATTGATCCCCAAGTTGTATGATATGTTTTTTCTGCGTAGAAGAGAAGATGCAGAGCGTTACGCGTCTTGCGTACTATCGAGGGGAGCGTGGGCGGGAACTTACCATCAATATTGTCAAAATCGTCATCATCCTCGTACTCGTCATCGCTAAACTCTTCGTTCAGTGAACTACCGCTAGTGTTGGATATAATTGAACTGGCTCTGCTGGATAAATTCGATTGTTTGAAGGTGTTCTGTCGCCTGCAAATCGGAAACAAAATACGAAAACGTTCAACGTTCGCTCTGGGGACGCGATGAGATTAGGCTACGCGAACTCAAATACTCACGTCAAACCGGTCGATAAAGTGGCCGGTATCTCCACTATCAGCTTTTTGTTCTTGATCAGTATCTTGTGCTTGAGCGAAAGCGGCGACGGCAGGTACGGCTCGTCGCTGTAGTCCTGATCGAACATGAAGTTGGTGACCAGCTTTTCGCCGAAGATTGCCTGCAACGAACGGGAGAGCATAATAGTGATGGGAAAAATGATGTCCGGATTCTTCCGGATTCATTCCGGATAGTGGATCTGGAACCAGTTTCCGGAATCAATTCCTGAATCGGAATCGGTCCTGAAATTGGTTCCGAAATCGTAATCGAAATCGACTCTGGAATCAGAATCGGCTCCGACATCAGAATCATTTTAGGGATCTCCATGAGAATAGGTGTTTGGGTACTATGCTGCTACGATTGTATTGATAACCCCAAAGAATCCAAATTTATTTGTACGACCCATTCCAATGGATTCAGGGACTGATTTCAATTCCAGATCTGATTCTAATTCCGTAGCCAATTCCAATTGCGGATCGTATTCAGATTCCGGAACTGATTACTATTCCCAGATCGATTCCGATTCTAATTCCGGAGCCAATTTCGATTCCGATACAGGTACCAATTTTGATTCCGGAACCAATTTCAGAATAGGAGTCGGCTCGAGATTCAGCTCCGGAATCAGCTCTGGGATCGTCTTCGAAATCGGCTTCAGGATCGGCTCCGGAATTGATAGCATATGAGTCTTTGGGGAAGCGGAAGCGAAGAACCGACGCACACCTACCTGAAAGATGTTCGCCATCCGTTGCTGCTGCTGCACCGAGCAGTGGTTCTCGATGGAAAGTATCACGGGGTAGGAAGATTGAATGAAGGCAGATTTGTTTATTGCTTCTACGACGGCCCGGAACGGGATCTTCGTGGTGAAGGTGTGCCCATGGTAGATGACGGGCGTACCATCGTCCCCGTCCCAGCAATCGAGCTCAACGCAGCGCGCACCTGCCAAAGAAGCGGTCGGTTAGTGGACAACCAGCTGGACAGCCACTTGTCAGTGGGGACCCTCTTACCTGTTAGCAACACCTGACTGTACAGCTCGACCGAGCTTTCGCCCTTCAGCTGGTGCCCGGTTAGGTACGTATTGTGCGAGGACGCAATGTAGTAGTGGGACATCGGCAGGTTCATGTAGGTGCTTTCCGGCATGATTTCGCTCAGAAACGCGTAGTTGTCCTTGTCGATCATGTACCGGGCGAATCCCTCGAAGCTGAGACAGTTCTCGATCCGATGTGCCGCTTCCGGTTCGTGGCGCTACGGTACGGCATAGGGGGATTGTGCGCATTAAGTACATGGAAAGGAGTCATATCCGCTTATTGCCAACTTACCTGTATAATGGCTTTCACATCCTCGTCGGTTTTGATCTCCATCTGGCGCGTTTCGAGAAACTTTTTCAGCGTCGATATCGTGATGACCTTGTTGCTGCACGAAAGGAAATCGTTGCTGGCGGCGATGTGTGCGATGCTCGAGGCCGCTATCGCGTCGAAGTACTTCTTCTGCGTGTGCTTCGCCTCGGTCAGATCCATGTCCAGTGAGCAGTTGCGTGTCAAAAGTCCTGAGGCGATATGGGGAGAGAGTTGCATGAATGGCTTTGTTACACTCCAAAACCCCAGAAATTCGCTTACCTATCTTTCGCTTAACCATGGCCTCCGATAGCTCGGGCGCACTGCGGCTCTTCTCCCCGTTCAGCGTCGTCCGCGAGATGGTCGTCACCGAGAGCTGGTCGAAAATATCACGTAGGTCCTGCCGTGCAATTAAACTGTGCGAGGGAAGAAAGAAGGGTTGGTGTGAAGGAATTCGTACGTGTGATCAAATCCCTACAGCCAACTCAGCACCTACCTAAACGATCGATACAGTGATACGAAGCTTAAAAAATCTAATTGAGTATCGTAGGTAACCGAGCCGATGCGAAGATGCTTCACGTTCTGCCAGAGCTGATCGTTCGAGCCGTTCCGCTCCCGGCGCCGCTCGATCGACCGCGTCCGGTAGTCGCGCGTGTCGAGCAGCATCGTGTCCGAGGGCGTCGTATCGCCCCCACTCCCACTGCCACTGCCACCACCACCACCACCTCCCTGATTCGCGTTGCCCTGGTTCAGCAGGTTGACCACGGACCGCTTCTTGCGTATCTTGGTCGTGCACGAGTCCTTCTTCGCGGCCACAGTGCTCGGCTCGCTACATCCCGGCTCATTGATCTGCGAACCCGACCACGACTTGATCGAGGACAGCCCGTAGCACCGCCCGCCGAACGCTTTGATCGCGTCGGCCACGCTCGGTTCGCTGCACGCGCCCTCCTCGAAGTACAGCTGTATGTACAGCTCCTTCAGCCACAGCATCGACCGGTCGATCAGGATCTGCTGGCGCCGGATGCCGCGCAGCATCCAGTTCAGCCCGACGTACCACGCCCGGCACAGCATCGGCGGGCAGAGGATGCACAGTATGCGGTTTTCGCTCGCCGAGTTACCGTACAGCAGCGTCACGCAGCACTCGACGTGCGTCAGGCCGAAGCGCTTGCCGGCCGCCAGTATCTCCGCGTCGTACTCGTGGTTCCGCGAGCCCATGTTGATCTCCTTGATCGTGCCGAGGTCGAGCATGCCCTCGTCCAGGTTCTGGCACTGGCCCTCCAGCTCGCCGACGTTCGATGCATAGCGATTGGCAAACTTCCACGCCACTATCTCCTCCGGGTTCACGTTAAGGCTAAAGTCTGCTCCGCGATGGGGGAGAGTGCGAGAAAGGGGCATTTGAGGATGTTGGAAAAGAAAAAGAAAAAATCTCCTAGTCCATATCCGTACCTTGTTGGGATTTGATGCGCCGCCAGGCCGTTCGTTGCCAGGAGACAAACGAACAGGAACGCTCCAGCCGCAGGTAGACAAAGGACGACCGATCCGACGGTATCTCCGGTTCCCACAGTACACACGTGGTTCCATGGTGCAGGATCTGACAATACAAGCAAGAGAGAGAGAGAGAGAGAGAGAGAGAGACAGAGAGAAAGAGAGAGAGAGAAAAGAGTAATCATAATGTATTGATATGTATTTATGGTACGGTGTGCTTTGGTAGTAAAGCCAAAGCCCCAAAATGATTGAATGTCCCCGTCACCGTTCCCAACATGGCACCATTTCCACCCTTCTCCGGCGTATCCGACATGCGATGTAAGCGAAAGTACCATAATTTGTAATTCATTAAATCGCCGCCAGCACTGGCACACGTGTCTTTGTGTGTGTGTCTGCAAGTGAGCCCTAACGTGCCGATGTGGTTTGGTGATGCAGAGGCACCGGAGGACGACAGGACATTAATGTAGGTCACAACAATAATTCGATATTTGCGATGATTGAAATTGATGTCGGTTTATAAACGCACACACGAGCAGTGCCAGCACGACAGTACACGCGTGCCGACACACACACAGTGCCACGCTGCGATAAATGGGATTGATGTCCTGTGCAGGAGGCAGGTCTGATGGAGAGTGGATCGTTTGCGAAATGTGCGACGAATGCGGGAGATTCCCCGCAGAGTTCGAAGAACTGTGACAAATAACGTGTGCCGTCTGTATGGTGTGGCCTGACGGCCTCAAGGACCATGTGGGACATTAGAAGAGCAGGGAGAATGAGAGAGAGAGACAGAAATGTAGTCTCGGGCAATTCAATCTCGTTGCTGTGGATGGGATATAACCTCGTCGACACACACACACACACATCGCGAAACAATAGTGTATGCCGGACTCTCCATCGCAACGGATTTCCCTACCAACAGCCACCCTCCCTGGCAGGTGTCGCTGCGGCCTCGCTCAGTAATGGTTTGACGTTCTTTGTTTACCGAATAGGTTGATCGGACGGCGTGTCTGGACAGCGAGTCCGAGCGGGGGAAACAGGGAGTAGAGGTTCGGTCTATCGAGTGGGCATCGAGTGGCTATACTTCGAGGTACTCGAGAGCCGTTCCACAATTGACCCCGTGGCGAGCTGGTACGGGGAAAAGCGTAGCGATACGCACGGTAATTCCATCAGCTAGACGGCAGGCGTAGCTCGGAAGCTTTTGGAAGAAGCTTCTGCGTAAGCCCCCCTCCCCCTCTCCCCTTCCCTCCTCCCTCTTGGACTCTTGGCTTGCGGGCGTGCGTACGTATAATGATACATCTCATAACTGGTCACGATAAATGATGCGTGGAAGTGGACCTCCTCTCTCGCACACCAGCGAGACCACAAACACACCTTGTCCTTCCTTGACATCCGTCGCCTCCCTCGGTAATTGATTCCGGATGCTGCAAAAGGAGCCGCCTCCCTCTCGCTCAGGCCCATTGGCCCTCGGCGTTCGTCGCTGTCCATTTGCGTTTTGCCGCGTGCCATCATCGTTGAAATATTGGCGTAATAAATTTCAACATCCAACATTCCGGCTTATATGGGGGAGGAAAATGAACCAGCCGAGGGGAAGAATGGTGACTATTTGTGTGCATGTGTGTGTGTGTGTGTGCGCGCGTTTGTGAGAGAGAAAATGGGAGTGGAAATGATGGAAGCGTTCCGCCAGTTCCGGGCCCGCGTTCGTGCAACACCAAATTGGCCGTGAGTGCACTGGGCATTGAAGAGGGCGAATACCATTGCAGAACCGATATCAATTTCACTTCGCATCATCCACGCCAGTGGTGGCATCGGAGGTGTCAGTGGCGGTAGAATGATCGATTGCTAGTGAGAGAGGAGTTTGAGAGAGCGAGGGAGAGGGATGGAAAGATCAGCTTTTGAAGGCTTTTCACTACTTTCATGCGACTGGCGGGCACCATTTTTACATCGATCGGCGACCATCCTCGGGGTTGGGGAATCAATTTGACTAAGTAGCTGATGCTGGGCGCCAGCCGGAACCAGCGGGATAGCGTCCCATAGCTTGTACTTTGGGTGGCTGGTTAGCGGACGATGGGGCTGGAGGGTTTTTATAAATGGTAGTTTTAATTGTGCTAGGAAATAATTTCGATGCTTCTGCGAGCGGCGAGAAATGTTTGGTTACATTGTCTGTTTTGGTCACTTTCAATTACTCATTACTAATGGGAGTAATGGAAGCGATTGCGTTTGACCGACCGTTTGACGTTTGTTGGAATGTTATTGAAATACTATTGTATTCCGGAAAGAATCCATACCGATTCTCTGAATCACTGTACCAAACATGAATGAAAGTTATGCAATTGTTTTAGATGTCAGATCCCCAGAGAGTCTACAAAAAAATTCGATACGTGGAAGTAGCAACCTTCAACGTGTTCCTATTTCTCGTTATAGTTCCCAAGATCTACAAAACGTTCAAGATGCTTTCACTCAGTGCCATAACGTGTGGGAGGTATCCATTAAATAACACACACACACCGAGCACACCATTAGAAGCAGAACGGAGAACAATATGAACTCGTCGAACGTGGGCGTTGCTGCATTGGCAGAACAGATGTGTCACGCGTCCATAAACCATCACCAAGAACCCTCTTTTTTGCGTAGAGAAATAGAGAGGCACCACCCACCTGCAGTATGTGATGATCGATCGCGTTGGTTTTCTTCGACGACAGCGGTATGATGCTGATGCCGTGGTCGTAGAACAGCGGCTGCACCGGGTTGTAGTTGCCGATCTCCACCTCGTAGTCCTCCTCCTGTTCCTGCAGGTTCGAGGGCTGGTAGATGTAGAGTGGGGTTTTCGTTTGGCGCGGACTGTTGGCCGCCGCCCGTAGGTACTCCAGTAGGCTGTGCGGCAGCTCCCGGCACAGCTGGTCGTGGTGCTCGATGGACGCTTGCAGCCGGCTGACGGCCGGTTCCGCCCGCACCAGTATCTGCTCCAGCATCTGCTCCTCCTCGCCCCCGTCATCGGGCTGCGCGTCGGGCTGATCGTGCTCCGGCTCCGACTGTACCACCAGCTGCTCCGTCGATTCGTCCGACCCAACTTCGGAGGGCGCAGGGTCCGCCGGTACTGGGGTGCGCACCCGGCAATCGACCAGTGGCAGCTCGAGCGGTAGCAATCGGGCCACAAACTCCTCATCTTCGCGCAGCGGCAGCGGTTTCACCTCGCCGAGGAAGTACTTTTCGACCGGGTTGTCGAGCCCGGGTTCACCGGTCTGCGGGACGGTCACCAGCAGGGTTTTGATCTCGTCGACGTGGTTCCGGAAGTACGGTATCATGCGACACGTGGGTATGGCCTGGAGAAAGAAAAGAGGAAAAAAAACCCAAATTATGTTATTGATTGGCGTTTTGGGGGTGGGAGTCGTCATGGGCAGTGGGCATGGGAAAAAATGAAACAACAAACTCACCAGTGCTCGCGTAACCGCATTATCATACTCGAAGCTATCGAACACGGTCGTAAGAAACTCGTACACCGTGTTCCGACCGGTGCGATCCGTGGCCGACGTCCAGAAGGCTTCCTTTTTGATTGATCTATAAATAAAGCGATAGAGAGGGTGGATGTGACGAGAAACAGAACCGTAGCTGCTGCCAAAAAAGTGTGATGTGGCACCACCATTTCCCCACGAATGGTGGATAGATTGTGTACCCCTGGGGAAGGAGGGAGGAGGAGGTCGGAGCCGTACGGTCAACTAGCCGTAAAAGCGCACCCCATTAGGTCGGGCGGGTCGGATGGAGCCTGCGGCTTGTTTGGTTGTCCGTGTTTTCTCATCTCCACACGCCAATGGACCAGAAAGGCACACACACACACAAACACACCCGATAGTGACCCGATTGGATAATGAAATTATAATTCACATTTATAGACTCGAGTTTGCCGCTTCTTTGCTCCGGGGCTGGTGTGGAAGGAGTGTGCCAGCTGCTGGTCCGAGAAATCCAAGAGAAGATACGAAACACTGCCCCCCCCCCCATCGATAGCAAAAAATAAACCACCACGGACACTGTGGAAAGCGTAACTGAATAATGTCCACTCAGCGAGTAGCCTTGCGGATCGTCCGGATGCGGCTAACGGGATGGTGGTGGTGGTGGATGCTGCTTAACACACAGATTGAAAAGAAACACCTCACCTCGGTTCGTGGAAAGAAAAAAAAAAGAGCGAAGAGCGCAGGGTGTCGATGCTTTTCTGGAAGGTTTTCCTTTTCTGTGGTGCCTTTTTTGCTCTCCTTTCCTTGTAGAACGGGAACGACGGAAGCAAGTAGTTTCCGCCGGCCTACAACGGTCAAATGCTGCTGGAGGCCGAAAGAAACCCCTGCCCCCGGAACCGCCCGCTTGGTCCGTACACCGGCCGTCGGTGTTAGCCAGTAGTCATCTTCTTCGCCTTTGCCGTGTTTTTTATGTGCCGGATCCTTGCCCCGGAGCAGTTTTCTCGGTACGACACAATAATAAACATCGACATGGTGTGGGGCGGTGGGGCGTTCGGAGTTTGCTCGCCCATCACCATGGCATGGTCGACCGTTTGAGGGGACCCGTGTGGTCCGTGTGTCCGTGCAGACAAGATAGATGGACAGTGCGCGAGAGGAAAGCGAGAGGTTAACGGGTAGCGGTGAGGTCATCACACTCCGGCAACCGACCGATTCAAAGGCAAAGGACTCTTGACTTCTTGGATAGCGCCCCGAAGCGTATCGTTACCGACAACGATTGGTATTCTTCGCTGCACCCGTTGCTTGCGTTCCGTCTCGAAAGGACAAACGTGGGGCAGCAAAGAAAACGAACTAAATTTGAAATGCAAATCCACTCCACAATGTGCTGTGATGAACAAAAATGAAAACACAGAAACAGAACAAAAAACACTGAACAGAGAGAGAGGGACCTTTCTTTTTAGAGGCCCAATTTGGTAGGGTAAATTGACATAGAGGCGCAAAATATATAGCGACGGGCACTCACACACACACCCTGAAATAGAACACACAGTCTCTCTCTCACTCTCTCTCTCCCAATCGCTTGTTAGGAGTCTCTTGAGCCTCCCCTAATTAAATCATGTCCGCGGCTTTTCCCACACAACCGCACACGGGAAGAACTTCCGGCCGCTGGTATAAATAACATTTTAAAGGCTTTTCCTTCCCTCCACCCCCAACACTGCTGGAAAGAATGTTAAAGAATGGTTGTTGTGGATGATGATGATGATGGAATGATGGGGAGAAGATGGGGAGAGAAAAAAAACCGAACTCACTTCAGCCCATCCACTATCTCTTTAGCACCATTGAAGTTTCCGATATTCCAGCATGAAATAGCAACACGCAACAGACATGCAAAGGCCGCTTTTCGTTCGTCTTGTGTACCTTGTGAGAGCACAATGTAGTTGGTCCACGCGCTGGTCTGAAACAAAAAAACAACAACACAGCAAACAGAAATAAGGGAAAAGTTTTGAAACAACGCCACACGTTAGCCCCAAACTGGAACCAGTCGATACGAGCGACACGCTGAATTGAGGTTGAGGTAATCCACAGCCTCCGCTTACCTCATCGAATCGTTTGCGTATGGGATTCAGTGACGATATAAAGCTACTAAAAGGCGACTGGAAGCTTCCGTCCTCTCGGCCGCCACCTCCGGTTCCTCCACCACCCGTTCCACCTCCTCCCGTTCCACCTCCACCTCCTCCTTCTGGACCACTGCCGATGCTGCCACACCGTTCCCGTTTTAGCTCGAGGATGGCTTCGTTTATGAAATCTATCGGTGATACCTGAAATGGGACACAGAAAATGGAAAACAGAGAAAGAGAAAGACGCGATTTAAAGCAAACATACATAAGTTTTTTGTGTGTGTTTGTGTGTGTGTGTTTTGGAAATACAACAATGCCTATCAAACACACAACATTTGTGACAGAGGAAGAAGGTATGGCTCGGAAGCTGCGACAATCGAATCGATATCGCGCCCTGTTGTACGCCAAAACGCGCGCGCCAGAACACGGCGGTACGAAACGAAAAGAACGCACGAAACTTTAGATGTTTGCGATGTACAGGACGGCACGGTTCGAAGCAAAGGTTCGAAGATAGCAAGCAGAAGCAGCGACTCTCTGCATACGGGCACGTTCCGCGGCGGGACCATCACGGCGGGAAGGATTTCGCCCGTTCTCTGCGCCGTGCGGAGTTCGTTCCGACCGTTTCGCTTAAGAAATGGGCAGCCGTTCTTGTTCTTGTCTTGGGGGTTTTCCATCGCCCGGGAGTGAGCCAGTGAGAAAGGAAGGTGCGAGGGAATGTAATAAAATGGCAGTGAACGTTTGTTGTAAATTTCGTACGGCGGTGGTCCGCCCCAGCTCCAACAACGCGCGCGCGGCTGCGTTGGGTCGTTTTCATTATGAATCATTTGTGTGCGATGACGACAGCTAGCAGCCGTAGCCGTAGCTACACTGCTGCCGTACGACACGCTTCCGGTACGTGACCGAGCTGGAAAACAACCATTCGACCGGTCGGAGGAGATCCGCACACACACACACACACCGTGCCAGTTTTCCAGTTTGACTTATATTGGTTTTCCCGCCCGTGCGCGTGCCGTCCCCGTGTCGTTCACGGGCACGGATGGCCATTTTGTCATTTTTGGAACGAGCGCAGCCCCTGCCCTGCCTAGTCTACTCTCTCTCTCACTCTCTTGCACACTTTCTTCTACTGATGCTGCTAATCTTCTGTACGCCATGGCCCAAAACGCCCCAAAATGGACGAATTTTAACACATTACGGGCAAAGATTTTCCCGGGGTGGTGTTGGGGTGGGGTTTTGCGGTGCATTTGGGAGATCAGGTCATGTAACTTCTTCATGATTTGAGATTTCCATTTGTGCGGGGAGCCACGGTTGCAAAGATTGAATTGAGGCAAGAGGAACCCCAAAAGGGACACGCAATGAAAGACAAAGAACCTTTCGAACTGGCGTTGCCTGATGTATGTTTGTGTGTGTGTGTGTGTGTGTGTGTGTGTGTGTGTGTGTGTGTATGTGTGTGCATGAGTCACACCGAAAGCATTGGCACATTTACAAACATCAAATGTTTTGGTGCGGAGTGGCTGGAACCGGGTGTGTGGGTGGGGTGACGGTGCGGAATGTGCACACAAGGGAACGTCATGCTGCGGTGAGCTGGTAAAGCTGGTGGGCCTTTTAAACGCAAATCTCGGGCGGCTTGAAAGCAAATGGCCGTACGAGGTTTTATGGGCAGTGAATCTCTCTCACACACACACACACACAAACACACATACAAAAGGGGACCTACAGAGAGCTTTTCCCTAACGCTCCGTAGAGCTTTTGCAGTTTGCAGTGAACGAGGCTGTAAGCTTTAACGAAACAATGAAACGATGAAATTGAGCCTGCCATCTCCATTCTTCGCTATCAGGCATCAGTATAAAATAAACTGCCTGCTTGGCTCATTGGCATCAAAGTGATTGGTCCCAATCGCTGGGAGGCCTGTTCGCCCCCCCCCCTCCCTTTCTCCCAGTCTACCCCCCACTGCACACTTTGCGCTTGCTGCACTCGGAACGATAACGACAAAGTTCGGCACCACCCGGGCGCCCGATGGGAAATTGTGTGCCCGGCGATAAATGATTTATACTTCAAGCCAGCAGTGACGATGCACTGTTGTCCACCCCGAAGAACCCGAAGTGGCAAGTGTCGCTAAATTATGCTATAAAATTTAAAACATTCTCCCCTTTCGCTCTTTTATTAGCACCTGATCGAGCGGCTGCCCTCGCCGATCGTGGCCGCATCTCACCCGCATTGTTCGACGGGCGTTTCCGGGGTGTTGTTTTGTTTACCTTTCCGGTTTCCGGGAAGGGACACGGCCGTAGCAAATGAATTTTTATTTATGGCAGGTTGATGATAATTTCAATTTTTAATTACATTCAGCTGGGCCGGGCCCCACTCATTAAGGCTGAAAGCTTTGTGGGGCAGCCGTTTTGTGTGGCCCATCGCGGTTTCGGTTTCGCCGGGTGGGCTCTGTAAGTGTGAACATGGCGTTACCTTGGGGATTGCCTTTTTTATGGATGCTTTTTTTTTTCAAACCTTTTTTCTTCGGAAATATTGTGTGCGGACATTGTTTTTGAACATTCGTATCAATACGGCACTGCCTTTAAAAGGTTTCGGAGTACAATAAACCCTAAAATATATTGGAATTTCGGTTCTATGAGAAAAACAAGTTATTTTAAAGTTAAGTCAAACACAGTTAAGTAAATAACAACAAGTAGCAACTTCAGTTTTATGCCTCTCTTGCTTAACTTGTAATTCAACAAAGTTTGTAGAAGATCAAACGTGTTGTGAACAGGAGACGGACGGGTGGGAACTCGATCAAATTAGAGATTTGAACCAGAGACGTACGGTTCATTATACACCCGGTGCTTGGCACGGCACCACGAGACCATGGAAGGACGGGTGGCGATATTTGCCTATAAGAGCTACAAACAAAACAGCAAAACGGATTAACACATGCTACAGACGATTGAAAGTAATCGTTATCGTCACGTTTAAAGCCCACAGTGGAATTGTTTAATTTAATGAAATTGAATTTAATTTTAATATCTTTGCCGAAACTAATTAGCATGTTGTTATCATTGTTTAGGGCGCTTTATGCTCCTTACAAGCCACAGACACCAATAAGGTGTGCGTATTTCCTTACGGGAATTACGATACAATAATTCGATTTGCCCGCAAATCGTATCGTCCCGTACCCAGGGAGGTAGATTGAATGCGTTCCCTTCTTTTTTGCCGGACAAACGCTCTACCGAGCATGTCCAAGCGGCAAAGCCAATTTCGAAGCAATCGACGCCTGTGCCTGTGCCAAACGTTGTTTGCCGTACCAATTGCCTATCACTATTGCTGCTGCTGTCTGAAGAGAATTTAACACGAATCCCTCCGGTTTCGGACCGGCCGGGCCGACAATAAGTAGGCCAGGATCCAGCCCTCCTTCCTCTCCGTTTGCCTCCTGATGGAAATCCTAATACAGCGCGCACAGGGTTGTGATTGAATTGATTTTCGGTGCCGTTTATGAGGCCAATCCTATTATATCCCGCGCCGATTTATCCGGCAAAGGGCCGCCTTGCGCCAGGTCATTAAATCAAGCGAAAAGAAGCCCCTTTTGTGCATGGGGTTAGAGCGTCGGGTAGCCCTGCCCTTTATTTTGCCCCAATCAAACGACCGATTCAATTGATTATCGTTCCATTTGCGTATGCAGCAGAGAAAATTATCTTGCAGCCACTTCCGCGCGGCTTGCGGCGGGCAGGGGCACGGGCCAGGGTGCATATTTTTATTCGACCTTGTCCTATTACCCGAGCGCTCCCCGATGGCCCGGGGGCCGGAACAAAGTGGGACAATCTTTGTTGCGGTCCGCAAAAGAAGCAAAAGAAGTTTCCGCCTGCCCGCCGTCGGACCCCGGGAGAGACGTTGGAGGGATGTTGTACATAATGGAACTGTTTCGCAACCCGGCACGGTTGGTTGGATCATTTCTCGTCCATAATTTTGTTGACACAATTCAATCGTTCCCTCCCTACGCCTTCCCCTTCCTCCCGGTTACCCGGTGATGGAATGGGTCAGCCGCAATCAGGCGGGAGGGAGCAGGAATCCAATAATACCGTCACCAGGCGGCTGTTGTGTGTCTTCCCTGTGCAGGAGAAAGAGAGAAAGTGTGGCAAACAAAACGAAGAAGAAGAAGCAAAACAACGATGAAACTGATTAATGATCTGGAAACCGAATCTTTTCCATGTCAATTTTGCATAACCGATCCCTCCTCTACCTTTTCCCCCCCTTGACGTTCTGGTCACCGCCATCAGCGTGGTGTGCCATTGTGCGAAGCGCACAAACGGTACCACGGGGACGATTTAAACGAATAAAACTTTTCCCAAACCCTTATCCACACCGCTACCAGCTTGGTGGAAAGGGGTGGCATAAGGCAAAGGAGAGGGAGGCAGAGAGAAAAAGAGATAAATATGAAGGATGTTGCTGGATGCGCAACCTTGGTGTGGTGTGGCTTTTGGCGGGTGGTGGTGGTGTTGGCGGCGAAAAGCGATCGTTTCGCTCGTCCCTCGCTTCGCTTCGTCCGTTTCGTTAGCTATTGATTGCTGCTGTTGGTTGGTTGGTGCTGTTGGCTGAAGTTGTCCTTCCCACCAACTGCCTTTTCTCCCCTCAATTCACACTCCTCCCCAAACGCTCCCTATTTCCCTGTGCTCTATTTCGGTCTCTCGAGTGAAATGGCTTCATTCGACTCGCTGCTCGAAAGATGATCCGATAATCAGAGACATAATGAAGCTAATTAGTTTCACATTTAGCATTGTGATTTATTAGATCCAATTCGCGGGCTTGTACGCCGAGTGTGTTGCTCAACCCCCGACCACTGTGTGTGTGTGTGTTTGGTCCGTGTTAGGCAAGGTAGTTCGAAGAATTTAATCTCCAATACCAAATGGGGAAGCAAAAATGCGAAAGTTTGGCTTGGCCGTCCACCTTCAAAACATGCTAGGTGTATCGATTTTGGAAGGGTAACTGCTGGAAAACTGCTTCCGGTGAAACGGCACTTGCTTCTGCTGCTGTAACAAGTTGTAAGTTACCTACGACTACTGAGCTCGGGCAGGGAACAAAGCATAATTTTCCCCGGAAGGCAGGTCTGTTTCACCGAACTTTTCGTCCAAAGCCAAAGCCCCGTCGTCCCCGTCGAGCTGGAGTGTAGCCACGTGCGGGCGCAAAATTCATGCCGGACAAAAGCGGGGGGGGGGGGGGATGGAGCTTGCCCACTTCTAAAGAATATACCGTGCTCCAGCGGCAAAAGATTTCTGCTTTCACATCGGAAAAGATAATTAATTTGAGTAAAGCGCCTGCCTCGTAACCAGGTCTCGGCGGTGGCGAAGCGGGGCTGTACGGAAATAATAGTTACCAAGGCGCACGGGCAGGCAGCAGCAACAGCAGCCCTTGCGCCTGGACAGGACGTGATAAGAAAATCGAACGGGAAAAATGGTGGCTTCCAGTATCTTCCGGCCAGTAGCACACACACACACACTGGCTGGAAATATCGATCGAAGAATCAAGATCCAACTCCGTTTGCAAGGTCCTGTTGCTTCTCCGGTGCGAGCTCAACTTGCTGGGAAGTGAGGAAGGACCCCCCATCCTCACCCCCTCCCCCATCTCTTACCACTATTCCCCTCGTCGTCTACTTCCTGGAACATAAAAACGATCCAACTCCAACGGCAATATGTTGCTCCGCTTGTACCCGGTCACTGATACTGGTACGGCACGGGGTAATCGATACTATTGCTGCTTTATATGGCGTGCCACGTGCCTCAAAAAATCCCCCCCCCCTCTCCCCTCACAACCTTCACCCCCCAAATTTTGGCCATGGCAACGGTGGTTGCGGTGCTGGCCGCGGCTGAGCTGTCGGCAGTGGGAAGAAGGGACACAAAGTTTTGCCCACCGCCCGCCGGCGTCGGTCATTATCGTGACGCTGATTGAGCTGTTGCTGTTTGCCGTGCGTGAAAGTTGGAAAGAGCTGGGAAGGAAACGCAAACCCCCAAAAAAAGGGGTAACAGCCGGACAGAAGCGGAGCTCACGTGTGTGTGTTTGTGTGTTGATTTTTGATGCGAATGGTAGGAAAGTTTTGCTTCACCCATGCATTCGGCATAAAGTTTCACGTTCTACCTTCCAGAGACCACATTGGGGAATGGAGGGGGAGGGGGGGGGGATGTCGGAAGAAAAATAAAACTCGGATTAAAAGCATCCAGCGGGCAAGCGGTGGTGGCGAATAAGCTCGCTGGCCATTCTCGTTTGCAACTGTTGTGAAAATTCGCATGGTCCGCACTGTTCCTAAATGACTCTACCTGAAGCGGGCCTGGGTGTCCCCGGCAAGGGCCGCTGTCAAATGATTGTCATCGTCAGTGGTTGGCCTTTGTTGGGCTGTGAGCTGTCACAGTCTCCGCCTCCCACACCACCACCCTTACCACAGCGCGCCGGCCACCGGTAAACAGTGTCGACGAGCGCGCGCGTGAACAAAAGGTCCAACCACCGTTCGGCCGTTGACGCCGCCTGCTTGATGAGAGAGAGAGAAAGAGTATGAATTTTCCGAACGAATTCATCTGAAAGCCCGTCAGCTGCAGGCCCCGTGGCCAGCGTGACAAAGAGCGGCGTCTGTCCACGGGAAGTAACCGTTTTGCCCGTCAGTCAATCGGAAAGCATTAATTGACCATGAATAAGGTAAGTTTTACACACAGCCCACAGAACCGAAAGGGCAACCCTGGAGGGGTAGTGGGTTTTAAAGGTGGGTGGGGTCGAAGAAGGGCAGTCGCATGGAAATGGGAAACTGATTTGCCAAAGATTTTAAAAGGCCGTTGAATAAGAAATCGGGTGGAAAAATCGGAGGTGGAGAAGCTGAAGGAGAGCGGGGAAGGAGCTTTGAAGAAATGGGACGAACGATAAGTTATGCATCGAAAAGTGGGTTCACGAAACTTTTGCATCCTTTTGGACGGTGCGGGGGGTGGGGGGCCAGGGGGGTGTTGGTGGTAGTGTCGGGGAAATGAAGGCAACGATAGAATATGAATAGGATGAGCATAGGATGGAAAAGCGACAGGTAAGCGACAGGCCAAGTGGGGAGATGGGGGACATTTGTTGGCGGTGGACAAAGTTGGGGTAGCAAAAGTTTTCGAAATTAAACTGAATTTCAATCACTCCTCCGTGGTGGTCGTGGTCATTGGCCGGGGCAAGAGGATGGCTGGGGCAGCCGGATATCGGTTCAGTCGTTGCGTTTCGGTCGTACGGTTTATGGCGGTTTTCATTCAATTCAATTCATCATCCTGATGCTGGCTCGACGACGATGATGATGATGATGGTAAGTTTTAGCAGACCCGTTGAATATTAAGATCGTTTCCATAGAGACTGAACAGCTTCGGAGCTTCTGGACGATAGAAAAACACACTTGCTTACTTTCTCTCTCTCTCTCTCTCTCTCTCACACACTCACGCTATGCTGGCTTCAGAAAGCCGTTGCGGTCGGAAAATGAATAATAACCCTTAAATATATGGAAAAAAGGACATGAGTGCGACCGAATCCGGCGCGACCGTACCTGGTAGAACAGCTGATACTCCATGTCGGTGATGCGAAGCGCGACCTCCTCGGGAAAGTGCAGTATGTTCTGCAGCTCCTCCAGCTCGCCCGAGAAGGGGACGGTGGTGGTCGCCGCTAGTGCTGGACTGGCGCCGCTCCCGCCACCACCGCCGCTGCTGCCCGAGATCGTGCTGGCGGCGGTGGTGGAGAACGTGGCTGCGGCCGTCGCAGTGGCCGATGCCGCCACCGAGTGCTGCTGGTGATGGTGCAGATGGTAGTGATGGTGGTGGTGGTGCTGCTGTTGTTGGTGGTGAGTCGTCGAGCTGACCGAGGGCGATGATGAGGCCGCCGCCGCTGCCGTCGTTGTTGCTGCACCGGCCGCCGCCGCCGCCGCAGCCGCTGTTGCTGCTGTTGCTGCCGTGAGGACTGCTGCTGGCAGATGGCCAACGTGGCTTTGCGCTGTGTCGTCAGTATCAAGTACAGCATTCTTCTGGACCGTCGGCGGCTGGTCGGGCTGGTCGTTATCCACCAATGTTTGCTTAATTGTTTCGCCCTCACGATTAATTATTATCTTTTCGCCGATTATCGTCAGCTCGTGCCGCCGCCCGTCCTCCTTCGCGTCGTGGCGGTGGTGGTGCTGGTGGTGCTGGGGGGACTGGTGGTAGTGCGGCTGCTGCTGCTGCTGCTGCTGCCTCTGCTGTGGTTCGTGCTGCGCCGTCGGGCTTGGCCTGGCCGCTAGCAGTAGTAGTAGTAGTAGCTTCTCTTCAGTAATGTTATCAAATGGAAGACTTGGGAAAGCTTCACGCATGTTACGCTAATCGACGCCAGTGGAAATTTAATTTGACATGGTGTGTGTGTGTATGTATGGGTGCGTGTGTGTTTTTTTCTTCTCTCTTTTGTTTGTTTTGTCGTGATTTTAACCCCTTCACTTCAACCGTCTACACAGGTGCGTGTGGGTGTGTTTTAATGCTTTAACTTCCACGTACGCACTGACTTTCCCAAGTCGCACACACACGCACACTTTTTGGCAGCACGTTTTGCGGCAACACGTTCCTGCGATCTCCAGCGACAACTCGCTAGGAGGTCGTCCCGTTTCCCGTCTTGCTCGAGTGCGTTGCAGTGAAGTAGCAGCTTTCCACGGCCATTACTCGTCGCTGGCGGCAGAGTTACAGGTACCGAGTGGGGCCGGTCCGCCCACCGTCTGCCTCGAACAGAAAAGTGTGCATTACTGCTACGATGAGCTGCTAACCTGAGGGAGTGGGAGAGAAAGAAGAACAAGTTAGCAACATTAATTAATTATTCACAGTTGAGGCGAGACATCCGCTCGCAACTACACATTTGGAGGAAAGCACGGGACTTCCTGCTCCAAACGCTCGGCGGTGGAAATTCGGCCAAGCGGGAGCGGAGCTGGAGCGCAACAACTTGGCACTTGTTTGGCCGTGTTGTTTGCTTCGTAGTTAAACACTTAGCGCTTGTAATTGCATTGCTCGCCGGAGAGCGAAAGCGTACCCAACAATCTGCCAACAAGCCTCCTCCTGCTGGGCTGCTAATGCAGTGAATGTAGACTGAGTAGTCCAACCAGGCAGGCCTGGGCAGAGTAGGCTTATGTACACGCAGGCAGCAGAGGCTCGAGCTCCCGTTCGAGTGCCCAACACTACAGTCTTAACTCGGGAAAGTGCAAAACTTTGTCCGCCGCCCCAGATGCTGCCCTGCGCTTTGCAGCGGAATTATTCTCACGAGGTAATTCGCTCGGAATTAACGAAGGATTTCTACGAATCATTGCCGTACGAATTTGCCTCTACCTGCCTGCCCCCGCCAAACGCTCGGACCCTGGGCTGTTCAGGCCTGTAAAGGGGGGGGAGGGTTGCGCGAAAATATGGTTTGCTCGCTCCGTGATATAATTATTCATCCGAGGGATTGCGGAATTTGGCTCTGCTTTCCCCCGAAACCCGAAGCCGGGCTAACAAAGTTTGCATCTGGTTTTGAACATCAACTTCATCCTGCTCTCGGACGGCTGGGTTCGTCGCGGGTGCATCGGCCACACACTGTGCCAAACCCAACATTAACCCAATACAGCAGCACCCCCTCGGGGTGCTAATAGAATCAGCTTCCGACAGCCATCATCTTCCTACACCACCGACCCAAGCGCACACACACACACACACACACACACCCAAGGGCAAGGGCACTAACGGAGGAAGAGAAGTTTTGGGGCTGCCGGAGTGGTGCCGAAACTTTTTCGACAGGCCCGAAAAACGACGATCAATAAAACTGCCATGCGACGAGGACGACGACTTTGCCCACAAACAACGCGCCCGGAACCTCCGCGTGTGTGTGTGTGTGTGGCCCAGAACCAAACCGACCGGAGCACTGGAGAGCCGCGATAATCTCGTACCAGCCGGCGCCCACACTCTCTCTTTCGGGGTGGATTTCGTTTTCCCGGTTTCGGGGAAGCATTTCGAATCGAATCAAATTTATCGATTCGTGGAAGCCCGTAGAACTCCCACCACAACAGTGCAAGGGCTCGGTTGGTCTCGTGTTAGTGTGTGTGTGTGTGTGTGTGTGTGCGGTTTTGGCAGTATGCAAAGCGGCCGACCTGCAGGACGTTTATTGACTCGCTGTGTGTTTTTGGGAAAGGAAATTCGGCGAAGCTGGAAAAACAGAGTACAGCTTGTAACCCCTTTAATAAGCCAGGCACAGAACCGTGGCCAGCGGGTCTTTTTTTGTTTCGAGCGAAAGGTCCAGCGATTGGACCACAGGATTAGGAGCTGTTTGATTCGATGGCAGTACAGAAAGCAAACGCACAGCAACAGTTTAGAAGCCACGGAACCGTAAGCCTCAACGCTGGAAAGCGTATCATTCGATTGAAAGTTAAACTGATTAGAGCCTGCAGCCTGTAGCCTTTTCCCGGGTCCAATAAACTCAACCCCTCCGATGGGTTGGCCGGCTCCCTGTGCCGCGTGTGCAATTTAAATAATCTTTGTAGCATACATTTCTCGGAAGGAATAGCTTTCTACAATTTGTCTGCTTTTTTCACTCTCTCTCTCTCTCTCTCTCTCTCTCTCTCTCTCTCTCTCTCTCTCTCTCTCTCTCTGGATGTTACATTTTCCCGGAAACGGTTCCAGCCAGTGGCAGGAGTTAATCGATTTCTGCCGCCCGAGCGACCCGCGTACCACCTAGGCCAGCAGTTTAGGCCTGCACGAATTGGCAAAAAGAATTTAAAATGAGAAGCGCCAGAACCAGAATGGGATGAAAGCCGAAGAGGGGGGAAAAAACCTTACACAAACACACACACGCATGCAAATCATCATCATCCGCTGCTGCCGACCCGACCCCGGGAGCGTGAAGGGAAGCGGAATAATTACGGTGAACTTGTCTTGAACACGTAAAAGCACTATAACTCGACAGGATGACACTTGTAGTAATGAGCTGGGGCTGGGTTTTGGTATGATTTGTTTGAAGGCTGCATGGCACTTTTCTTTCGCTCGCTTTCCGCTTACTACACCAGCCGGCAAGCTAAGAGAGAGAGAGAGCAAGGGCTCTGCGGTTCAGCAGACGTGTTTGTTCTCACTCCTCGTTTTGCCAAACCCGCCGCACCCAGCAATTCCCCAGCCGACCTTCACCAGTGACACCACCAGTCACCAGGGTGTGACGCTAAGAGGTCGGGTGGCAAACGAACAAAACCAAAAAAAAAAAAACAGCAAGCTGCTTGCTCCCATCTCAGCCTTACTGAGCCCATCCCATGGCCACGACTGCTGAGTGCCCGGCGGCAATGAGGTAAGCAGCACCCTGGACAAGCAGCGCCTCTGGTGGGAGGGCCCTCTGGTGGCAAGGGGGAGCGAAAATGAATGGCATAAAAAAGCAAGAAAGAAAACAACGAAGCATAACAAACGGAAAAGCACTTCTAGCTGCACTTTTGAAGCATCCAGGCGTCGCGCGTGTGTGTGTGTGTGTGCGAAAGGACACGCCATAGCTGTCCGTTCAGCCGCGTAATCCTTGTTCGGGCTTAGCGAACCAATTCATTGCCGGAGGCGGTGGCGGTGGTGGCGGCAGCAGCAGCATAGCGGAAGCTCACCTCGCGTGCCGTACTTTTTCGTAAACGTGTGTGGACGGCGGACCGGTGCCACTACACCCGCCGGCGAGAGCTGTCAACCGGTAGGAGTCAACCGCAAGTGTCGAGAGCGAGCGTGCGAACATGGTTTAAAAAGGAAGCAAACGCAAACAACAACAACAACAACAACAGTGAGGAAGAAGAAAAAAAACGATGCAAAAGCTCAAGCTCTACTGGGCAAGCGACCGCGACGACGCTGGTCGGTTGGGACTCGACTCGATGGGTCCGTCCCGCTCGAGGAGTCCCCCGACGGGGATGCTTGTGCGACGCTTGCCACCTTCAAAACCGCACATATCAACATAGCACACATCCTTGGGGCGTTTTTTTTTTCTTCTTCTGCCCGTGAGGGAGGCGAGAGGAGAGTAAGGACTATGCCAACTAGATCCACAATCGTCCAACTTGTCGGTGGTGACTTTTCAATGTGTGAAAGCCACTTGAACGATTGCAGTAGAGTGAGCTGTCGCTTGTTTTCCGAGTGTGTGTGTGTGTGCACTCTCTTCTCGGAGCGCTCGCATGCACACGCGGGTCCTTCTGGTTCTGAAGTGTCAGCGCGTTTTGACGTTTCGTTGCGCAGCGCCACTAATGAAAGCGATCGCTCCACGGAGAAAAAGGGGCGACAGCAGAGCGTGTATTCTTGGAGGTTATATAAACAGTTCAAAGTCAACGAGCAGCCAAACAGCAAGGAGGTGGAGATGGTTTATTACTTCTCTCGCGCGATGCAGCAGCCGCCCCCGCGGTACATGACATCATGCGCCGTAAAGGCGGAAGCCATCAATAAATGTGAAGCTGTAAAACAAAACCCACCCATCAAAATGGATCACCACGGATGTTCCCTTCACGTTCCGACCGAGCCGCGCACCGTCCAGCAGAATTCGTTCGTAAATGGTAAAGCACACTATTGCTATTGCAAATTTCCTTTCCGCATTATGTCCATTTCCGACCCTCGACCCCACCTCAGCCAGCCAGCGCAAGTGCAAAAGGAGCTCAACCTTGCGATGCGCTCCCCCCCCCCCCCCCCCCCCCCTTTTCGCACGGGAAGTGCATTCTTGCGGTACGTCAACAGGTTCCGGTGAGCGGGTGGCGAATGAAATGGCGAAATTTTTTACGACCCTTTGCTACGTGGCACGCCACGCCGAGCTGCAACGCGGAAACCAAGCTGCAACGGCTGTCACTTTCATTGCCCGGCAGGCGGCATCCACCCGCAAACGAGCGCCTGCCACTGGGTTCGCTGCCAATTTGTCGTTTGTTTGTGGTGCGGGATAGCGGTGCGGCATGGATGAAGTTTTCCTTCGAGAAGTTTTGGACTGAAAATGATCTTCTGTACCGGCGGGATGGTAAGGAGAATACTGTGCGGTTTCCTGGGGGAAGGGGTTCGAATTTTATTTGATTCCATCTTGTGCTATCAATTCTTTCTTTGCAATTTGAAACGGCTATAGCAATTTCTGGTAATAATTCTTTATCTAATAGCATGTATCAAATTTAGCGTTTTTTAAGGTGTCATCCATAAATAACGAAACAAAAAAAAGATATTCCCTCCAGCTCGCAGTGTATCAAAATGTATCGCAAGAATCGCTCTCCCTCTCCCTCTCCCAAGTGCACTTTATTGCTCTGAAATTCAATTCTCCTTTTGTAGTTTAGAATTGGATTTTAATTAATTTTTGTTTTATTGATTGCATGGTTTACAACATAAGTGTTCCCAAATTCTAGTTCCATTTCACAATTAACCATTATAACGAACATAACAGTTATTTTTTTGGAACAACGTTGCACTCGAAAACATGCTTGTATTACAAACAATATTTTTTAGCATACTGATTTGACCATCAAACCCATAAATGATAACATTTTAAGATGGCCCCTAATTCTCTCTGGGAGCGTAAGGAGGAATTTATGGAGAACCCCTAAGAGTATTAGTAGTAGCGGCCCGTTGGTAACTAAACAAACGCTAAACGTATTATTATGACAGCAACTGTCATCTGAGACTGTCCTCTGCGCCATCTGTTGGCAAAATAGGCTCGAGATAGCTTTGTAATCGTTGTTGTTTGGTACAAAGAAATTTCTACACAAGCAAAAACAATAGCATCAGCCTATCGCTAAAGGTTTTCCACGTGGCTTTGCATCCCACCCCAAAAACTCGCAAACAAACTCGCGACACACAGTGAAGGGTTAGAGCTCGAAACAAAAGCTCCCGGGCGTTCTCCCTCCATTCCCATTTGCTAACATGGCCGTGTCGCCCGGCCCCGGTCCTGTCGACTACATTCCGACAATTTGCCGCAGAAACAAACAAACAAACAACTGGCAAGGAAATAAGGGTGGAAACAAGTGACAAGTCTAATGAGCTCACTCGTTGAAGTTTTCATCCAGGGTGTGCTCCTCAGCCGGTTGGCCAGTCATCGTCGGTTACAAACCCCCCGGGGGCGAATCGGGCGGTGCAATTTACACGCGCAGCTACAACGCAGCACCCCCCCCCCCCCCCCCCCCTGTGGAGGTCCTCCACCCGGTGTACAGCGATTTGTTCGTACCGCGCTCGTAACCCATTTGGCTGCTCCCAAACAAGAAAACCAATGAATTGCGACTGTGGTGGCGCTAACGGGGTGGAGGCCCGACGAGCGCATGCAATACGTACTGTACCCGCGGCACACACCCACTTACACGCGCCACTGTCACTGTGTCTCCGCCGTAGAAATGAAACACACACAACGGAATGGCAAACATTGCCCTCGAAAGGCACATCCTTTGGAAAAATCGGCCAACAAAAGGCAGAAATGAAAGAAACAAAATCCGCTCCACGCTTCCCCGGGTTTACCCTCTCATCATTGCCACCAATGCCCGCCAATGCTTCCGGATGCCGGATGTCATTTAATGGTTTGGTAAGTCCTTCCAAACTTTCGCCCCCTCTCCAAAGTCACTTCAACCGCTGCGACGGCACGGCTGGTATGGCACACCCCGCGCAGCAAATCGCTCCCGGCGGCATTCGGCGCGAATGCATGAAAATGAGTTATTTCTTATTGGGAAAAGCAGGTGTGCCTGTATTTATATATATGTATGTGTGTATGTGTGTGTGTCTAATGCGATACCGACCGTGGCTCCAACACGAACGGCGCGTCGAGGAGTGGCGATAATGAGCGTGGGAAGGAAGGCACATACCATCCAAACTCTCTGCCATGCCTTGCCGCCTTTGACGTGAGTTTCG
This sequence comes from Anopheles coluzzii, assembly GCF_943734685.1. Taxonomy (NCBI): domain Eukaryota; kingdom Metazoa; phylum Arthropoda; class Insecta; order Diptera; family Culicidae; genus Anopheles; species Anopheles coluzzii. The sequence goes on along the minus strand of NC_064670.1, from coordinate 22,102,285 downwards.
TTTGCCCGCGAGAGGGGGTTTTTCGCCGGTCGTCGACGTCTGGAATGTGGGTGGGTTGGTGGGTTGGGTGGACAAATGTAGAAGTTGAAGCGCAAAGCGACCGGGCGCACACGGCATAATATGCTAAGATAAACAACAACATGTGTACGAAAGTTGGAAGAATGTGTTGCTTTCTTCTCCCGTGCGCCCAATTGAAGGGGAAAGTCGCACACGTACAAACACACAGACACGCTGATATATGCACACACACACACACCCACACGCTGTGCACACACTCGCGACAGACTTGTAATTGTCACCGTGACTGGAGAACCGGCAGTCTGGCAGCTTTTGTTGGGGGGGGGGGGGGGGGGAAGGGGATTGAGATGATGGAAAAGTAATAGCAACAACAACAACAAAAAAACAAACGATGGGAAAAAGCTCTCTTTCCGCCAGTTGGGAAAACTTTCCAATCCGATATTTTTGAGATGAAGCAAATTGGATTTGCTTGCGCTAGGGATGATGATGATGATGATGATGAAGCAGCTGCAGAAGGCAACAGATGGCACTGCGTGTGGTAAGGTTGTTTCTTGTTTTTTTTTCTTTTTGCATTATTGCTTACTGTCGATGTTGTTTGAGTACGGAATCGAATTGGTTGGCGGCGGAAGGATGGTGTGCTGTCAAAATTTTAATTTTTCGATTTCGATGTTTGCACCACCTATTAACCTGCTATCTCTCTCTCTCTCTCTCTCTCTCTCTCTCTCTCTCTCTCTCTCTCTCTCTCTCTCTCTCTCTCTTTGGAATGAAAGACACAACGCAAAGCACCCTGTTCGTGGTAAAAATGTTGTGCGAAAACTCAATTCTGCTCGTGCATTTTCCATCTAACTCCATTACAGCAGAGTAAAACAGTGAACGAGTTATTACTTCTAGTGATTTGTGTTGATATTACATTACGGGCACAAAGCAAGCCTTTTATGGTTTGACCTTTAAAATGAATTAATTGCAATCCCGCTCGCCAGCAGTTTGCAGTGGAAAAATTAAATTGTCACAGGAAAAGCGTTCGTTACACAACGATCCTGCTAACGAACGTTCCACTTTGTTTGATCGAAAACTCCTTTGTAAGTAGAATTGAATGCACGGCTAAGGGTTAAGCGATAACTCACGAAACAGCTTGAAAGTGATACAATAGCACCCGCCCAGTCCGTAAAACCGCTTGCCGTGGCTTCCGTCTGTATTAATCGCTGGATGGAGCAGGAATCATGGCAAGGAATTTAATAATTCCATAATGGGCGTTAGGTGTACTGATCTTCTTAAAGCGTCAACCCTCCACACACAGCACCACCATAACCACAGGACATCTTTGGCTGCACAACTGGCGGCGGACGTCAAATGTGATTATGAGATGCCGGCGCATGGCTTACGTACGCTTGAAAATAATCACACAAATGAAAACGGGAATCCTTTACTCGGTGTTGAATAAATGATTGTTGCCCTTCCTGTCGGGTTTGTCCAGTGTTTCACCTTTCCACCTTTACTGCTAGTACGCTAGTGCCGTACGGAGTTGCTGCTGTTTCTGAGATGCCTGGATGCGCCATTAAAAGCATCATCAACATCATCATCATCATCATCAAACCAGAGTAGCAGCAGTTTTCCGCTACTGCACACACACACGCACACACACTCACTATAGCACACGTGGTGGGGAACGCCCGGCCAAAGGTGCTGCCATTTGCCACTTTGCCAAGCTGCCAGCGTCTACGGGTGGGGCGATTTGCGATCCGTCGGTCGTGAAAATACTTAAAAGCTCTCGTTCATTCACCGTCGCTTCAAAGTGAGGTTAAATTTTCGGATGGAACTGCTCTTCCCCCTTTTCCCCTCCATCGAAGGACGTAAGGGTAGCGGTTAGAAAAACGGAATAAATGCACCTACCCGCCACGACCCACAAATGGCCGTAAGAGGGCGGACGAATCGTAATCCAATTATAAGCAGCAAAGTGCCACCATACACACACACACACATACAAGACGATCAGATGTGGATAGTCGTGTCGTGTTGTAAGCGAAGCTTTCGCTGCTTTCCCTTAACACAGACGAGTTGTCCTCACAGGCGCACACCTTTTTTTCTGTGCGCATTCTTCCGCTCCTATCTTGCGTATGCATAGACTTTTCTACATCCAGCGTGGTTTTGCTTTTTACTTTGCTATCGTTGTTATGTTTTTCGTGTTTCTTTTTTGCTCTTTTTCGTTGAACTTTCCCGTTTTTTTTTTTGGGCTGGCGCGCACGCCAACCGAACCGGAATATATTAGTCGCGCACGTGCACGAGGTACGCAACTGGGGTAGGCATTTTTACTGCGAGACAGCAGCGCACGGGCAAGCGGTTGCCATAGCAGCATGCCAGCTTGGCATCCTCGCACGCTTTCACGGTCGAGCGAATGGTGAAAAAGGCCCGGTTTTGTGCTACCATTCCTGTTCCCCCGCCCCTGCTCCACCCTTCCCTGGTGGATGCTGGTTGGCGAGCTTCGGCTCTCGTTTGCAAAATGACATTATAAACACGGTCAAACCTGACGGTCTATTTCACCTCGCTCGCCTGTTCCCTTGCCACAACACCTGCCCACCGGTACCCATGGGCAACGCGGCAACCAGCACAACCCACGCAAAAACCAACCGTGCCATCCATCTCCCGTGGTAACCTACGGTCGGGCAGCCCTTTTTAGCAGGTTCTCCGGCACAACCTTCAACCTTCAAGCAGTCATATCATGCTCATCCGGTATGGCACCACCTCCCGTCCTGTACAGTGCTTGGTGTGACTACAGTGACAGTTGTTGGTAGGTTTTTTTTATCGTTTGTTTTCTTCTCGTTCCTTCACTCCCATTTACTTACATTTTCCGCTAGACTGAGCCCCGTGCGCCAGGCTCCCCCATCCCAGAGGATGACGGACGGATCGTGACGGATCGGATGTCGGAAGTGTATCCACAGTGGCTGCTTCCAGGAAGTACAACCTTTACCCCAAACCCGGGGCTGCCTACCCGCTGTCAGGTGTGCAATGTAGGCCCGTTTCCTGCAGCAGAAGTACGCAATGAACGCACAAACAGTCCTTATGTGTATCCAGCCCTAATGGGATGTGTTGTGGGGTCACATTAGTGACATTTAAATCAAAAACACGCACAGCCCGGCGGCGCCATCCGTGCGATCCAGTGCGGTACGTGCGGTGGCAAATCAGTGGCACCTTTGATTCGATTAGCCTTGGCAGTGCTCGAGTGTATTAGAGCATCACCGTGTGGTGCCGCACTTTTGGGGGTAGGGGAGGAATTTGGGATGGAGTTGGGGATGAATTTCAGGGAGGGGGAAGAAAGAAAACACAACCACTAATCAAATCGCTGCTCTAAGGTTTTTTTCCGGCCATTTGCCCACCACCCACACCAGAACGAGACGTTCTGCTCCAAATTGGGTTTTCGATAACTCTGCGGGTATGTGTGTGTCTTTGTGTTTGTGTGTGTGTTTTTTTATGGTTATTAGGTGAAAGCTGGTTTTTCATGCACACAAGCTTCCAGCGCCCAGCTTTAGCACGTGTTCCAATTTCTCACGATTGTATCGATTTAGCAATTGAGTCCGCTTCTGCCCGGTGCCCGGAGTTCAATGTGTGAAATGTGTGACTTTTTGGAACACGCACACACACACATGCACACACTCATGTACAGAACGGAAGATTTCCCACATGATGGCCTTGCAGCGTCCCTCCCCGAACGTGAGATGGATCGTTCCGAGAGCAGGTTCGCAAGGTCGCAGCTGGATTTTATTTTCCCTACCGACCAATAAATCAGCACTTCATACACCGCTTGCCGAGAAAGAAAGAGAGTGGGAGAGGGAGGGAGAGAGAGAGCAGGACAGTGCTGGAGAACGGGGAGGGGTGGTGGTGTCAGATAAAGCACAGCTGATGCCAGGCTGATGTTGCCCAAGGCGGTGGTGGGCGATGACGATGCTGATGGTGCTACTGATTTTGCCAATGTCGATGGTACCCTTCCGGGGGACCAAATCAAAGCCTCTAGAAAGGGGAGGGGAGAGAAGAACGAAAGCACAAATCTCTTTTCGATGCTCCCCACCCCCCTGGGGGCAAGTATTGGTGTGCTGTTGGTTGAAAGATTTGTTCTGATTCGTGCCGTTTCCGGCAGTTTAGTTGGGGATTTTCTTTTTTATTGGGACTCCATTTTGGAGTTAGTTCTCTCTGTGTGTATGTGTGTGTGGGATGTTGTACGTGAGTGTGCTAATTCTCGTACCGTATCAACGAGGCAACAACGCAATTGACTTTTGATTTCCCGCAACCGTTCCGAGGGAGGAGGGAGGGAACAAAAAGCCACACGCGCAACAGACATCCATGCACACGAGAAGCGACAAAGAAGCGTCCCTTCAACTGTCTAATGCCCAAAGACACTCAGAGACCAATGCAAAAAGGTCACCTAAGAATGGGGCTCGATGGACGGAGCGTCTGCCGGTGGAGGAGGAGATGTCGGAATTGTAAGAGGATTAGAAATTAAAAATATATCATTTCTACAGCCTCTCTGTCACACCGTGTGACAAAGCATTCAGGGCGCACAGGGTGGATGGATAAAATCATGGCATTAGCTTTTGGTTGGGGGGGGGGGGGGGGGGGGAGGGGGTGGTGGTGTTTGGGGCGAAACGATTCATATAAGTGGAACAGACAGCTTGCCCATCGCTGCAGCGTGCGGTGCGTGTGCACGGGCAGGTGAACACGCAGTAGGCGCTTTCCTTTCATTCCTTTTCCCAGCGCCCGGAAGCAACTTGTCCAGCCCGGGGTGGAAAAGCGTGTGCGTGGGGGTAGAAAATTTCATCATAACTGACGGAAACACGCCAAATACACTTTTAAACACACACACACACACACACACACACACACACACACACACACACACACACACACACACACACACACACACACATACACACACACACACACAGAACGGCACAAAAAGAAGAAAGCGAAATGAATGTACGTTGAAAATGTATCTCTTTCGCTCCCGCCCGTTCCAGCCGTTCCAGCTCACAGTGGTGACCCGTTGAAAGCTTTTCCCGGCCGGTGGCATACTAATAATGCTGACGCTACCTGTGTGTGTCTGTCACCGGAAGGATCTTCACTCCCTAATGCCCCCCCCCCCCCCCTCCTCAGCCCTGTCCCGAACGGCAACTACCAGAAACGTCGGTGGAAAATTCCTTTCACAAGAACAGAAGGAAAAGCAAACGTCGACAAAATTCGCTCCGCTTGCTTCGGGGAGCCAGTGTACTTTGCGCTTCGTCTCGCGCCGGTCAGCAAGGTAAGGCAGCAGCTTAAGGGACAGTTCGGCTTCTCCGCTAGGAAAAATGTCCACCGAGGCAGTCCTGCTGTGCGCCCGCTCCGGCGAAGAAAGTCACTCGGCAGGTTTTGTGCTGTGGTTTTTCAGAGGAAAGATTTAACCGTCCGAAATAGGGAAGATAAGGACGGGCTGCAAAGAAGAAGCAAGGCGCGTTTGGTGTCCGATAACTTCTTCGCCTTTGTACACGCAGCGATATCCCTCGTGGTGGTGTCCCTCGCAGCAATAACAACAAAAAAACCAGGCAAGAATCCACTGAGTCACCGATCAGGCTGTTCTAAAGCGTACTCCGTACACACAACAACATAATCTGAGCATAGAAGGTTGCCTCTGTGTGTGTGTGTGTGTGTGCGGAAAATCTGCCAGTAATGAAAAGCTTCCGCAAACAAAACCCAAGCGAAGAGGCAACGAAGGGGTGCGGGAGGCGCAATTCGGCGAATTAAAGAGTAACAATGGGGAAAAAAGGTGAAACGAAATGGAAAAATGATAAGCGAAGGGTGGCGGTTATTGCACTTCCGCCCCCTCATAAACACCAACCAACCAGCAAGGCCTGTGCTGATGATTCAATCGACGAGGCTGACTTCCCGGTGGTGGTGGTGGTGGTGGTTGTTGGGTAGAATTGGTTTTCCCCAACCTTTTGCTCATCCAAATCTGATCGCGGAACAGATAAGAAGCCTGCCCGCGCCCGCTCACAGATCTCACCTCCCCCCCAAACCACCTTCCGCGGGGTGAAAGTTTTGCTGCAAACTGAGATCTTTTATTCAACGTAAACGCTGTGGGAGGCTGGCAGTAGCGGGGTGTGCTACGACCCCACCCCCCAACCGGTTGTCCGCTCAAGTGCCGGTGATTATGTAAGAAAAGTGTCTTTAAACAGCAACATTTCACAACTTTCACTCGGATGGGACGAAGGAGGCATGGTGAGGCAAAGGAAGGATGTGCCACAGACAAACACAGCCACAAACACCCACGCACACATACACAGACACACAAAACTCGCTCGATATAATTGAAATAATCTCGGCCCAGCAATATTGATCCAGCTGCGTTAAAAGTTTTGCACGAGCATTTTTCTCTCTCCATAGCTCTCCCTCGCTCTCTCTCCTCGTCTTGCCGCTGAGATTTTGTTTTGTTGCTACCACCGCTCCTACCCCTTCTCCCCCCCCCCAACCATGTTTTTTGGTATCTGTTTTCTATTTCGTCTCGTCAACACAGGAGGGGGGCCGGCAAACAACGGCCTCATCGCGTCACTGCGTCAGCAGTGCGTCCATGGTTTGAAAATCCACAAGCTTCCACGTTATTTGGCGCATGAAATGAAATTTAATCCTATTTTAAGCCCTTGCCCTTTGTGTGGGCCCCGTCCTCTACCCCCACCACCACCTGCCTCCCCCCCCTCCCCCTCCCCCCCTATTCAAACGACTTTTGGGGGAGATGATTTCGGAATCGGATCGACTCATAATCCACCGCAGGACATGGATTTTGATGTGTTTGTCGTCGTCGTCGCAAACTAAATATAAACTCAGAGACTCCCCTTTGCCCACTTTTGCGAACCTCCCCTTCCCGTTCTAAACACCCCACCTCCCCATGGGGGCCACGCGATTAACAATTTGACTTACTTCTGTCGGTCTGTGTCGGTTTGGGGGGCTGTGAGCGGGCGACAACTACGCTACGCCGAAACTGCGGAACAACGCGAGAATTACAAACCGGTTCGTTCCGGTCGGTTGGTGGGTTGTTTTTTCTTTTCTTCTTCTTTTTTTACTTAGTTACACCTATTTTTGTATCGATAAACGCGAAACCCGAAAGCAAATCAACCGTTAATAATGTATTCACTGCTCACAGGCTGCTGCCACCCGGCTCGGTCCGCCCTCCCAGCGAGTCTATTGAGCTGTTGTCGCGTTCAAACACCCTCCCATCCCTCCTCCCATCCCTCCCATTCAATGCTGGAAAAAAGCGGCAGAACGGAACCGTACGGAACAAAAGCTCCCTGACTCTAGCTTCGCCGTTGCAAAGGAAAGCTTAGGGTAGCAGGCAGGAGGGAGCATACCCTTAGTGCGGTAGGGAGGGAAAGGGAGGAAAATGGGAAATGGAAAAAAATATATATAAAACCACCCCTCTCCGCTAACGTCACTCTCCCTAATAACCACCTTTTAGCAGCCGTTGGTCCCGTTTCTTGCCATGAATAAATAATCGCCCTAACCCCCAAAACTGCGCCATGCCCGCCATCGGCGTTGCCGTTAAATGTGGACGAGCGAGCGCGCGTAGTGGAAAACCCCCACCTCAAAGTTTGAGGGGCCGCCATTTTCCTATTTTCCTATATATATATCAAGCGGGTGCGATCGGGTAGCTCCGGTGCCCACCAAAAAAAAAAAAGGCACATAATGCTTTTGCCCTCCAGCGTGCTGTAAAGTGACGATTACTTTGAAAGATGGTGGAAGTGTATAAAATTCCACACCACTCTATGCCATTGGGAGGGAAAAATGGGATGCGGGGTGGAGTATTTGGGGGGTATTTTATTTCAATCCACTGTTTTGCACTGCACTGCTCTTACCTTTGGGGGGGAACGGAGTGCGTTGTGCTGGATTTACCACGGTGGGTTAACCCCGGTGAGTTAATCTACACTCTCCGGTACAGTAAAATTTGATGCCTTTAACAGTTTCACAACAAGACACACACACACACACACATCCATAACAAAAGGTTGTAACGAGTCTTATCCTTTTTTTGGGTGAGTTTTGTCGAAAAACAACGACCCCCAGAATGTGTAGGTGTCATCGTTCCGTGTGGCTGCTGCAAGATAATTGGTAAAACCTGTGCGGAAAGCGGTAGAGGGAAGGTACGGAAGGCAGCGAAAAGAACCCCCCGGAACGGATCCGGTCCTCCCCGCTGGACTCGGGGTTAATTTCATGAACACGCTTCACCAACACCGACACAAATACAGCGCGCGGCAAGTAAGGTTCGGCGAAGCGCGAAATTGGATAATGAAAGCGACAATGGTCATCTCGCCCTCGGTTGCCGGTGAAGCCGTGCCGCGACTGGTTTGCCGTTTTGCCCGGGGAGCTGCTCTGGGAGATGTTTTGCTTCTTTTTATTTTTTTTTTCCCTGTTGTACATTGCCAACCGCCTGGCCCACTAATAATAGCACCGGTTGGTAAGGAAAGAGCGCGATGGAACGTGGTGATAGCGGGGTGAAAGGAGCACACAAAACTGCCCGCGGACGGAGTTGATGATGATGATCGAGTGTTGGATAAATAGCTGATGGTGCAAATGTCCTTTCTGAAAGGCCGCCGGTACTATTTACACTTCATCGAAACAGCTCCAATGGCAGCTCGCTTGCCTTTCGATCGAAGCTCCAAACTGCAAAGAAATCAACTCCGTTAGCTAAACTGCTGCCGAAGCGATGTCATGATGTCATCCGGGGACCGGGGGGTTGTTGGGACCATGGCGGGCCGGGATGGAGGAACCAGTCGGAAAGGATCGATAAACCGGGCAGCGAACGAGCTGAAACGGTTTTGCTGAGCAGGCGGACCCCTGCCACCGGGCCCCGGTTGCCCATTCGTGCGTTCGTACTGCGTGAGACGTCCTCGGCCCTTCCAGTTCGCGCTCAGCGCATACCAACGAACGTCATCGTCCATTAGCGGGCTAGGGCATTGTGCCGACGCCATCCCACAACCACGATGACGACGACGACGTGTAGCGCACGCATGTCTCGCAGCTCGCAACCGGGACGGGGCGGGGATCGGGGAGGGTGGAATTTCGGGGGTTTTTCACCCCCGTCCCGCGACGATGGCTTATCACGCAATTTCGAAGCAATTACATGTTAAGGTTTTATTTCCACACCGACCACCAGTGTCCTCCACCCCCCCCCCCTGGACCCGTTGGCCCACCGGACCCGGTTGAGTGGCGTGGTGAAAGGCTGCGTGACGTTTATCAGACATTATTATGGTGGACGGTGGTGCCGTGGTGACCGTTCTATTAAAACTACGCTCAACCCTTGCGCCCTTGCCCCTTTTGCAGCGTTGGCAGCGAGCAAGGGGAAAAGGGTGCAGGGGTGAGAGGCGGTCGGGCGGGCAGTATGTGGTATACCGATAACCCCTCCTAACTGCGTTGAGTTTGGTTGGCTTGGTGCGAGGTACAAGGGCTGGAGCTTTTGCTAGCTGTTGGAAATTAACCAACTTTGGGGTTAGCATTTGAAGCGCATACTTTATGCGTGGTGGCGTGTGCGTTATTAGTTCAATACATTTGTAACGGAGCAAAACTTGCCATGAAATAGGTCAACGTTCTTGTTAAACGTTTTACGGTTGAAGTCGCTAAATTTTTGCCTCTAAAGCACCTAGTTTTATTTTTAATATCAACAACTGTTGGCTTTTCGGAGAACATTTTATGCTATTGCTACCGTTATGCTATTGCAGCCTAGCACAACTACGGGTATTACGCTGTTGAATATCGCCTACAAAATATTTTCCCTGATTTTTTAGGATCGTCTTGTCCCTCACGTCGAACAGATAGTCGGAAACTATCAAAGAAGATTCCGAAACCACTCTGAATCTCTGGAAAATCAACCACAAACCAGATCTTGGAGAAGATGGCAGAATACAGACACAACACGTACCATCTCTTCATTGACTTCAAAGCCGCATATGATACCATAGCCAGGTCGTGGAACTGTACGATGCAATGAGCTCTTTTGGAATACCGACCAAACTGATAAGGCTAGTTAGAATGACTATTAATAACGTCACATGCCTTTTCAGGGCCTTTTGCTACCACCAAAGGCCTGTGCCAGGGGGACGGACTTTCATATCTCCTATCCATCTTGGCGCTAGAGAGGGTCATCCGGAACTCGAGGGTAGAGACTCATCAGGCAACATCAGCGGCCCTACCAATAAATGATCAGAATCTACGTAGGCGTAACGTACAGATAGTTGAACTCACTTTTGAAGTCATCCCAGAATTCACCTATCCCGGGTTAAAGGTCAGCAACGGCAACAGCATGGAAACTGAGTTGCACGAAAGGATGCTGGCTGCCAACCGGACATTCTACAGCCTGAGAAATCAGTTCACTTCAAAGAACCTTTCGCGACGGACGAAGCTGAGACTACATAGCACTTACACATAGTACCGGTACTCACATATGCTTCTGAGACATGGACGCTGTCCAAATCTGACGAAACTCTCTTAGTTTCGTTCGAGAAGCCGATGCTCAGAACGATTTTTAGCCCCGTATGTGTGGAAGAACACTATGACACTTTCAGAAACTAAGAATATCATATTAAAAACATAGAGATTGACTTCACTTAAGAGTGATAAAAGACTTAGCCCAGAATATTGTTTTCCACTACGTCAGACATCTACAAAGCGCTTCTCAAGTCTGTAAAATATCTAAACCGACGAGGAGTTTTTGCCCATAAACTGCCCATACACAATACAGGCTGGTATTATTGAATCCGTTCGTAGCGGGGACGTACGGCGCTCCCATGAAATTCTAGGGATGGCAACACATTTCTTGAGCCCGGTCCTACAACGCCGCGGTGAATAACTGTAGCAACCATCTAGTACGTTAGGAAAATGAGTGTCGGGACGTACACCGCCGCTACAAACGGATTCAATAATACCAGCCACAGTGTGTGAAACAAAGGCTGGTATTATTGAATCCGTTCGTAGCGGGGACGTACGGCGCTCCCATGAAATTCTAGGGATGGCAACACATTTCTTGAGCCCGGTCCTACAACGCCGCGGTGAATAACTGTAGCAACCATCTAGTACGTTAGGAAAATGAGTGTCGGGACGTACACCGCCGCTACAAACGGATTCAATAATACCAGCCTATGATATAAACATCTGATAAGCTTAATTGCGTTGAAATTTCAAGGATATGCGATTGCGCTCCATTCAACTCTTCCAGGAATCCCTTGAAATGTTGCAATGGTTCATTACCCTACTGTTGAACAAATATTCAACAAAGTTGTAACCTTGACCCGATATTCCAAACCATTAATTGTGAGCATTCGCACAAAAAAAGGCTCCCTAAATACAACTCACTAAATTCTCCGAAATCATGAAACCCAGCTAGCTTAAAGTAGCCTTCACAAACATTGGGCTAAATTTGCTATCGTCGCCTTCCCTTACTCTCAACCCCGCAATCGATTCCTCCATGGGGACCGTCAGTCGTTACATGCTACACAGCATATGGTTCGTATATGTGTTAAATACAATGTATGGAAGGGCAGAAGCACACATTTCTCCCACTAAAGTGGATCTAAAGCAGTACGTGTTTATTTGACGAAAGTTAAACATTGATCATCTCGCTACGCTTCGCTACGCAGCCATTACTGGAGCAATTTTCACAGCAACAGAGTACGCTATTCCTTTTTATCCTCCCAAATGCCGTCTCTTCTCGGTATGCCCAACGCAACGGGTTGAAAAACGTATTCCATCCACCGCCAGCCGAGGTCCTTCGCTGTGTCCAGAGCGTACAAATGTAGTTTTCATCGTTCGTTATTATTTCACTTTGTTTTGCTTACCCACCCTTGGACTACCTTCAACGTAGTCGTGTGTGTGTGTGTGTGTGTGTGTGTGTGTTGTCCAGGATCCTTTTCGGTCGGCTAATAACGATCAAGCCTATGATTTGCACTTGATTGCTTTACAGCCCGCCCCACGTCACACATTGGACGGAAACAAGCTGTTGCTCATGGTCAGCACCGGTTAAGCTCGACGGAGCTGACCGACCTTGATATTTCGCAAGGCATGGGAAAAGGCAGAGGGACAGAGTGCACGAATACGAGAAAGAGAGGGAGTTAAACAAACGACCCGCTTTTTACAAACCGTTGGCAAGGTTTCAGTATCACGGCAGTAGGCAAAAGGGCAAGAGAGTGCTGAGAGAAGGAAAAGCACACACATACACACACACACACAGACACACTGCGATCCAAGTGGGCCAGGTTTGGTATGCTTTTATAGAAAATATGCTCTCGCCTTTTAACAGTGGCAAGTAGCTGAGTGTGGCGCTGTGTGGTGCGGATTGATAAATGGTCTCCGGCAAACCGTGACCATGAGACAGCGCAAAAGTTCCGATTACGACGTGCTCGAGAGTATCGCAGTAGCAGGGCCCGCGCCCGGCACCCCTCCACCCCGTTCAGTCAATGTCGCCAAAACCCGGCGGAAAGCGCTATCGCAATTTTTCCACGAAAGCCCAGCCCAACCTCGAGGGGAGGGAGAGTTCCTTTGACACGCACCAATCCCCTAACACAGTTAGATGTGTGTGCGTGTGTGTGTGTGCAGTGTTGTTGGGGTGTGCTTTCGGGGAGGTATTTTGTTAAGCATATTATAAAATAACGAACGCCCATTGAAAGCGACACGAGTGCGCGCGCGGGGAGGGACGGCCGAGAAGGGGGGAAAACCCCGGTACCGTTCCCTACCATAACCACCGGGGAAACGCCATATCGTTGGAATTGTGATGCAGGAGATGGTGGGGAGGAGGGGGCGTGCGGGGGTTCTATGGAATGTGAGCGAAAGGGCCGTGCCGCCAGTGTGCATTATTCATGAGCAGCACCCGCCGAGTGTGCGCCGACTTTACGGGCGTCTAATGGTTTAAGCTTTTTGATGTTTTCATTTTTTATGACGACCAATCCAATCGACAAACCACAGAGCCCTTCAGTGTGTCTGTGTGTGTGTGTATGTGTCTTGGAGCGGTAGTAGGACCGCTGTTTTGAAAAATGTTGCCCGGCGAAGCCGATTGAAGCCGAGCCGAGGGTTGACAAACTGTTGAAATATGTAGAGACTGTCGCTGGACCGGCTGGAAGCTGGCGCAAGATGACTGGCGAGTATTTTTCACGCACGCTCACACTTGCAGTGCAACACACACCCAAAAAAAGGTGCGTAAAATCCCTCCGGCATTCGCATAGCAGTGATCGCGGATTGTGTCAGTGTGTGCGGTCGTTTAGGACGCCCCGGAAGGATAATAATATTCACTTTGGAGCGTGCTGTGCTGCCTGTGTGTATGTGTGGTGCGGGTGATAGAGCTGTTGCGAGCGTACTGGATACCCTATACCCGGAATGAAGCGAACTGTTCCGCGAAATAGCTTCTTAAGCAGCTCACTTTTTCTTTCCATCCCTCCCCTTTTCGAAAGGCGGGGAAGGCTGAAGGGGAAGGGATAAGTGGCACTCTGTTTCACTTTCGCTGATGAATGAATCGCAATCACAGCACACAATTACCGCGAGATTTTGGGGTTGGGAGGGATGGGGTGGATTGTGGGGCATTATATCTGCGAACCAGAGCTCGATGCAAAACTGGCCTCAGCAAAGCGTAACTTATGACTGCAAAGAGGACTAATTTTTCATCGCTTTGAAAAGTTCCGTCCCCATGCCGGAGTGCCGGAGAAACCGCTCACTCCAAGAGACGCCTGGACTGGCTCAAAATAAGCTTAACTACTTTTATTACTCCAATAAGCGTGGCTTTTTCCCCCCCTTTTTTTGGATTTTGTACTTTCGTTCGTCGCTTTTGCACTGCTTGCACTTTAGCGTTCTATTTAAGCTCCCATCCCCCCTTTTTTTGCTAATAAAAACTTGGCCAAAAAACTTTCCTGTCGCGGCACCGCTCCCCGATCCACACTGGACCGGCCCAACAGGTGCGAGCTGGTCACAGGGAAGTGGATGGATGATGGTAGAATCGATCGATACGACGACGCTTTTCTCCGTCGCTGTCGTCAATTGGGCCATTGGGGAGAAGAAAACAACCACCAGTGTGGTGTGACCCGAGGCAATACGGTGGACGATGGGGGTGTGTGTGTGTGTGTGTGTGTGTGTGTGTGTGTGTGTGTGTGTGTGTAGATGGGTGTTTTCTTGTTGTTCCATTTGATCTGAAAAATGGGAAATAATTTCCTTTCGGTGCGATGCCGCGCGCTACAGCACCCGCAAAAGGTTGCCTGTTGGGCGATGTTTCTTGTTTCTTTGCGCCGTCTTTTGTTTCTCATTCTTCCTGCTTTTTTGGTCGTACAAAAAGTTTTGAATCGTTGTGGTGCCGTTCGTGGTAGAGAGAAAGAGAGAGAAAGACAGAGAAGGAGAGAGAGAGAGGGATAGAGCAAAATGGAGCAGTTTGTCACAACTGTTACCCCACAGCATGTGCTCCGTGAGGTTGCGGCATAATGGATACCTCCCAGGTAGCCCAGGTGAAATGGGTAGCGACCACCTGAAGTTGGAACCGCGACGGGAAAACATTATCATCATGGACGGGCAGAAATTTTCATTTCGTCAAAAGTGCTGAGCAAAGTTATGGCGCCCCGCATTTGCCGACCGTACGTACCATCGGTCCGACAATCTGGCGTACGATAAGGATCTTTCATTTCGACGCTGATGTCAACGATCGGTGTGTGTGTGTGTGTGTGTGTGTGTGTTTCTCTTAGGGGAGAGATTGCAAGAGATGCTCTTACCCTGCTCCTATTATTTTGCTTTAATTTTCCTCATTATTTTCCCGCGCACAAATCTGACGGGATTTTGCAGCTCAATCGCTTCACTGTCAAAGGCCGGCGTCAGCCAAACGTAGGATTTTAGTAATCCATAAAACCCGAGCAGAAGACCCTGGCGGATCGCTTTGTGACTGCTTTTTATTTTATTTAATTTTCTGTGCACAAATCCAGAATATTCCAGTTCACATTGAAGGTTTTTTTCCCCCTCAATTCAAGTCTCACTCTGTGCAAAGCCACTGAACCCTTGAACTCGTCATAAAGGCGAGCAGAACAGCAAAAGGGTGAAATGGAAAGAAGAAGAAGCAGCAAACCCTCCTGCCCCCCCCCCCCCCCCCGCTGACCCCACGAAGGACACGAGATCAATGTTTGTTTACTGCCGACGGCTGCTGTTCGCTCGTTTCGTTATTTGTTTTATTTTTCGACCACGGCTCCCTTGTGCGATCGCTCCCCTCCTCCCCCTTTTCCGCCACCGTTTAGGCGAAGTGGTTCAAGACTTTGGGGCGAACGACGCTCAAAGTCGTTGCGGTTTTGCGGGAAACTCATTTTCCCAGTCCTTTCCCCAGCTCTTCCCAGCCTGAGGGCGTTTTTTCCCTCGCACGCAATTGGTTTCACCGCTTCCCACTGCCGTAACAGAGCGTGTGAGGGAGCGAGCGAACGAACGAGTGTGTGAAGGAAAAGAGAGATAAAGAGCAAGAGAAAAGAACCGTTAAGTTTGGTTCAATTTTCCACCAATTCGTGCGTCGCAATATTAGATTCGAAAGAAAGAAGTGCGATGGAAACAGCTAAAACCGGGAGGGCTGGCGGCTCGGGGAGCTAATTTTTCGTGACCACAACCGTAAGAAACGCCAAGAAGCGAATGTGTGCACTGTGTGGCTGCCTTTTTCCACTGTCTTTTTTTGGTGTGCCCCGTGCGTGTGCCTCTCGCTTAATAAGGCTCTCGATTAGGCCGTTCGAATGGAATAATAGCGTTTCCCCGCAGCGAGAGTGCCGGTCGCTAGCTACTCCTATTCATCCCCCATTGAACCCAACTTTCCTCCACTCGACAGCCCGTGCACCCCGACTTGCCAGCTTTCCAATTGTGGGTGAAAATTAAATTTTCCACGTTTTCGATACTTGGCGTTCGGCAGTTGCAATTAAGCTGACATTTTATGCCCACACCCGGTTACAGCCCGCAACCGAAATGGAGTGAATGAACATTGGAAGCGCTGGCCGGTTTGGGGGTGGCTGCGATTGGGACTGGTGCACGGGGCACGGGGACTAACCTAAATACAATACGTGCACACACACACAAACGTACACATACACACACACATAGAGAGAGCGAGAGAGACGACAAGGGAGCTGCTGGTGCGGAGTGGTGCACGAAAAACCGCACCCAAACGTTCGACGAATTTTGAATGTACTACAAATTTGCAAAACCAATTTATGATGCGCGTGGGACTGCTGCTGCTGCTGTTGCCCCGATTACTGGAAGGTGGGACAATGGAGTGGGAAAGATAAAGAAAAGGAGGTGCATGGGAGAGGGATGGAAGAGGGTTTTTTTTCATTCGCCTTTTGCTTCGCTCCGCCACACACGAAACGTGTAGCCTCGCGGCCAAATGGACTAGCAGGCGAGCGTTAGATAAAACCGGTGCGACCGTCGCCGTGCCCTAAACAGTCAACGGAACGTGGCAAAAAAAATGTATTTGTATATGGAAAATTCACATTTGCTCCCCACCGTGGGTTCCACACGGTTCCGTACACACACGCCCGTGGCGCGGAGCAGGACGCTGAAATATAAAACCGAAATATGGCACATAAAAGTGAAGCATTTTGGTGGCCTCTCTCTCTCCACGGTAACAGCGCGAACCTGCCTACGGCGGGACGGTCGGCGGCCATTTGCCAGTGTGTTGTTGTTGCTGCTGCTCTCGGGCGGCGTTCATCGGTTCATCGCCGTTTTTTTTTTGTTGTTATGCTAGCGCTTGTCAGCTTCTTTGTACGTGCATGAGAGGAGGGAGAGCACTCGGAGCATACAAACCCACACGCATACACAGCGGTATTGGTATTCCAAGAAAATCGGAAAACATTACCCACGGTGATCCTTTTTTTTTTCGTTGCCATAAAATGTTCAATATTGTATGCCACCCTTTTTTCCCGCCGGCAATAAAAACGACCTTTCCGTGGCCACAATTAACATGAGACCGGCTTCGGTGGGGTTTCTTGCTTGCTGCATCTTTTTCGCCTTTTTTTTTAATTTTCTGTACGGTTTTTTGCGCGCAATAAAATACGAGAGCTACGCGCTGGAAATACAGAAACCGGGAGCTAAAAACTTCCCTACCAAGGATGCTGTCTGTCTGCCAAGGGGTGAAAGTGAAACGAATCGAAAGTACAGCCACGGCGCGCATCCTCGCAAAGCAACCTTTGCGCTATCGGGACGGCCAGCCAGCCAGCCAGCCTACTGTTCGGTGCGCGTTTGATCTTGCGCTAACGCTAACGCCTGATGATACGCATCCGCAGGTGGTGCCGCCGTTGCCATTGCCTCCTTAGCGCAACCGCTAATGCAAAGCGACAGAGCAACGCAACGCAAATATTGATGTGATATTGATGTAATTTCCGAAAGCAAAAACCAACCAATCGTCAGCCCCACCTGTTTACCATCGAAGCAGGCCGCCTGCCCGCCTAGCTATCGGAATAGGGAGCAAAACGCGAGGCGACACACGCACGCACGAATGCACGCACGCACGCGTTTTCCGCGCGTAATGGTAATAGGATGCGAAGCCTTGGAAATCGATTTTCCATCGAATCCATCGAAAGGGAGGGAGGGAGGAGGGGAGGCAGGAGGGTGTTTTTTTGCACAACACGCCCCACACAATGTTTCACTTTTCCTTCTTTTTTTTGTTTCACTTTCATCGCCGCTTTGGTGTACTTTTTGTTATTAGGGAAGGCATTGGAGGTGAGAAAGAGATGGGTAAGCGGTATAGCGTGCCTTTTAATGATGGTTGAGCACTTTTCGCTTAATGCTGCCTAGCTTCGGTTGCTAACTTGCTATCTAACTTGCTTGCCCCAAAACTTCTCAGGGTGGGAGAAAGCAGCGCACAAACAGAAGGAAAATAAAAGGCCTTGCGAAACCCCCCCCCCCCCCCCCAGAAAGCTGCCCAAGCAACGTGCCCACTGGGACAGGGTAGAGTATCGGCTGTGCGACGAGCCGAAAGTGTTCGTTATAATGGAGGCTAGAGTTACTACCGTTCCCTCCGTTAGAAGGGGTGCCTTTTTGCTCCGGGAGGAGTGGATGTTTTTTTTTGTGTTCCCCTCTGCATCATGTGTACCTTTTTCATTTTCTCTCTCTCTCTCTCTCTCTCTCTCTCTCTCTCTCTCTCTCTCTCTCTCTCTTCCTCGCACTCGGTTGTCGGCGAAAGCGTTCTAATCTGTGAGCGTTCACTCAGAAATGTCTTCATCGTCACGATCGGCCAGGCGTCTCCATTGAATTTTTTCGAAAATAACCAGGCGCCTCCATCGGGTTGGGTGAAGGCATTTTCTCGGTATTTTTATTTTCTCGGTTTTTCGTTGAAAGTCTTCGTTTTTTTCACTCGTTCAAAGATAACATTCCTTTCACTTTGAAGGTATGCAAAAATGTTACACCCAACCCCGGCACAGGAAGGGTACTCGCGTGTACCCACGGGTATGGGAAACCATGCGTCTCCATCGATTTTTGTTAGCGAAAAGCCACACACCCTTTTGTGGAGCAAAATAGTATAGCAAAGGAAAAAAATCCAAATCGCTTTACAAAATGGTGTTTTATCAGTCACCTTTACATAGGAGGGAAAAAAAATGAAAAATACAAGAAAAAAACATTACCGCCCAAAATCACACCACAGAGAAAAATCACATCTTTCCGCTTACCAAAAAGGTGGTGAGGATGTGCCACCGACTATCAAAATCCGCTTACGGACGCTTTCGCGCGTGTATGAATAATATTTGAATGTTGGGTTGGAGAGTTTTTTTTTCTTTTTTGCTCCCTCTGTCTCTTTTTCCATCTCTGACTGCTCGTGCTGGCCACACAGTGCTATACGTAATCAGCACAGTACTAGATGGCAGCAGCAGAATGAAGCCAGGTTTTTGGATGTGCCTTCGAGCGGCGGCCACCACTTGTGCAACCGCCTTGCCTTGCCTTGCCTTGCCGCCGGCAGGCACGCTCACCGACCTGCCGACCTGATGCCATAATGCCAAGCGACTAAATCGTGGCTCATCCTAACGTGCCGGAGACAGGGTAGGATTGGGGGACGAGGTGGGACAGATAATGGGTGGAAAATCCTATCCTCAGGAGCGCTGCACAGACACGAGACACGCTCCTCTTCTTCCTGTGTGCGCACACTGTCCCGAGTACGAGTATGTAGTGCAGCCTGGGGAATCCTGAAACACAGCCACACACCGCTGGCCACCGCCGGTTTCTCGTCCTTTCTCTCGCTCTTTTCTTCCTTTGTGTGCTGCTTGCGGGATCAGCAGCATATTGTATGGCAAGGGCAGCGTGTACTAGCAAATGAAACGGACAACACACACATAAAAACAACAAAAAAAAACGTGAGAAACGACCCAACATGTTCGCGCGCAACACTGTACACACGGCGAGCACCACCAACGAGCGTCGTTCCCGTTCGTTCGTACGTGTGTGAGTTACCCAAGTTGTGTATTGCTTGGCATGACTTTTCATTCAACCGTACAACCCGGATCCATCGAGGAATGGTTGAAAGCGTACGTGGTGGCGGTGGTGGTAGCTTTGTAATGCAACAAGAGAGGGAGCAAAAAAAGGCACGGGAAAAAATCCTCCCTCTCACGTCTGCTTCGACTGTGCACTGTGTGTGTGTGTCTGTGCTTAAATCCGGCCTTCTTCACCACCGCCATCGCCACCAGACACAAGAGCGCGTTCGTTATCCTTTTGGCCGTGTGGCCCGGGTCAGCAGCAGCAGCAGCACCAGCACCAGAGCAGCCAGCGATGGATGAATGTGTTTCGATCGCTGTGGGAAATGGGCTCTGCCATGGTGCTTGCCGCTGGGGTTCGTGTTCTGTCGGGCAAGGCGGGCCTTTACCGTTTGGCGTGGGCTTGGGCGGTGCGGACACTCTTACATTATTTTGTACTCGTTTCAGTTTACTTTTCATTCTTTCTCCACCCTTGCCGGCCTCAAAATCCACACCCCCTCATGTGTGTCTGTGTGTGGCACTACGCGTACTGTGGCACACGCTTAACATGCATGTGGCCATATTCTTTCGGTGCCGGGGAAGACTGGAAGCGTACAAACAGGAATATGCTCTTGCCGATGGCCGTCCTCAGTATCAACCGAGCACCAATGGGGGAAGAAGAAGAAGAAGCGTAATACGTAAAATCGTCCAAAAAAAGAAATCAAAACACACATACACACACACCCATGGTAACAAACGCCGCGTGCTCACTAGCCTCAATTTGGGTGTGTATGTTCGGTGTATTTGTTTGTCTGTATGTGTTTCGGTCAGTGTGTGTACGTGTGTGTAGATAGAGAGAACCATCCTGGGCAAAGTGTTATGGGAAAGGTAAACAGTGGCCCACCAGGGTGTAGTGCTGGGAATATTTTAATGGATATTAACACTATTCCTGTCCGTCCGTCCGCCTGCCTGCCGTAAGTGTGATGCGCTGTAAGTTTGTTCTTTCGCTCGTGGTGAGTGTGTGTGTGAGTGTGTGTGTTTTAAGGGCCACTCTTTCACCCTTTAGCACTCCCCCCCGTTCCAGTAGCAACAACCCCGTGTGGTTGGCCTTACAGACAGTATTTAGTGCCCGAGCCTCCAAAAACCCAGAGCCAGCTCTCATTTCGGTGCTGGAGTGTCAGTGTATGTGTGTGTGTGTGTGTGTGTGTGTTTACTCAACCACCGTGGCGGCGGATGATTGCCTGGGAAAGTTTGGATAATTGGCGAAAAAGGCCCACCCCGTACCATGGATGGGCAAATTGTGCCTGTAAGCAAAGGAGGATGGATAGATAGAGCGCGAGAGAGCAAAGAGCGCACGAAACCGACGTGTGAAGCTTTGTCGCATTAAGGAACATCCCCCGCGTTTTTGTCACCCCCTACCTACCACCCTACCCTTTCCCAATTATCCAGTACCTAAAGGATACATCAAACACCAGTGGCAGTGGCGTCCCTTGGTGACTCCCCCGGCCGGACAGCTAAAGGGACGGACGATTTGAAGGAGATGGCTCCAAACAATGGAGTAAGAACCTTCAGCGGGCTGCACAAGAAAAGGTGCACACACGACGGTGTCTTTGGAGGACCGTGTTGGCAAACATTTACCGTGCCCTCTTTTTTTTTTTCTTTCTTCTTACCCCAACCGCCATTTTGCCCCCCATCTGTCCCCATCTACGTCAGTACGCTTATGCGTGGCAGACGAACTTACCGAGCGGACAGTCCCGGTTCCGTTGGCTCTTGAAATTCATGCTCATGCTGTTGTCAGAGCGTTGCAGGGGGCGTACGTTCCGTGTCGGTAAGAGTGACTGTGACTGTGTATGTGTGTTTTGAGGATATAAATTTTCCATCCAAAATAAACGCTCCTTTTTCCCTTCAGTCTCCCCACACCTCCATTTTTAACGGGAAAGGGGTTCGTGTTGCAACACCTGGTGCTGTTGCCTTTTTATTCCTCTCTCTGCTGACGTTCTTGTTCCTCTCCTATCGAAACGACGGCACCCATCAAACGAGTAAACGACCCCCACAGCGTTCGATAACAAGCCGGAGTTGGTAAACCCATCACCTTCCCCAGAGTGCACGAGATAGCAAGAGAGAGAGGGAGGGAGCGATTGCGTGTGTGTGAGAGAGAGAAAAAGAAGCATATCGTGTGTGCAATCAAACGGTGAACCGTGCACTTTATTGCCTAAAATAAAATGTAGTAAAACATTGGAATGAAATACACTCCTTCCCCCTCCCCAAACCGTGTTGATCCCTGTTCCTTCCCCGTTGCGTGATAAGGGCCGATCGTTTGTTTGTTTGTTTGCGTGTGCCAAGAGTGGGCGGTGAGACAGCAGCAGTTTTACAGCGTAATATTGTATTTTCAATACACTTTATGCAAAGTACGTTTGCAAGATAAGGGCTGGGAAGGGTACACGATAACAACAAAAAACACACACATGCGACAGGCGTGTTTCATTGCTTAATATACTTACAGGGCTGCTGCTTGTTGCTGTATTCCAAGCACATCCGTGATGTGTGTGTGTGTTGTTTTTTTCGGCGACTTCACGAGCACACACACACACACGCTTTGTTTCACGTTTAGTTATTGTTGTACGCGTTTGTTGTAACTTTTTCTAGCGAAAACACACACACACACGCACTTTCAAACACACACACACGCACGACAGTCAAATGCGGAAAAACACAATGTAAATACACACCACGCCGAACCGTACGGCAGGCTCCGCAGATGTACGAACTTGCTGCCACGTACCTGCGAGGCGTAAACAGGGGCAGAGGAGAGGAGAACAATGAAAACCACAAAACCCATAAATACACATTAGCATCACGCAGGTGGGATGACCTCTCCCATCCACCTCCATCTCCCAGTGGGTTGGCTAACAATTATTGTTGCATCTAACCCCTGCGCTGAACGACTCCGAGTGAGTTGATGTGGTAGAGGAAGAGCAACAACAACAGCAAAAAATGAGGGGGGGGGGGGGGCGGAGAGGGTGACGATAAAAACTGCAAACCAACGATAATAATCATAATCGAGTTGGGAAAATTCAAATGTAAAAGTCCTTCTGCTCTTTTTTCTTCCCTTCCCGCGCTCTCTGTTCTTTTCTCCTTTTCTACACGCTTCCGTTACGGTGGAGCCGATTATAAAGGCATCAAAAGAAGTTGACGCGCCACTCCCTATTGTTGCGTGTTCGCCCACCACAACCACCCAGCGAGGGAAGACGGTTAAACAAACAAACAAACAAAGCGGATTTTAATCATGAACAAAACCGAAATTTTGAACGAGCAAGAAAAAAAAACATCCCACCCCCCCGGGGAGACCTCTCTCCTTTTTGGCTGTAAAATGGAAATGATGGGAGGGGGAAAAAAGGGGAAAAAACGGCTTGGCTTTCAACATACAGACACACACACACATACAGAGCTAAACACTTTGCCCACTAATGCTGTGCATCTCAATTCATCAAAACTTTTCGGGTTTTATCCGCTAGCGCCAGCAGCTTTTCTTGTTCCTGTCGGAATCCGAACGACCCAACCACAACCACTTTACGGTTACCGTCCTCGCCACTCTGTCTCTGCCAGGGCCCGTGCAGTAGCGCTCCCCTTTTTCTTCCCAATGTAACAGGGTTTGCTTTCTCCCTCACACCCCTCACTCAACCCTCCCATCCCCTTTTTTTGAATTACGATAAATGGATGGGAAAAGGCTGCCGTAAATAGCCACGCCACGGCCAGGCACATCATGGACGGAAATGTTTTTTCTCTCCCATTTTTTTTGAATCCATCTAACCATTTTTCCTTATCTTCCGCACATCGTCGTCATGTATCGTCTCTGGATCACCTGTCCACGTGAAACTTTCCGAAATACCCAAACGCGCGCACACACACATACAAAGGAGAACGCACACACATCCTATGTTCGGTTAACTATTTATGGGCAGGAATGGCGTAGCAATAGACAACGTCAGGTGCGTTTGTGTGTTTGTGTGTGTGAATGTAAGCGAGCTGGAGAAAAGGGGGATGAATGGAAAGAGGAGGGAATGGGACGGAAACACACACACACACACACACATACAAAAAAAGGAAGAAAGGCGTACAACAACTTTCCCATCTATTATGCATGCAGGTGTACTGGCTTCTGATGATGAAAATTTAATTCTTCCCGTCTCATTCTGGCACCATTACCGAGACGAAAGTACACACACACACACATGCTCCCGTGGACACACAGGCAAACATACACACACACATTTCAGCTCTACTGATCGAACGAATAAAACACTTTCATCCCCTTAACTTTCGGTTGGGCAGTTTTTTTTTTGTTTTTGGTTAACTTCCTCCACCAATAACTTCCTTTTTGCTATTTCCTTTTTTTCTCAATTTTGTTCGAAAAACAAACAAAAAAAAAACAGCAAGAACAAACAGAAAAGAAAATGCAAACCGGGGGTGGTGGGGAAAATTTGCAAGGTAGGCGATGGAGTTTTTTGGCCCATGGTTTTTGCTGCTTCTCCCCGTTTTCTAAGCCGTTCTCAACTAGCAACACCATAGCAACGGGCGAACGCATGGCTCAGTTGGCCGGGTTGAAACACGCATCGAAACAATTGGCACGCACACGGGGCTGATTTTTGACCTCTCTGCCCCTTTTTGTGCAAGCTTCTTGTTGCGTTGTACGTTTGGGTTGATTTTTGTTTTATTGGACCCGGAAAAGTTTCGAACGCCAAACCAAACCGGGCTGATGCGCGATGTAATTGAGAGGGTGTACAGTAGCCCGTGTATGGTTGCCCTCTACTAGCTCAAAAAAGGGTTGCGCTTTCGCCGTGAAAATATTTTGCCTTTGCGGGCTGAAGTTTTGGTAGAAAGCAAAAGAATGATACCCAGGTACAGCTGAGAACAGCTACTTTCCGCGTACTTTTCAGCCCCTTCATCCGCACTCCCCCCCTCCCCCCCTCGAGATAGGTTTAGTATAGAGAATGACCAGTGCACGCCCTTGGCGCTCCCAGCACTACCGCGCCATTCATTGGGCTAATGTGGAAACGTTCCATTGCCGTCCATCTTGCTACCTGGGGCAAGGCAAGTTTCACCGTTTGGGAAATAGTTTGCAAGTTTTGGCAGCTGGCAACTTGCTCTCTTTTTATCTCTCTTTCTGTCTCTCTGTCTCTCTCCCGTGCGTGCTTCCTCCCCTTTCACACAGACCCTTTGCTCATCCGCAGCGCATTGCACTAACCCTAACAATGGGAGATTGTTTTTCCTTGCCTGCTTCCTTTCCACTCCAACATTCACGCTAAAATTGAAAAGTTGAGTTCGTTTTTGTTTTCTCATCTATTATTTTTCTGTTTGTTTGTTTGTTCGTTTGTCACCCCTTGAGTGTGTTCTTTTTGTTCATGTGTGAGTGTGTGTGTATGTATTTGTGTTGTTAGTAGTATTCACTAAGAGAACACGGTTCCATTGTGTGCTGGTGTACACCGTTTTTCACACAGACACACACACACACACACTGGTCCCTAAATGATTGGCCGCTCCCTTTGCCCTGCTCGCGCTGCCGTGCGCACACACACAGTCGCACACAAACACGGCACACACAAACGGTGGAGCAGAGGGCGGTGGCACCCCAAACGGTGTGACCCGATGACGGTACACTGGCAAGGCACGCACGCACGCTCACCGAACACGCCGACCGACCAGGCTGATCGCAAAGAAAGGACTGTCGTGGTGGTTGTGTGTGAGCCGATGCGAAAATTCCATGAGTCGCGCGACCATGAGTTCGGGCCCCCTCTTTCGGTTCGGGCTTGGAAAAGTCGTGCGCTCGGGTTCGGGTTTTGCTCCCAGTGTGTGTGTGTTTTTTTTTTTTTGTTGACCACCCGCGAACGGGGGCGGTGGGCGAAGGGGGCTCGATTTAACTCTCGCGCACACCACTACGTTCAGCCCACTGTGAGGGGGAGGAGCGGGAGGTCAAAAAAGGCGGGAGGGGCTGGAAGGGAGTAGCCAAACACACCAGCTGGATGGGCCGAAACCGAAGCGGACAGAAGCACACCTATCTTTTATTAATGAGAGCACGCACACACCACCACCACTAGCAGCGGCAGCAGCAGCAGCGGGAGAACATTAGCAGGAAGACGAAGAACAGGAAAAATGAAGCACACATACACAAGTACACACACACATGTACACGAGGAAGAGAAGAATGGGAGATTAAATCCGTACGCCCAGCACTGACTCACACAGCAGCGGCGAGTTACGGGTTGAACCGTTCCCCGAATTGGCCGTGTGAATAGTTGAACCCCCCCCCCCCCCCCCCCCAAATGTGATGGAAATCTCCCCTCCACCCCCCCTCCCTTCCCTCTTCTTCTCTGTGATTTCCCGGATGTTTAAATCGGCTGTCCTGTTAGCAAATCCGTACATGAAGGAAAATCGGTTGAAAACAGGAAAAGTGATTTTGAAGTGATTTTGACGAAAAAAAAAAATAAACAGCACAATTTTTTGCTCTTGGCCGTGTTTTTTCTTCTGTCCAATTGGCGGACACTTCCGTTAAAGACGTACGAACATTCTACCCACCCACCCACACACACACACACGCACACACACAAGGGTTCGGACAGAAATATGCTTCTAATTATTTTCCACCAAGAAATGTTTACCACACTGACTCGCGCGCACATACACACACACACAAACAAATAAACACACACCTTATGCAACTGAACTCCCTCTTTCCCGTCACATTTTCCGCACGTTCCGACTACTAAACTACTAAACCGGATGTCACGACCCGTACTTTGTTGGTGGTGTTGTGGTTGTCGGTTTTTGTTTTTTTGTTTGTTTGCTTGTTTGTTTGTTTTGGGAACCGTTCCGTCCGACGGACACGTGTGCAATGCGTCCGAGGCCGCTGGTGTCGGTCAGTTTTGCTATCAGTTCTCTCCCCCCTCCGCGCCAGCTTCCGTGCTTTCCCTTTCCCCCTTTGCGAGAGAACATTCGATCGCTTCGGGTTTGCTGTTCGGCTCGCGAGAGAGAGCAAATGGCGATTTGCTTTACCCCATCGAGAGGGAAAGAGATGGATTTTATTGTACTTCTTAAAGGGAGACCATATTTTTTAACCACTCACAGGATGCTTGTTCGCCCATAGTGCGCAAAGCATCTGATAAAACAAAGGTGGTTTTCCTTTTGCGAGAGCCGAACCGGGAGCCGAACCGAGCGCTCGGGAACGCGCTCGGCGCGCATGCTTCCACAAACAGGGAGCTCCAACACAGCGCGAAGCTGACACTACCACCACCACCACCGAAACACTGTGACTGATACTACACATGTGACACACTGCTTGTGTGCTTGTGTGTGCGTGCGTGTTGTTGTGTCGTCTACGAAGAGTCGAACGCGCATACATTGCACACCTGTTTTCGCTGGTTACTGATCATAGTTTCCACTGCTTCTTCACCGCTTGTATGTATGTGTGTGTATGTTGGTGTACGGTGGAAAAGGGTTCTGGAGTGTTGTGGGACTTTCATTCTTCCTTGTTTGCACTTTAAACACACTCTTCAAGAAAGGAAAACTTGACCGTACGAAAGAAATTTGTGGGTTTTGTTGGTGATGTTACTCGAACGCAGGTTTTTGAAGGTTCAATAGAAATTGGCACGATGGACGAAGGCATCGAAACATTGGAACTAAGGTTTTTTTACACCCTTTTACAAATGCTTAGTGTTCTAATTTAAATCGCACAACTGCACATGGTGCAGGAAACA
The DNA here is from genome assembly GCF_943734685.1 of Anopheles coluzzii. NCBI lineage: Eukaryota > Metazoa > Arthropoda > Insecta > Diptera > Culicidae > Anopheles > Anopheles coluzzii. The sequence continues at coordinate 22,075,083 of NC_064670.1, read as the reverse complement.
CAACAAGCTAGAGAGGAAGAAGAAAAGAAAACACACACGGCAAGACAGTTTCCATTTTCGCCGGAGGCAAGGACTGCTGTGTGTGTGTGTGCGAAACAACAGTTTTTGTTTATTTATGTTGTGCCTGTCCCCTTCGTCGACTACCTTCTTCGCGCCTTCGTCCATCCACCCCACAAGCTCTCCTTCCAACGCATTTTCCTGTATTTTCGATTTATTTTTGTTTTTGCATCGCGTACCCTTCAACCTTCCCACACCGTCGGCTCGCTCGCCTTAGTTTGGCGCGAGTGGGTGGTGGTTGGGTGGTTTCAACGTTTGTTGTTATTTTTCGACTTCATTTTTGCGCGACCCTACTTTCGCATTGTCACCGAGCTGTGTGTGTGTGTGTCACTGATTGTCGCTCGCGAGTCGCTTCTACCAGCGCGCGCTACTGTCATATTTCACTCGTAAACGTAACCTCCGGGCTCGTGGCTGCTCCATTCTATGAAGAGTGAAAGAGGGAATGAAGGGAATGAAGAAGAGTGGGCCAAAAAGAAAGCGGAGAAGATGAGTTTTCTCAAGCCGTGCGTATTGAGGTGTTTTCTGGTTTGAAGTCACGGAAATTGGTATGGTATGAATTTACAACCCCTTCGGGGATTTGTGGCCGCTTTGCCGTAGCCGTAGTAGTAGCCCGCCGAAGTGGCAGCCAAAAGTGACGGAGCAAAAGATCGATACAGTGGGCCAAATTGGTTGACAGAGGATAGTGGCAGGATATGGGAAGGGAGGAAGTTCTTTAATGTGAACTCGCGCTCCCGAAACGCCAACGGCCATTCACTGCCAAAGCTTGAATTCCGTGCCATGCTTTCGGGTGGCGGTAAAACGATACAGGTTGTTGCGCTGCGCATTTCGCGGTACAAATCAACCCGCTGGAGGGGGGGGGGGGGGGTTGTGTCCTGTGTTGGGAGAGGGAGGTAGGGGGAGGGGGGCTTTGGCTGAGGGCTTCTGGGCACTTTCTCCGGTATGATGCTGCCGTTGAACCACTTGTGCTTCGTAGCAATGAGCAAGGTCATGTCGAGGAGTTGTCGGGAATGCTTCTTTAAAGGTTGTCGCCATGTAATCAGTTTGCTTGTAGCTTGCTGTTCTCGCTACCAGGGGTACATGCTGTTCGGAAAATTGGCTGCTGAAAAGTGCTGAGACAAAAGGACGACAACACAGATCAACGTTGACGATGGATCGTTTGTCCGGTGTTGGTAGGTTAATCGTGGGGCAGCAATATGTTTTGTGAACTCTCTTTTTCTGTACAAAAGGCCCGGGGGAAATGCCGGGAATGAAATGGAAAGTAATACCTTTGGGTCAAAATTTGAACATGAGCCAACAATTTACTGTTCTTTTGGTGTCTTTGTGTTTAACGGTAAGGTGAGGACTACCTACAGTTACTTTTTGCTACACTAAAGGTGCAAGGTACTTATAGGTCCAGAGTGGAATTTAACACATATTCAAATTAAATTCCTGATACCTGATCATTCCTGATAGATTCCTAAAATCTCCATGAGACACCATATACTTACTTACTTATCCGGCGCTACAACCGCTTTGCGGTCTTGTCCTGCCTCAGGAGTGTCCGGAACCGCTCACGGTCTCGCGCCTTCGTCTGCCAGTCCGTTAACCCGGCCTTAATGGCGGACGCCTCCACGCCATCTTGCCACCTCAATATGGGCCTACCACGCCTCCTCTGTCCTTGTGGACGGCCTAAAAAGACTTTACGGGCTGGGTCGTCCGTTTCCATGCGTACAACATGGCCAGCCCCCCACCGGAGCCTGGCGAGCTTGATACGCTGCACGACAGTGAGGTCGCCGGTACATCTCGTATAGCTCGACATTATAGCGGCTCCTCCATTGTCCTTCCACACATACGGGGCCAAGAATCCTTCTGAGCATTCCTCTCGAACGCGGCTAAGAGGGTCCATGAGACACCATATAAATCAGAAAACGGTTCGCTGAGATTCGATTGATTCTGAGTGGGCAACGAACCAGGTACGGTGTTGTACAAGCCCTCCAGTCTACCATGACACCACCGAGCCATACTCGTCAAATGCAGTGTAAGTCTTATCAAAAGGCTACTTTTGGTTGCTATAACAGAAGGTTTTAAGATTCCATAATTGATTTAAAGGCTTTTGTTTCGGTTGTTTATTGGTATAAAATTCTAATAATCGTCTTTTTTTAAGCCTCTTGGATGAATGCAGTTATCCTCTGGTTTAATTTTGCTTGCTTGCTTGATAAGCTTGCTTTATTTGGGAGTAAATAATTGTAGCATTTTCTCCCGTTTACAGCATCTCGTAAGCACCCCAAACCAATGCAGTGATTAGCTTATTTGTGTTGTGTATTTTAGAGAAAGCGAGTTTAGAAGCATTGGTTTAACCACTCTATAAAACCGTTCGTAGAACGAAACAACCTGCAAAACGCCACTAATATTTTACGAAAGAAATGCACAATTATTCCATTCATACCTGCCAAAATAATCTCTAATGAAATTGATAGAGTTTTTTTTACAAAAATCTCTGCAACGCAATGTTTATTATCAATTTTTATTGCTTTTCTTAGCTCTTCAGCACACTTCAACAAACAGTTTGCTTATAGAATCGAGTAACTAAATGCCTTCATCTCCGTACCCTTTGAAATGCTTTCCTTATTTTTCAGCATTAGCAACTCTTGTGCAACATGTTTTCGAGTGAATGCCATTGTTTTTGTTTATCGACAAGTAGATCTCGAGCTCAGTGGTAAGCAGAAAAATCTATTCTTAGCCCACACAAACACTTCCCCGTTTACCTGTCTTGCCTGTGTTGCCTTTTAATGTCGATTGATTGATCGTTTCATCCAATGGAGGTGTAGATTGTGCAGCTAAAGTTCAAGCATAAGAATAATTCGCTCTATAGTGGGTTGTATATTTTCGCACCCACCCCTCCAAAAAACACCCTCAAAAGTTGCACTCTCCACCAACCACCAAGCGCTCACAGAACCATACTCAAGCGCAAGATCGTCTCAGCTTTCGTCAATTAAATATTCATCCTTATCAGCCAGCGTTACATGCGAAAACCGGTGCGCTTGCGAATTCGTATGCAAATTAAAATGCTTCACACCGGGGTAGCGGGCACCCGCAATTTGTGCCCATCCGCCCCAACGATTGCAGCGCGTGCAGCCTGTGCATGAGTGTGCTCCTGCAACAACAGTGCGCTTTTCAGCAGCAGCAGCAGCAGCAGCAGTCACTTTCACGCGGTGCAAAAATTATCGCCCTAATTATGCTCACTTCGTCATCCATTGCCGAGCTTGCCGTGTATTTGGAATGTTTTAGAAGCGAATTAGCTGCTAGCGCTTGCCCGGGAGCTCGTGTCAAGTGCTTGGCTGCTGAAGAGCTAATCAAGCTGAAGAGCACATCGGCCACAGAGAATTCCTGGTATCGCTTGGTATTGGGCCAAATATTGGATGCTTCGATTTGCCATCAATATGGATGTTTATGCGCTTTGTGGCATTAAAAAAAGGAACACTTACTTACATAAATGATATAGTCCTATTGGCTAAATAAATAATATCTTATTCACACGCTTCACTGCGTACTGTGTAGCCAGTTACACCTGATCGGATTAACCCCCGATGTCGCAAGCGTGAAGTCGAAGCGGAAAAGGAATAAAAAAGGTGCGACAATTCATACCCTCCATCCCTAACCCCTTTTTGTCGGTTGAGCTTGGGTTCGATTTCACGGTCAGTCGGGCATATAAACCTCCTTTCACGCACATACACACACACACACACACACACACACAATCGCACCGGGTGGGAGAAATATTAATCAATGCCACCAGCAACTAGTTGCGCTTGAACCGACACGATTCCTTCTACTAGCGAAGGGAAGGCCTCGGGTGCAACCCTTACTAAAAATTGCACCCGAGCACACTCCCGTGAGCTCCAGCGAACCGAAACCACCACACGGGGGACAGAAAAGGTTGTTTTAAAAAAGGACCTTCTTCCTCTCCTGCCTCGCAAACGACACCTTCTCCCATCGAATTAGTTAATGAGGTGAGGTGGGATGTTTTCTACACGCACGGACGCACGCATGCACGGAAAACCATACGCCCCAGAACCTGTTGTGCTGTGTGCGAGCTGCTTTGAAAATCGAAACATTGCGCGCGATCATTTACGACGAGGAGAAGTGGCAAGGAGAACCACCCCCCCCCTCCCCCCACTCACCACCAAGGGATGGATTTGTAGTGTTCCGGGTCGTTCGAGCGATTGAGGGAAGAGATCAAAGCGAAAGTGTCGACCATTCGTAACGTAACGTGGACCAATAAAACCGGAACATCCCGTCCCGTGCTTAACCAGCGTCGTGCGACCAGCAATCTGTGGAGCGCGTGGACAAGGCCGGGTGGGTTATAAAAATTGCAAATGCAGTCATGCTGCTGCTGCTGCTGCTACTGCCAGGCGGCAGGTCCGAAAGGGGTGAGTGTTTGAAGTGCGAGGGCCATGCTGTGCTAGACAAGGGCAAACGGAATGTAAAATACCGCGCCCGTACTTGAACCGTGTGGAGTGAGCCAAGGCTGCTTAAAGGAAAGTGCTTGAGAGAGAATAAGCTTAATTTTGTGTGTGTGTGTGTGTGTGTGTGTGTGTGTGTGTGTGTGTTGTGTTGCTAACTTTTATGGGGTTTTAATTACAAATTGGCGATGACTTCCGTATAGATGAATTGCATGCGCTTTTCTTCTTTTAATTTAACCTTATTATAGAATTTCTATTCCTCTTATATTCAAGCTACATATAAATTGGTGTTTATTTGCTTTACATTTCTCTAGAAGCATTACAATACACTGAACACTCCATAGGAAATTTTAACTCTGGACCACTCAATTCGAGCAATGAAAATTCTCTTACAGCGTAAAATCCTCCTTTTAATGGCATGGAATTTTGTTGGGAATGATTATCAATCCAGATACGAGGATAATAGCTGACGGTAAAGAAATTATTGGTCTGCAGCTCTTCCGGGTTGCTGAAACTTGCCAAGGAATCGTACAGCATGCAAAGAACCACTAAACATTTGAATGGTCACATGGTCTTTACACCACCTAGGGGAGAGGTGAACTTACTCTTGAATTCGTTCAAGATTTCGCCTATCACGGGCCAAAGGTCAGCGATGACAACAGCACGGGTCTTTATATAGTATAAGGCAGTAGAAGAAGGAAGCTTCAAGTAGAACCTGTAACTGATGGTCGCAGCTGGGACTACATCGTTTACCTTCTTAAAACCCGTGTGCACATACGCCTCTGAGAAAGCAGCTCAAAGCGATTTTTGGTCCAGTTTGTGTTTAATTGCAAGAGGACACAAGGTGAAATAATACGAAGGAACTGTTGACCAACATGAAACTACGTGTGCACGCTTGTACGCTTTATGCAGGAATGAATCTTTACTAGCGCTCTGAGTGCGCAATTGTGCGGTGTGCAAAGTGTTGCCCGATTAGTAATCATTATGTGTTGCCCGATAGGCACTTGTCGCATCGGACCGAGAAGGCCAAACGTTTGTAGTAGTAGCAGGATAATGGAAGAACCACCACAAAGCAGAACTATAAGAACTATACCGGCACGATCGGACTGTCGTCATGTCATCAGAACTGGACGATCCAGCATCAATACAGGGTTTTCCACGATTTATTGGTCAGTTCCCATGATTTTTTGGTGCGTTCTGACGATTTTTTGGTCGTATCCCATAGATTTTTGGTTCGTTCCCATAATTTATTGGTATTTTCCGATTGGATATCAATACAATTGGACCAAAAAATTCTGGGAAACGACCAAAAAATCGTGGGAACGCACCAAAAAAAATATGGGAACCTACCAAAAATTGATGGGAATCAACCAATAAATCGTGGGAAACCCTGTAAAGTCATTTTTTATGTCCACGAGACTTTTTTTATGTCAAGAAGCGAGACCGCGAACATTTTCGGACACTCAAAGAACCTGTCGCGACGGACGAACCTGGGACTATATAGTACCTATACAGCATCGGTACTCACATACTAGTGGTGGGTCATACGATTCCTTTCACGACTCGACCCGGAGTCGAGTGCGAGCCAGTCGGAATCGATTCCGACCTGTGGGTGCAGCGGGTGCGTCTGGTTGGAATCGGAATCAAATCTGACCCACGGGTGCAAAGACTTTGCGTCGCCCCGACTAATCAGTAGGTGCGAGAAAGTCGGGTCGAGTTCGGGTCAAGTATTGAACCTACATTGACCCGACCCGACCCGAACTTGCTGCACCAACGGGTCGGAGTCGCTTATGCCTTCCTACACCTACCGGAATCGTTGCACCTACTGAACCTACTTGTACCTTTCGGGTCGACCCGAACGACTCCGGGTCGCTTACGGATGCCTCCGACCCGGTAGGTTCGGGTTGACGCGCCCATCTGAGACATGGACACTGACCACATCCAGACGAATCCCTCTTGGGCGCGTTCGAGAGGAAGATGTTCAGAACGATTCTTGGCCCCGTATGTGTGGAAGGACTATGGAGGAGCCGCTATAATGACGAGCTATACGAGATGTACCGGCGACCTCACTGTCGTGCAGCGAATCAAGCTCGCCAGGCTCTGGTGAGCTGTTGTAGGCATGGAAACGGACTGACCCAGCCCGTAAAGACTTTTTAGGCCGTCCACAAGGACAGAGGAGACCTGGTAGGCCCAAAAAAGGGTGGCATGATGGCGTGGAGGCGTCCGCCATTAAGCCCGGAATAACCGACTGGCAGTCGAAGGCGCGGGACCGTGAGCGGTTACGGATACTTCTGAGGCAGGCCAAGACCGCATAGCGCAACTGTATCTTGCTACAGGTACATGCATACAGCTGCGTCAAATAAGTAGAAGAAGAGAATTTAAAAAGGGAGCTCAAAGCAATCGGTTGAAATTAAATTCAATTTTTTAATGAGCTTTCCCACAACCTTCTTACATTAGTTGCAACCATAAAAAACAACAAAGGATATTGCATCAATCCCTGTTGACCCTTTGGCATTACACACACACACACACACACACACACGTTACACAATCCCGGTGGGTTTTACATACTTTCCACTCCCTTGACACCGCCAACGCTATTTCTATCACCGCGGATGTACGGCACGGTAAAACGCATCGCGTGGCAGGATAACGCATTGGTGGAAAGGATTTCGCACACGCTTTTCTGGGTTTTCCGCTCGAGCGATCAAAAATGTGTGAGTGTGTACCGCAGCGTGAAGCCCCGCCGTTTGATCAATCAATTGAATATGAGCATTCCGGTGTGTACTGGGGGAGGAGCAGCCTGCACTAACGCATCGTAATGTCTTCGTGCAGAACCGCCCACCATTGCGAGGGTAGGGGGCGGCTACAGGTTATTACTCAATCCTCAATAAACCCCCCTCACCAGAGGCTTCACTCTTCACTCTGCAACCGATGGGGAGCGGGAGAGGCAGAAGCTATTGAAAGGTGGTCAAAGACAGGCAGGACGAAGAGGATTCAATAAAAGGGACGACACGGCGCTCCACAGGTTGTTGCTGCGTATGGATGCACTTGAAAGGCCGCCTTCGGATGATCACCATGGTAGAACCACCGTTGTCGTCGTCGTCGTCGTCGCAGCCCGTGTGTTTTCTGTGGACGCAATTTTTCCGGTAATAAACGGTAACCACACTACCACCCCTCTGTGGGTGGTGAGCGGCGGTACAAGCAAGTACAAGAACAGCCGAGATATGCTGCCACCGACAGACCTACCGGGCGACCTAATGTCCTTTTCGCTTCTGCAGCGCGCACTGCAGCAACGTGCTTCACGTGGAGGCTTGGCGTGCGCGGTGGGCAGATGATGATGATGATGATGATGATGATGGTGATGCTATTGGAAAACAGAGGAATACCTCTCTCGCTGTAGCAGCGACTGGGAACTGTTTCATCATAATAAAATGCCCCCGCCCGCTTCATCAGCCCGCTTCTACCAGGAACGTGTCGTCTGTCGTTATAATCGTTTGATGATTTTAATCGTAGCATAATGAAAATTTATCAAAGCGTTAACACAGCGGGTTACCTGTTGCTGGCCGTGGGTTTGCCCGCTCGTGTGTGTGTCTGTGTGGGTGGGTGGGTCTTCGGAGTGACTAAGGGCATGGGGTCGGATGGGAATCTTTTCCGCACACAGCGTCGGTATGTTGGGTTCGTCCAAAGCGAACCGTTTTTTTTTCGACCCTTCTTCGTTCTCTTGCCTCAACCGTAACCGGATAAACCAAATTAGTTCACTTCGTTGGGCGGCAGCAAAAGGACACGGGTATTCCTATTTGCGGGGGTTGACCGCACATATGTCACCCTTTCATCTGCCTGTCTCGTGTCGCGTGGCGAGGGTTTATTTTGGTCCCTTCCTACCCAACAGTCAAAAGCCGAAGATTTTATATTGACCTTTCACTTTTTCTATCTGTCTCTCGCTCTAATTTGAGCGATTTTCCCCTGATGAGTGTCCCCGAGCCTCCTCGTGTGGTTGTTGTTGTTGGAAGTTGAAACCGAAACCCCCTCGTGTGCTGCCAAAATCAGCGAAGAACGAAATCGAGTGGCTCAAGCGAAAAAACGAAAAAAAATGACGAACGAGTGTGCTGTGACAATAACACACACACGCACAAGGCGACAACCGAAATCTGGTGCGATACCGGCTTTCAGTGGAGCAAGTACACACATGCACACATTTGGCCACACCAGCGCTCTGTTCTAGTGCAGGTAGTTTTCTGCAGTCCACGGTGATACTACACACAGCCACGCACTTGGCGATACACGCTGTGTGGTGGACGTTCAGAATTCAGTGGTGCAAATACACACATGCATACACTTGGCGACACACGCTCTGCTGTGCGGTGAGATTTGTGTTCTGTGTCCAGTGGTGCAAATATACACACACACGCACTTGGCTACACACGCAGTACGGCGCGGTTGGCTTGGCAGAAGCGCATACACAAATTCACGCAGTAGGCTTCACTTTCAGTTCAGTGAGGTTGGTGCTTGTGTGGTGTTTCAACGCTTGGCGGATAAACCCCGTAAAAAATGGAGTTTTGTTTAATTTGAGGTAAGTAAAAGTGATTAAAATTATCAACCAACATCCCCCCTTCTAATTAATATAATTTTTCTTCCATTTCATGTGTTTTTCACCGCGAACGGAGACAACAAAACCTGTGTTTGTGATGTGCAAATGTTGGTGCAAATGACGGGTACAGTGGAAAGATGACAACCATGATCAACAGCGGTGGAGTGCAGAAAATACGGTGAAAATGTTGCTTTTTATTCACGGAACAGTTGATAAAAGTGTTTTTAATATAATGTGCCATAATTTGTGTAATTTGCGAAGTGTTGACCGTGTGTGAAATAGTTGTTAGTGCGTCTCATTAAACCGATTTATTTGCTTAAATAAATCAAGTTGTTCTACTACATGTGTGTGACACTGTTTCATTTTGGAAAGAAAATCTGGCAAAAAGGGGGAGGGGGCTATTTTAACGAAGGGTCGTACCGAACCCCGTTCGGGTTTTGCTTCGGCTTCGGGTTTGCTTCGGCTTCGGGACCCGACGGATCACTTGAATAATTTCGCCAACTCAAGTTCTTTTTCAAGCGCGTATTCAAGCGATCTCTGAGTGCTGGTGCCCGGTGGGTATCCATTAGTTTTCCAATCTCGCCGAAGGCATAGGCCCAGGATGCCGTACAGTTCGCTGTTCAATAGCACTGACAGTGCTAGCTGCTAGAGAAAGCAAGTACAAAGGCAAAAAGGGACACTTTTTTATGCGGTTTTTCTCTTTTCTCTTATGAATAGACAAACGTTTAGCGAAGCGCAAGCATTCTTGCGCAACGAAACGAACAGCGTAAAGTGCGTGCGTGCGTGCGTGCGTATGTTGTTGGAAGTAATTTAAATTTTGTAGCTGATATTAAATGTAAAAGAGCAGCTCTATTATTTTCAAGCAAAACAAAATAGAATAATTTGAAATAGGAAATTATGTGTTCTATTTGTTTCGAATGTGTTTTCATCGATAAATTTACCCGTAAGACACCAAAACTTACTTGAGTAGATGACTTTCAATGTATATATCTTATTCGTAAGCTAATTGTAACGATTTCGAATGCTTTTTTTCTCAAAACCCTTAACCCATACCGTCCGCTTCTTACTGTGCCGGCAGGTGGCGGCACATTACGTTCCGAGAAACTTTTTCCCATACAGCTGGGCCTTCTTCTCGAACGCCAGCGACTTGATCGGCGTGTTGGGCATGTAGAACGGATTCATCAGATATTTGATGTACGTCTCATACATCTCGTTGAAGAAGTTCTTGATACCTTCATCGTTCCGGTTGTCGTGCACCATCACGAACCGCAGATGGCTGGCCGTCACAAACCCGGACACGAACCATTGGTTAAACTTGTCGATCGATTTCAGGTACGTGTTGTTCGTTTTCCATTTGTGCTCGTCGATCAGATCGAGTGCGGCGTGCGCAATGAATTGGTTCAGATGACGATGGTCTTCTTTCTGCCGTGGATGGAAAAAAGGGATACACTGTAGAAAGGTGTGAAAATCGTACGCCCGTCTGTACGACGGGTGGTTGCATTCGGCTTACCTTCGCTTCCTTATTCACCGTAACGAACTCGGTTTCGAATATGGGATTATCGTTGTGGCCAACGATGGCAAAGTAATAACTGCTGCTCATTTTAGCACTATTTTTTGATCGCGAATGAGTATCTCCGTAGCCACGATGGCTTTTGGTGGGTTTGTTATGATTAGACCGATTGGTTTGTTTACATTTTTTTGCGAACAAAAAAAACGGGCTGCAACTACCGTAGAACGGTATATCTCCTCGCAGCATAAAAGTAAGGACGTCTTTCCCGCACCAGTGTTCATGCAACTGGGAAAAGGTATAGCAGTATCGCTGTGTAAGTAATGAAAACGGTATTATAAACCCACCGCTTGACAGTCAGGGAAGCTTCTACTGCATGAAATGATTTGGAATTTAACGATTTTTTTCGTAGATAAAATTGTACACGTAGAAAAAAAGACCACAACGTATTTGATGAGTATAATTATTTTATACCTTTATTTCACTTAAAAATCTCTCTCACTCTACATCCTTTGCGATGCTTTCTTTTAAACCTAAAAAAGGATTAAATACAAATGCTAATAACGGCAATGGTGATTCATTCCTCTGCTTCATTCGTTTCTCGCTTCACAGATTCATGTTTTCTCCTTCAAACATCTGCATTAGCGTTTGTTTTATCTGTCCTGTAACCGGAACGGAAGCATATTATCCTAGTGGTATAATTTTGATTTCTTCTCCTTTGTTTGTTTTTTTTTATCGGAACCCTGTATCGAACAGTCCTGTTACACAACAACTCTCTAAAACACGAGCATCCGAGGAGTAATAAAATTGCGCTTTTCAAAAATGGTTGGTAATTGTTCGGGGAGGGAGGGCAAACAAAATATCATTTAAGTGTTATCACAAGACAAAAACGAAAGTATGTTAGTGGTATTTCGTTGTGGTATAGGTTACACACACTACATTCACGCTTCGATCGAGCGCCCAATGATAAGGCGGGGCGCAGGGAAACGTTGACAGCGGGCGCGATACAAATCTTACAATTTAGTTCATACAATACTAGTTTCAAAATGGATAGCAGCGAGATATATGTAAACGTATTAATTTTAATGTAAAACAAAACATGGAGATACTTTTAAAGAGATTCCTTACGTTTTCATAATACATGGTAAACAGGGTTCGTTGTTTGCGGTGCGCGTGTAGGGCATTTGGGAAGAGATTAACGCTAAGCACTTGGGATAAAGTTTACTCATCTGGGCAATAGTTTCAATAAGCAGCTGCATTAATTTGCGCAAAAGAAAAGGCCATAATGTGTGTGTCGGGGGGAGACATGCAGCGCGCAATTGAGCAATAACCAAACAGATGCGCCAAAACGTACGCATCACACGGGTGCGCGTAAGACCTATTTTAAAATTAAACTTTGTTCAGGCCTTATTTTGCTGTTGAGTGTTTTGTAAGTGGTATTTAGGTTAAAGCACTTGTTAACTGGGTAAATATGGGCTGGTACGGAATGGACGAACACGCACACACATGCACACGCAAGCACGTTGTTCACTAAACGTACACACACGCACCGGCCAGCATTAAAAAAAGTACAATCGCCTTCTCCAGCGGGGAACGCAGTAGGCGCCATATCCGCACGCCTGCACATCTTTCTGCAGCAAAAACGTGCCATCCATCATCAGTCGAAAAATGCTAGGCCTCCTATTTCATCACCTCTCTCTGTCTCTCACTACAATACTGCTCGTATAGGCTTATGGTTGCAATGCTTCGTTTTCTAATAAATGCTTGCATTGAATACGCTTTTCGGTTGGGGAGAGGACACACTTTCATACACGCTAAACACACCCATACTCGTACCATATCGCACTGTCGCGGTTCTTCGGTTCCGGCTTCTTCTTGCTATTGTTGCCATTCGAGTCCTTTTTGTTGCTGTCCTCCATGCCGCAGAGCGAGTTCGTGCCGGCATTCGGTGCACCGGACGGATTGCCACTGACCTCGTTCAGCTGTTGCGGGCTGCCGGGCAGCAGGTTCGAAGTGGTTTCCGTTTTCAGCGTGGTGGTTGTGGTGGAAATTCGGTTCAGCAGCACGAACGTCGGTTCGGCCGGTGAGTTCGATTGGCTGGTAGTAGCTGCACCCGCACTCTGATCCGTACGCGGCGGAGGCGGCGGAGGGGGCGTGGAAACGGATGGTGGAGGAGATGGGTTCACGGCACCACCGCCGGTCGGTGTGCTAGAACCGGAGTTGACGATCTTGTCGTCCAGGTACACCGTGCGGCGAGTTCCGGCCGTGCCAAGGTTCAGCGCGTCGGTAGCGGTATCAAACCTGGAAAGGAGTACAGTTAAAATCCGCTCGCCATCCGTTCGCGTTCGCCAGCAGCTGCTCAACCTACCCCTGGAAGCTGTTTCTGTGGGCGGGATTCACCTCATCGCGGCGGGAAGCCTGCAGGCTGCTGCGAATGCCGCCTCGCAGCAACGTGGCATTGAGCGCTTCGTTGTTTGGCTTTCGCTGGAGACTCTGGCGCAGCTGGGAGCCACGCTGCAGCAGGTTCGTGTCGGAGGCGACCGAGTTAGGCTCCTCGATACTGTTGTCCGATTCGTTGCCGCCCGACTCGGAACCCATGGAAAGACACTGGCTTTGGGTGAGGCGTTGTTCTTCCACCCACGAACGGCGGTTCTGGAATTTACGGACAAATTAAATCAATGTTTCGTGTTTCGATCAGCGCTGGAAACATTCCGTACTTACCCTATTAGGAACACGATTCATTAGTTCCGATCCTGCCCGACGCATTTTCTTCACCAGATTCAACCCAAAAGGTTTCCTGCAAAAAAGGTGAGAAAGAGTTAATATCCTTTTACGGCTACAAAAGGACATCCCAAGCTGTTTACTTACTTTTTGGGCGAACAGCTATCTAGCTTCCGGTAGTGTTCCATTATCTTCTCCTCCAGCTTCTCTTTCTGGCGGTTCAGGTTGTTCAGCTTGTCGGTGAAACTCTTCTCCTCGTCATGGTAGTGCTGTTTGTCTTCCAGCGAATGCGCCAGCAGCTCCTGATACTGGGCGAGTATCTGCGACACGTGGTCCATCAGCGTGCGCCGATCAATGTCCAGGCTGGCGTTCATGTTAAGCAACATCTGGGCAAGCGGAAAGTAAACAAGAACCCCTCGTGTATCGTCTCGTTTCCCGCTCCTCTACCACATTCACACTTACCTCGCATCTTTGGTTTATTTTGGTGTACTCAATCTCCAGATTGTTGATCTGTTCCTTCTTGTTCGTCAGCTCCCCGGACAGCTCGGTGTTGCGCAGCTTCAGCCGGCTGTTCTCCGTCCGGAACGCGCGATACTGATCGTGGCAGTTTTTGTAGTCCTGCTTCAACCGCTCGCTCGTGGTGAACAGACACCGGAAGTCATCCTTCAGCTTCGAGTGTTCCGCGCGCAGATTGTTCAGATTCGTCAGCCCGTCCTTCATCGAGTGTAGTTCGGCCTGCAGCTCCTCGATCTTGCGCTCCAGGGCCACCGTGCGCTCGCGATGATCCCGGTTCTCCGTCTTCAGGTCGCGGATCGTGTTCTTCAGCAGTTCCTTCTCCCCGTTCAGCGCGTCGTAGTCGCTGCTCAGCTGCTCGTGCAGACACTGCAGCGCGACGTAATCGTGCTGCAGCGATTCGTACTGCTGCCGCTTCGCCTCCACCTGCTTCACCAGCATATCCTTCTCGACGGCCAGCTGCGAATTGGCCAGCTGCAGCGCCACGTGCTGCGTGTTGAGTGACGCAATCTGCGAACCCAGCGTAGCCACCTTCACCTTCTGGCGCGCGTTTTCCTCCTGCAGCGAGTCCTGCGCAGCCAGCAGGGCGGTATGCTCCTGCCGCAGCTGCTCCAGCTTCTGCTCCAGCTCCGGGACGGCGTTCGTTGCCGCGCTGGAATCGGGCGCCGCCGTTTCGTCGCAGTTAGAAAATTCGATGCTCTTCTCGACCGTGTAGATCTCCTGCCGGTGGCAGAGGACACAGATGTCGGCGGACTTGGTACCGCCACCGGCACCGGTCGAGCCCGCATCCCTCGAGCCCGCCACGTTCAGCACGATCTCGCGCACCGTCTTGAAGGATTCGGGATTTTTGCACAGCTTTTCGACAAACACCTCCACGTTCATCTCGTTCCGCTCCAGCTCGGTATCGTTCAGCCCGAGCCGCTCCAGGTTTTGCTTCACCTTCTTCGTCGCCATCGTGCCATCGTACAGATCCTTCTGCAGCGTAGCGATCGTGTCGGTGTGCATCTTCTGCTGCGACAGCAGCTCCTGGTTTTCCTTCTCCAGCTCCTGCAGCTTCACTAACACGCTCGAACCTTCGTCGACCTGTTTCGCCAGCTGCTCGATTTCTTTTTCCTTCGTCTCGAGCTCGCCCCCGACCCGGTCCAGATCGTGCTCACACTTTTCCAGCACCTCCTTGTACTTGACCAGCTCCTTGGCTAGGTTCACGTTTTCCCGCTCGACGGTCGAGCACTTGCCCCGCACATCGTACAGCTCCTTGCGCACGTCCTCGAGCTCCTTCAGCCGCTCGTTCAGCTGCACGCTCTCCTTGCTCTTGGTGTCGATCGAACGCTCCAGATCGATCGTGCGGCGCTGGATGCTCTCGAACAGGTTCTGCACCCGCTGCTTGTCCTTGGTGAGCGATTCGATCTGCTTTTCCAGATCGATCTGCCGTATGCGGTCGAGCTCGCGATCGTGCGTCTGCCGGTCGATCATCTGCTGCTTCGAATCGATCGCGTCCTGCAGTTTCTTGTTCTCTTCCAGCGCGTTCTTGAACACGTTCTCCAGCTCGCTGTTTTGCTGCACCAGTCGGTTGCAATTTTCCTGCGTCTGCTCTAGCCGCAGCGATAGCTTCTTCTTGTCCTTCTCGAGCTCCAGAATCTTGTTCGAGTTTTCGTGGAAGGAGGACTCCTTCAGGCTATCGAGGGCGGCGAGCAGTCGTCGATTCTCCAGCTCTAGCTTCAGTGCGCGGGTCTGGAAAAGGGAAGGAAAAACATAAAATAGATTGCATTGGCATGGCCCCTGGCCGTTCAAATGGACGGAAATCCTGCTCACTTGTGCGTTCGTCGTCAGCTGTTCCGACAAACTGTTGTCGTTCGATGGAAGATCGTCCGTATCCGTGTCGGATTGTGCCTGGTTTGCGACGTTCGCATCCGGGCCCGCCATCAAATTCTTCGTCGCCAGCTGCAGCTGTACGTTCTCTTCCAACAGTTCCTGCAGCTTGCTCTTGTCCACGTCCCGCTCGAGCGTCATATCGTTCATCATCTGCTTGAATTTGATAATTTCCGCCTCGAGCGTCATCACCTGATCGCTGCGCTTGCGGGACCGCGCTAGCTGTTCTTCCAACATTTCCCTACAAAAAAAAGCATGACAATACATTAGAAATGGGGAAAAAACACCTCCCCCCCTGTTGCCACTTACTTCGTCTCCAGCAGCATCCTATTGTCCTCGCGCAGCTCCTCGACCCGCGTCTTGTAAAACTCGGCATCGGACAGCTTCTCGCGCAGCTTTTGTACCTCCACCTCCAGCCGATCGGCCCGCTCGGACCGCTCCCGCAGCACGTCCACCTCGTCCCGGTAGGCGGCCGCCCGGCGCGACTCCGAATACCAGTCCTGGCTTTCCGTGCGCAGCTTCTCGTACTGGTTGCACTTGTGGTCCAGCTCTTCCTTCACCTCCATCAGCAGCTCCGACTTTTCCTCCAGCTCCTGGCGCAGCTTCCGCAGCTTCGACTTGTAGTCGGCCAGCTCCACCGCCAGATGGTTGCTCTCGGACGTGGTGGACGGCGTGTTGGCCGTGCTGGTCGACGCGGACGACAATGCGGCATTGTGCAGGCTGCCCTTCGAGCTGGAACTGTTGACCAGCGCCTGCTGCTCGCTGTCCGTAATGAAGGACGACATCCACTTGCCATGGTACTGGTCGCGCTCCTTCGCCAGCCGCACCAGGTGCTTGCACATCAGCTCGGGCGCCAGCTGGTCGAGCGCTTCCTGCGTCAGCACGAGCGTCTGGCTGTCCGTCACCTGCTTGATTACCTCCACGATCGCGTGCTGCGTGTTCACGTCCAGCTCCTTGATGCGCGCAATGAATATCTCCTTGTTCGGGCACTGGACGGCCGCCCCGAGCAGCAGCGTGATGAGCAGCTTCATCTGCTCGAGGCCGGCCCGCGACTCCGGCGAATGGCCGAGCACGGAACAGTCCGGCAGGGTGAGGATCGTTTGCCCGAGCTCCTCATCGTACAGATTGCGCAAGTTCTTCACGATCGCGTCGAAGTTGCGCGTGCGGGCGGCGGCCAGCGAGGTCAGCACTTCCGCCGTGCCGCGTATCTTGGCCGGATGATGCTGCGGCTCGGGGTCGATCTGCAGGTACACGGTGTGCAGTATGGTGCCATCGAGCAGTGACACGTATCCGGCGATTATTTCATGCCGCGGTAAACACGATTCAATCTGCGTTGGTGAGAGAGAAAGAGAGAGAGAGAGAGAGAGAGAGGGAGCAGAAAAAACGCTTAATGAATGATAACTGAAAACAAACAGCCGAACGCACACGCCGTCACGCACTTTTTTTATTTCTTTCTTTTGGGACGATCTTTTAAGAGCTTCGATTTGGAGCTGTTGCGAAATGCGAATTCGAATTTTTAATTATTTTTCTCCCTCTCTTTCTCTTAGGTGTTGGTGGGGGAGGGGGGAAGGGGAGGCCGTCGACCTAGAAGCGCGACAAACCACAAAATGTATTTGTGCCGTCGTCCGCGTGTTTTATCTGGCGTTTTGGGCCTCTCCAAGCTTCTTTTCCTCTTGGGCGACGACCTTTCCAATTTCGGGCACAAGTGCACCCCGCATTCGTTAGGCAAAAAGGGTCAAATACCATCGACTGCCAAGCGCAGCTGAGGAGTAAAGGGAAGGAGGAGGAGGAGGTGTGCCCATCTCGGGACCGTTCACCACAAAACCGAAACCTCTTCTTCTCCCTGCCTTCCCTTTCCCACCAACCAGCAAGCAAAGCTGTTATGTTGCTGCTGCTGCTGTGAAGTGCTTTTAAACGGCAAGACATTGCCCAGCTGCCGTTTGGCTGGTGCCGGGGCGCGCGTAGAGAGGCTGGAGATTTGGTATTTGGTTGGTGAATCGTTGTTTTTCTTCGATTTCTTGTTCGTTGCCTGCAGTCTTTCCTCTTTATTTATCGCGCTCGACTCCGCCGCTGGCCCGACTCTATTTTTAATGCGAGAAGAGCGTGCCCCGCCACACACAAAACCCACGCAAACACGGCGAAAGAATTGCGAAAACGATTCTCATTCGAACGCGGCTCGTAAAAAAATGGAAGCAATAGATGGGGGGGGGGGACATGGCAGTGTGTATTATGCATTCGCGCAGTAGGCACTGGAAGCATATCGGGAGAGGGGGTGGAGGGGGGTTCACGTTCGCAGAGCAATTAATTGCATTCGGAAAGACGAATATGGATGGAAGCAATATTCCTTATACTCCGAACGTACAGAGTATGCAAAATAGCGATGTTTAATTTGTCTCACGTATTGTGGAGCGCATTCCAGAGCGAGTGCCGAAACGAAAGAAAAATAAAAGGGGAAAAACTGGCCTCTAACTCGCACCAGCACCAGATGGTGGAAGAAGGGTGGGGAGGGGGATGGAATAAAGAGAGGAGGGGGGTTTGCAAAGCACTGTGGCTGGTTGTGTGCGTGTGCGGACGTTGTTGTTTTTTCACTCTTGCCTTTTCCATGCCCCCCTTTCACAGGCCCAATGCCTGGGTGGTGCTGGCTGCTTTACTTACCCACGAAACCAGCGCTCCGTTTACAAATTCTTCAATCTCACTGGACGACATTTTTCTTCACCGTCGAAAACAGACGCACACACACACACGATACACACACTCACAAAAAACACAGAAAAGGAAAACACGAACGGGAAAACATTCAGCACGGGGACGAGTAGGCGGCGACAACAGTGCTGCTGCAAGCACCACAAATCTTTCCGTAGCCCTTCGCGCAACTACATGCAGCCAGTGCCTTCGTCGATCGATCTTGCGAAGGTAAGTTGGAGGACCATTTTTTGGGTGCTGCTGCTGCTGCTGCCGTGGGGGTACCGATGATGCGCCGCGAGTCACACCCCAGCGGCCCCAGCGTACGGTAGCATGGTTTCCCCTTTGTGCCCGATACAAAAAACGACTCTGCACTTGTGTTTTGTTTTGTTTGTTTCGACACCTTTGCGACACTACGGCCCTGTTTTTCTTTTGCGTGAACGCACCACCGAGAAGCGCTTTTGTGTCTGCTGCTGCTGCTGCTGCGTTTGTACGTGCTCCACACACACACACCTTTCGCTTTCTGTGCGCAGAGGAAAACCTGTTCCCCGAGGTGCGACCAACTGTCAAACGGTGAAGTTTTGAGTTTGTGTGAGACGACGAGGAGCAAAGGGGAAGGGTAGGGGCTTTTGTGTTGTGACAGCCAACTGTCACCTGGCTGGTGGTGGAGCGCGACGTTTCGGTGGAAAATAAAATAAAAAAATCCCACCAAATCAAAATAAGCGAACAGGTGAGTAGTAGGAAAGGAAACGATGTTTTTCGGGAGGGAAAATGTTATTTTAATTGTGCGACATTTGTACAGTTGAAAGGTGTCTACTGTTGTGCGGGTATTGTAACGAGCGTTTGCCTTTGTTTTCAGCCGGCCGAGAGCGCCAGCGATAACGTGCGCAGTAAGTTGTTGATGTTGATTGAATAACCACGGAAGGGATGAGCGAAAAACCGAAAGAACCCGCGCCCGGAGACGGCATCCGCTCTATGCGCTCGACCAACGTTTTCCGGGCCATCAACTTTGAACTGTACGCAAAGCCCGTATGTATTGCACGATGGGAAGCAAACTGGTGAAATGTTTCCCCACCGGAACGCAGTTCGGACCATTCTGACGTCCTTCTAATCTTGCCCTGCTCTCCCTCTTTTTTGCAGAATGTCGTCGTAATGGGAATAGGCGTTGTTTGTCTCGGCATCACGTTCGGTTACATCGCCTACATGCGATCCAAGTACGAAGGTTTAGGCTACTACACGGCAGTGCAGGAAGACGGGAAGGAAGTGTTCGTAAAGCGGAAATCGAAATGGGAATAAACCCCCGGGCGTTCGGTTTTCTTGCAAACGTTTGCTTTATTTCATCCCAAAAGACATCACCCGTTTCCGAAACGTGTGCTTTGATGCTCTAACAAAGAGGGAGGGGGCAAGGGGGAGATGGAGAAAAGTATTATCAAAAATATTTCTTCACGTTCGATGTCGATTGTTCAATTTGCAGCAGGCAGACAGACGCGGTCGTCCTTTAGGTACCTGAAGGTTGGCTGGAGGTTGTGGTTTGTTGACAGCATGGTCAATGGAAAGAACTGTACAGAGGCTCAGGCCACCTTCAGTGCTTCCAGCTCCTTGATGAGCTCGGCTTCCGAGTTCATCTTGATGATCTGCGTCTGCACAAGCGTTTCGCCCCGTTCGTGCTTCTCTTTCAGCACCTTGATGTCCTTCAGCTTCTTTTGAATTGTTTTGATCTTTTTGTCCTTTGCCGGATCGCCCGTGGGCGATACCTTCTGCAAGCTGCTACTGTTGCTGTTGCTGTTGCTGCTGGTAGTGGTGGTGGTGGTGTCGCTCTGCTTCGCCTGGGTAGCGTTGCCATTCGCCAGATCACCATTGTCGGTGGGTAGGTTTTTGGCGGCATTCTTCTTTGCCGGTTGCTTCTTCGGCTCGGGCGGCGAAGTGGACTCACCGCCAGCAGCAGGGGTGGCAGTGGACGCTTTGGCCGCAGCTGCCGCCGCTTTCTTGCTCTTCTTGCTGTTCTTAATCTGCACCGAAGAGCGGTAGCCGGGCGGCAGCCCCGGAATCGGTGGTCGAAGGTCGACGGTTTCCCCGCTCGCCGAGACGGTCACACTGTTCCGTGCGCCGGGCGGAATGTACTTCTGCTTGCTGGCCACCGGCGTGGCGGACACGATGCCCGCCACCTTCTCGTCGGAGATGGCCGGCTGCTTGAACGTGCCCGCCGGGTACTTCTGCCAGATCACCTCCAGCAGCTCACCGGCCCAGCTGTACTCGCCGAGCAGGGCGCCGGAATAGTGCCAAACCTTGAACCCGTTCGACATGCGCAGCCGCGGTGCGGTCGTGGCCGTCAGGAACGTATCGCCGGCCGGGTTCCACTCCAGCAGCGTCGTGTCGGGCGCCTTGAAGTTGGCCAGCTTCTTGCGCCGCACCAGGTCCCAGGTTTCGATGTAGCCGGGCAGATTGCCGAACCCGCCGAACACGACCAGATTGCCAAAGTCGTTGAAGAAGACCGAGTTCCGGTTGTCCGGCTCGAAATCGTACACCGCGTCGCACTTCAGATTGAACAGTGTGGCCCGGGCGGGCATGAAGCCGTACACCACGCAGAACTCCGTCGACTTCGGGCTCCACGCCACGTCGTGGATCGGTCCTTCCGCCTTCAGCTGGATGCCGCACGAGTCGCCCTTGGGCGTCATGTAGTGCAGCGCCTGCTTGCCGTAGTAGGACACACCGGTCGTGTCGACGTCCGTGCTGGTCATCAGGATCAGCCCGGTGCCCTTTCGGTTCCACATCATGTCTACCTTGTCCGCCTGGAAGAAGCTCTTGGACGCGACCGGCTGGTTCAGCTCCAGGTTCGGATACTTGAACAGGCGGCACATCGACGGTGCACCCTTCGTGCCCGGCATGTACACGCCGATGTGCGGTGGCGAGGGTCCGGGAGCCACCGAGAGTCCCCCGTTCCGGAGGCCGCCGAAGCGCTTCACCACCTGCCCGAAGCCGGACCCGGTCGGGCCATGATCGTAGAACAGTGCCTCTCCGCCGACCAACAGAGCGGCAATGCTTTCGTCGCAGCTCCAATGCATCTGCCAGTCCTGGTGACGCTTCTGGATAATGGAGTACACCTCCTCGCCCGTCGCCGCACGGTAGATGAACAGGTTCGGCTTCTCCTTCGGCGTTTCGTGCGGATTCTCGGTGTACACCTCCCACGTCATGAGGAAGCTGCCGAGCGGCGAGAACCGCAGATGGCACGCCTTCGGACGGGGTAGGGACGCGATCGGCTTCCAGCCCGCCGCCGTCACCTGGCACAGCTGCACCGTCGACCCATTGGCCCAGGCCAGAAATCGTCCGTCGGGGCTATAAACAATAGCGCGGCAAGATTTACTCTGGTCGGGAGTAAACCTCGGGTCCGGAAGAAATGTGAGCTGCTGTTTCTGTTGTTCGGTCTTCCACACTTCCACTCCTTTCGCGGATCGCACTGTCTCCGGGGCGTAGAGGGGACGTGAAAGAGCGAGAAAGGGAGAGAGAGGGAGGGGAAGAAAGCGAAGGAGAGAAAAAAATTGTAGGTTATAGCAAGGTCAGCCGAAATCTACGAAAATGGGGGGAAACCGTCCAGCGGCACTCAAACAATTCTCGGCAAACATTCACGATCATCAGTCACGATCGCCACGCTATGGGAGGATCGCGTTCGTGACGTCAACGAGGGTGCAAGCCGTGCGCCTTGCATGTTTTCGTGAGGTGTGCTCCCGGCAAAACGTGGTTGTACGGTAATTTAGGCCACGGGGACATAATTCCCCATGCACAGCTTGTTCGAACAGGGCTTAGGAATGGTCGATTGCATGCCAGCCTAGTTCCGGGTTACTACTTACACGCTACTGTAGGAGTATTTCCGCTCGCCATTGTTCACGTAGCCCTTTGGTGACGATTTCGATTTTTCAACTGAAGTTTCTACCTCTTCTTCTTCTTCTTGCGTGTATTGCCCTTTCAACTGAGGGAATGACACACCATTTCTTGCAAACGGCTATGGAAAGCAAATCATCAATGAGAACAGATAGCTGTAGTAGAATCGTCATGATTTGTGATAAGGAAAGATAATTTTTAACATATTCCATGTAATTTCAATAGGGATTTTTTCGCAAAACGAGTTTTGTTTTGCCAAACCGTCCGCTTGAGTGACAGCCTGCAAGGCAAGGCCAAGGAAGTTATAAGAGACCAGGTGACGCAATAGTCCTCTGACAGCTAGCCAATGGAGAACCCGTGTGTCACTTTTCGCATGATTTAATCAGCAATTATTGAAACTACGTTCACTTTTCATTTAGCTTAAATTAAATTATCATTATAATATGAATTTTCTCATCAGAATTAACCGTTTGTTTTGTTAAATATGTCAAAAATTCAAAAAAAATGTTTTATACGTATTTTGAAGATGTATGGGATTTGACATAGCGACTCATGCTTGATTGTCAAATTGGTCTGTATTCCACCACTTGGTCTTTTATAACATCCTTGGGCAAGGCGAGCTTTTCGACGGCCATCCCCCTCGCTCAAAACGTCGAAAACCCTCACAAGTAGGGGAAAGCGGGGCAAAATGGGCATGTTAAGCAGTTTACTGAATATTCCATTGAATATACCACAAAACACAATTATTCATGCATTATTGTATGCCTCCACTATTTATCTATGGATTAAAATTGCCACATAGAATGAAAACAACTTAAAATCATGAAAACAGTGTAAAATAAAAGTTGATGTTTTACGAGAAGCTATTTTGACACGCGGGGTAAAATGGGCATAGCCCTGGGGCAAAATGGGCATATGTAAACAAACTGTGAAACGTCAGAACACTGGGGTAAAATGGGCCACAACAACTGCGCTTAGGTAATGGTCTATGCTTTTGCGCACCGTTTCGTGAATTGTATTTTCGTTCTATCTTTTGTTTTGCTGGTCAGGAAAGCCCTTAAAATTCTTCCAAAAATATGTTATCAAAATTAAAACAGTTTTTACACGTTTAAATCTACAAAATCGATTCTTTTGAAGCTGTGTCTGTTATCATTATTGAGGCGACAAATATAACACCATAGCCTCACCAAACGCCATTTGTCAAAAGTATCTGCCCATTTTGCCCCAAGCGTAACTGCCCATTTTGCCCCACGTGAAGCATTTTTGTATTTTATGTTATATTAGTAAAAATACGCATTCGATCGCCTTGCTTTCTTCAGACAAATTGTATAGAAATATCACATCTTTAATAATATATAATGTAAAACTTCAACGCATCCCTGTGACACTGGGTTAAGCTTATTTTCGAAGTGACAAAAATTACATCAATATGCTACTAAACCTTATTTTGCACTTTTCTTGGTTATTTTTTGTGTTAGCGTTATGAAACTTACATGGTGTTCATAAAACACTCTAATGAATACATTTTGAGCATTGGAAAGTAGCTTTGTAGTCAAATAATGCTTAAATAGAGGGTGCCCATTTTGCCCCACATGCCCATTTTGCCCCGCTTTCCCCTACTTAAAAAACGTCGCTAGCGAGGGAAAATCGCACCGATTTGGAGGCGATTGCGACGGTTTTTGGCCTGCGGGACCCTTCAAACGCGACGTTCCACATTCCGCTCCGTTCCGCGTTTGTTGATGTTCGTTTCAGGATTGGCGGTCGTTCACGATTACACACTCGCGCAAAGTGATTTTTCTTGTTTCGATAATTTGCTTCGATGAACAGTCAACAAGAAGTTCTGGCTAGGCCGAAGTTTGCACCATCACAACCCAGCGACGCGTCGGTGAGGACGGGGCGATGAGATTGTGTGTTCTTAAAATAACCCGAAACACGCTGCGTGAAAACAAGTCCGGTAAAGAAGAAACCATCAACAGTGTGCAGAACAACGTGCTAACGGCACGTTCTTCAGGGCGAATCTTTCCTCCAACTTGAGCGCAGATTTAAGGTACGGTAATGGATAGCATCAATCCGAGCGCGCCTTTGGCCTCAATTCGGGTCCGGTGAGCTGCTTCCACCTCCCTCATGATCATCATCATCATCACGTGTTGCGCCTTCGCTAACGTCGATATCATATTTTCAGCAAACACGCAGTATGGTCGACTCGCCGCATCACGTCCACTTTGACCAAGCGGTGATAAACGACGGGCTGCACGATAACAGCATTATCTATCAAGTCGCCCCCGACGGAACGTCCCTGACCGTCCACCTGGGATTTCTGCAGATAAATCACCGCTACCGCATCGAGCTGAATGTGCCGGCGCAAGCAATAAAGGATGCAGGCTTTACTGCCGACGGCATCAGCGCCTTCGTTGCGCAGGATGTCGCAGTGCCGAACGTGCACTGCCGGCTGCTGGATTTCCCCTCCCGCACGGTTGAGGTAAAGGGCGTGGAGCACTTTGCCGTGACGATCGAGTTTTTCGCCCACAAGGAGAAGCTGCTGAAGGAATGTTTGCATTTGTGCGGCAAGGAAGAGGCCGGCCGGCGGCTGGAATTGATTCTGGTGGCGCGTGTGCTCGGAAAGGGCAAGGGGACGCCGATGCTGCGGAACGGAATTCATTGCATCGGCGTGGAAAAGAACGACGACGAATCGGAAATGTCCGATTGGCAGGGTTTTGCTAAAGAAAAGTAAACAGCAGACCCATTTGCTATGTCTGCATTGTGTATTTTTACCGCCTATTGATAGCGTAATAAATTTCCCAAAACTCTTGTGAAAAAAATCGACCACCTTCAATCTAGGGCGTTTTTTTTTTATTGGGTCGAATAAGAAGCGCCTGTTGATTGGTACGGAAAATCGTGCTGTGCGAAAAAGTGGTCTGCAAGCAGCGAGAAGAAAAGAACAAAAAATGGGGGCTTGACCTTGTTTATTTACGGTCCGCCCGATTTGTTTACAAGACGACACTCACGGTAGCGCCCGAATAACCGAGTGTGGCTGTGTTAGGCGGCGCTCTGGCATCAATCGAACACGACATCCGACTCGAAAAAACCCATATAATCTTCAAAATCAATTATAACATGAAATATACAGGTTTCAAACGTATATTACTATTGCGTGTGCATAATGCATGTGTTTGCAGTGTATATGATTTGGCATGGACGTTTGTTTAAATTTGGCTTATCATGGCAAGCCTATAAGACATCTAACAGGTGACAGAGTGCCTTTCGAACAAAGCCGTGTTTGCTTGGTATCGATTGGTGTCAGAGCGCCGCCTTATCCAGACTTGTGAGTTCCGTTCTCGATTATCCGGCATACGGTGGGAAAGGTAAACAAAACTCGCGGACCGAATCGGGCGAATGGACGAACCTGGATTTGTGCATAGCATCGCGGTACTGTCATTATCCGGCAGCCATATTTTGTTTTCTTCAATCGCCCTTTGCGAGCGAATTGGCTTTTATTTTTGGATTATTTTACGTGAAATCCACGACAATTGTCGAAATGTGGTGATCCGATAGGTAGTATTGTGTTCGATAAGTGTGATTCACGCAAAGTGCACCCGGTACGATGCGGAAAACGTGTGCAAATGCGATTGTGTTTTCCCATGGGAACTAGAGTGGTGTACATCAAACGCCCGTGTGAAAACAACTCACCTTCCGTAGCGCCGTACCCTTTTTTGCTCCCACCTGCAATCGCCTGCAGGTCTTTCTGCAGTCCTTACTGCAGTCGCACATCAGCAGCTGCTGCACAGTCAGCCCCGACGAACGACGAACGGCGGCATCACAATGAATATGCGGCCATTGAAGCGGCCGCGCCTGGGCCCACCGGATGTGTACCCGCAGGAGGCGAAGCAGCGGGAAGATGAGCTAACGTCCACGCACGTCAAACATGGTTTCGCAACCGAACACAAACTTTCCGAAGAGTTTGGCACCGCGCGCAACTGCAACGTTTCCGCGAGCAAAGTCGGTGCCTACTTCAATGCGATCCTTGCCAAGAAGGAGGAGCTCATGACGCTGCCGGACTCGGGCCGCAAGAAGCAGCAGATCAATCCGAAGGACAACTTCTGGCCGGTGACGGCCCGCAACAAGACCACCCTGGATACGTGGTTTAAGGATCTGGCCGGCACGAAACCGCTGAGCAGTCTGGCGAAGAAGGCACCGTCCTTCAACAAGAAGGAGGAAATCTTTGCCATGCTGTGCGAAAACCAGGTCACGATGCAGCGGGCCGCTTGGTTCATCAAGCTCAGTTCCGCCTACACCGTGGCGGTTTCGGAGGCAAAGATCAAGAAGCGTCAGATGCCCGACCCGGCGACGGAATGGACGGGAACGATGATCAAGTTCATGAAGGATCTTATTCCCAAGCTGCACGAGCACTATCACCAGGGCCCGCTGCAAGAGAAACCGTCGTCGGGTGGTGCGTTAAGCTCGGGCGGGCTGGGCAGCGGGGCCAGCGGGCTCGGGCTAAGCTCCGGAGCGGGTGGAACCAACGCGGTAACGATTCCACCGCCCCTGTCCAGCCCGGCAGGCAGCATGCACAGTCCGGCCGGTGGAAATCCGGTCGTCGGCGGCTCGATGCATGCCCAGCAGCAGCAGCAGCAACAACAGCAACTGCAGCAACCGATTTCGCCCCAAGAGGAGCAGCGCATCGCCCAGAAGCAGTGGAACTACAGTACGCAGCTTTGCAAGTACATGTACGAGGAGGGTTTGCTGGACAAGCAGGAATTTCTCAACTGGATTATCGATTTGCTGGAAAAGATG
This sequence comes from Anopheles coluzzii, assembly GCF_943734685.1. Taxonomy (NCBI): domain Eukaryota; kingdom Metazoa; phylum Arthropoda; class Insecta; order Diptera; family Culicidae; genus Anopheles; species Anopheles coluzzii. The sequence continues at coordinate 22,048,034 of NC_064670.1, read as the reverse complement.
AAGTCTTCCCCGAACGCGGACGATGGGTTGCTGAGAATTTATCTTCCCCTGGCAATGCAATACCTGTACGACTTGGTACAATCGGAGCGGTTCTGCCGTCGGTTGGCGTATGCGGTGTCAAAAAAGCTCGCCCAGCTCATAAACCAGATGGCCGAAAGCCACAACATCAATCTGAGCTCTCCCGAACCGCAGGATGCTAGCGGGAAGCAACCGTCGATCGAAGCGCCCGACAGCAAGTCCGAGAAGCAGAACGACAAGCCGTCGAAAGAGGGCACCGCCGGTACAGTGGCACAGCCCGCGGACACCAAACCGCCGAAGGTGAACCCGTACGAAATGATTTTCACCGAGTATCTGCAATGCTCCCACCATCGGGACGTGATACTGCAGCTGTCGTCCATTCTGCAGGTCATCACACTCGAGTGTCCCACCGCACTGGTGTGGTGTGGCGTCGGGGAAACTCGCTCCTCGTCGGTGCTTTCGGGAAGTCCGCTGGACCATCTGCCGGTCGCACCATCCGCGCTACCCATACCGACGCGATACGAAAAATCCAACGAAGACATACGCCGCCAGCTGTTCGAGGCGGAAGAAAGCATCAAAGTGCGCTCCCGGCACGCGGAATCGCGGTGGTGTATCGACAAGTGGCAGACGGCTGCGGGAAACGCGAGCCTGAAGATACTGGCCACACTGGACGCGCTCGATGGGCATTGTTTCGATCGGATGGATTCGAACAATTCGCTCGATTCGCTGTACTCGAAGATATTTCCCCCGTTCCAGGTGCAACCGCTCAAACCGGCCGAAAGCGCCTCGGCAACCGGTGGCAGTGGTGGCAGTGGGACGGGCAACACGGCATCCGGGCTCGCTGTAGTCGACGGGAAGGATGCGGCAACGAAGCAATTTGAATATGTAAGACTAATATCCATTGCGTTTGATGTTTTATGTTAACATACTGTTCAAATCTCTTTTAGAATGTCGAACAAGACTCCTCGATCGTGAAGATTCTGTGCGAATGGGCCGTATCGTGGCAGCGTTGGGGAGAGCACAGGGCAATGGTGGTGGCCTGGCTGCTAGACAAGCGGCAGAACGAGGTGCTGACGGCGCTGGAAAACGATAGCTACACCAACAACCTGAACAATTCCGACGACAAGGACTCGGTTCTGTCCGGCAGCGGCCTGAACGGTGGACAGCCCGTCTTTCAGCACATCCTGATGAATTTCCTTGACCACGACGCCCCGGTGCTGGACGAAGCGGGCAGCCCGCAGAACAAATCTCAGTTCACCAACCTGGTGCACCTGTTCAGCGAGCTGATTCGGCACGACGTGTTTTCGCACGACGCGTACATGTGCTGTCTGATTTCGCGCGGAGACCTGCTGACCGGTGCCGGTGGCATGCTGTCGCTCGATAGTCAAGGGATCTGCAACGCAGGCCTGGGCACGGGGCCAATCTCGAACAAACCGGCCACTAGCTCTTCCCCGAACGGTGGCGGCGGGGTGGAGGATGATGTGCTGCAGACGGATTTTAAGGCCAAGCTGGAGGATCTGGACGACTCGAATGTGGACGACGATCTCGACAAGCTGTTGCAGCACATCAAAGAGGACCAGCAAAACTCCATGGATGCACCCGACAGTCCGAAGGATCCGGAACATGCAGCACCGTCGGTGTAAGACCCATTTCATTCCCTCCTTGCGATTGATTCGCGTGCGATAAGACAAAGGGGTGTAAACTGTGTTATTTTCCATTTCCTTCCACAGGACGGGGTTGGGAAAGGCAGAATCATCTAGCCGCCATTTCCTGTACACCGAGCACTTCCCACTCTGCCAGGACGATCCCATTTCGCAGCACGACTGCAACCAGCGGTACATCCTGCTGTACGGGGTGGGCAAGGAGCGGGACGAAAAGAAGCACGCGGTGAAGAAGATGTCGAAGGAAATCTGCAAGCTGTTCTCGAAGAAGTTCAGCATCGACGTGGCCGAGGGCGGCAAGGTGAAGAAGCATTCGCGCAGCGAGTTTAACTTCGAGTCCACCTCGAACAAGTGCCAGGCGATGTCGTACTTCGACCAGCACGTCGTCACGTGGCAGTGTGCGGTGCAGGTGCAGGAGATGCTGAACGCGTTTGCCATCGGCAACAGCAACTATCTGCCGGTGCAGGAGCACGTGGCGTTTCTGTTCGATCTGATGGAGTCAGCGTTCAACATCTACGGGCTGATCGATACCTGCATTCAGATTCTGCGCGAACTGCCCGAGGTCGAGCTGCAGCTGATTGGCAAAAGCTCGATGGCGCTCGTGCGCAGCTACACGACCTCGCTCAGCCTGTACGTGGTAGGCGTGCTGCGCCGGTACCATTGCTGTCTGCTGCTGTCCCAGGAGCAAACGACCGCGATCTTCGAAGGGTTGTGCCGGATTGTGAAGCACGTGAGCAATCCGAGCGATTGCAGCTCGGCAGAACGGTGCATCCTGGCGTACCTGTACGATCTGTACTCGGCCTGCTCGTCGCTGAAGGCGCGCCCGCAGCAGGAGCCGTTCCACAACGCTTACCCGAAGATCAAGCAAGCGTTGTACACGCCGCTTCAGCCCACACCATCCGCGCACACGTACAACCCGCAGTTCATGCTCGACATCATCACGAACCCGCGCCGCGGCGGCAAGATTGAAAGTGGCTGGGCAAGGCAGCTGAACGAGTCCGCCTCCAATCGGTACAGCTTCGTGTGCAATGCCGTGGTGGCAGTGACGCGCGACATCGACAACGACTGCCTGAACGACATTGCGGCCATGTGTGCGGAGCTGACGGCGTGCTGCAACTCGCTCAGCACCGAGTGGTTGGGCGTGTTGATTGCGCTGTGCGGTTCCAACCGCGACGCCGGCTACTACGTGGACGTGCTGACGCAGGTGGACGTGCAGAACACCAACATCCACAATGCACTGTCCGTGTTTACGAGCATTCTGGTGGCGAGACACTGCTTCTCGCTGGAGAACTTTGTGGCCCACGTAGCGCTACCGTCGCTGGTGCAGGCGTGCAAAGGGCGCGGGGAAACGACGCCCGAAATTGAGGCCGGCGCCAGGCTGTCCTGCCATCTGCTGCTGCGCCTGTTCAAAACGATCGAATGTCCGCAGCCGGGCCTGTACTCGGTCAGCACGTCGCCCAATCCGATCACGGTCGGCAATGCGCACAACATTAAGCTGAGCTGCGATCGGCACCTGCTCGCAGCGGCACACAAAAACATCGGCGTCGCGCCGGTGCTGGCCGTGCTGAAGGGAATTCTGGTCGTGGGCGATGCAACGGCCCACAAGGTGTCGTCCATCTTTGGCAGCGGCAAGCGCAGCGGACTCAACACACCGGTCCACCCGGGCAGTACGCCGAAAAGTATGGCCGGATCGGGCGATTTGAGTCACATTCTCGGTACCAGCGACCTGTCCATACTGGGGAACCCGGACGAATCGATGCTGGATGTTTCGTAAGTAGCAGAGCACTGACTATTGGCGGGGCTGGATGATATTGAAGTGTAATAGCAAACAACGATCGATAGAGTTGTTGTTCGTTTGATCTGCTCTATCGTGCGATGTGCATATTATTGACCCTCATCATATTGTGTTCGATTTAGTTGATGAGTTTTCATACGATATTTTCTCTTATTTTTCTTGGTTCCTGATTTAGGATGATCGAACTGGGGGAACTCTCTCCAACCGCCTCCGCTCGATTATACTCTAGCAGGTGTGCGAATGGTTTGCCGTTTGAGTTCATTTGTTTTACGTTACGTTATCATTGGATATATTTTCTTTTGTTTTTTGTTCTGTTTTATTATTATTATTTGTGTTTGTCCCATGTTACACGTGTTTTATCGCTTCCGGTATCATTTAATCAGTTTTTCACGCACGTTTTTTTCTTGTGTGTAGAGATTGAGAGTCTACAAGACCGCAAAAACACCCTCGCCATGGCATGGGGATTGCACTTCACCCATCGGTGGTTGGTTCTCATTCTTGGTACTAAAATGCTATCGTTAGCAATGCTATATGCGGAATGATCCAATCGTCCATAACCGTCATAATCATAATCACATCCCGTCACCATAATTTCACCAGTTTTGGGAGATTTTCGAATGATTGCTTCATGTATAAAACCCATATTAACTGAAGGTACAACGAATTGCAGCGATAGAAGGCAATTGCCCCTAGGCAAATGAATCCGGTAAAAGAAACAATGCCAATTTTTGCTATATTTGCGATCAATTTGTGCTTGTATGAATGCCTCATTCTGTCTCATACCATATCCTTGTGGGTGTTGTTTTCGCACTATGGGAATTGCCTTGTTTTTATCATTTTCGTTTGGTTGGATTTCGATGTATGTGTGTATGCTGGTCTTCTTCCATTTTCCCTTCCATTCACACCTCCATTCATTTTAGAGCTCAAGTGTTAACCCGTTACGATCATAGTAGGTTGGGTTCAACAGCGTATTAATGCGATTTACATTGTATTCCCCAGGCAACAAAATTCCCATCTCAATCAGGACAATGCGACAAGCCTGTCGGATTTCGCCCAGCATGTACTGCGCCAAATCTGCTCGCAGGTAAGCTCCGAACACGACCATCATCTTTCCGTGCACAGTTGAATGATACACCCTTCGTTTCCTGCAGGAATGGGTCCTAGAACGCTGCCTGCAGCATGCGGAAGAACTCTGCCAGCACGGTATGCTGATCGACAATCTGTTGACAGCAAAGCAGGCGCAACGGTTGCTGCACATGATCTGCTATCCGGAGCACGAGTCGAATCTGATCGCCGAGCTCGACCAGAAGGCGATCATTGTGCGTATCTTGGAGAATCTGGAGCAGTGGTCTCTGCGGATTTCGTGGCTAGACTTGCAGCTTATGTTTAAGCAGACCAACTGCAGCTCGCCGGATCTGTCCAACTGGCTCGATATGGTGGCAAGGGCAGCGATCGATGTGTTCCGCGTGAACGAGTTCATACTGAACAGCCCGGACGTGAAGCAGGAGAAGGTTAAACCATCGACCTGGCTGGTCGCGCCCTTGGTTTCGAAGCTGCCGAGCGCGGTACAGGGAAGAATTCTGAAAGTGTCGGGCCAGGTGCTGGAGAGCACGAGCATGTTCAGCAAGCACAAGGATGGCAACGGGGGCAACAATAGTAGCAGCAACAACAGCCACAACCATGGCGCGAACAGCAACAGTTCCGTCAGCTCGAACGGCAGCACCTTTGGCAGCAAACAGTCGGCGCAGCTGAACCATCAGCCGTTCCTGGGACTGGTGCTGACCTGTTTGAAGGGTCAGGATGAGCAGAAGGAGGGTTTGCTGCAATCGCTATACTCGCAGCTGTCCCAATTCCTGCAGAATCGCGATCAAAGTGTAAGTGTGCAGCAATTTCCTTTCAATTTGGCTTAATTTATAATCGATCAATGGTGTTACTGCTTGTTCTCTCAGCTCGAAACCATCGGAGGCATCGAAGATCCTTGCGGGTTCGAGAAAATGCTAGATGCGTTACAGCTACGCTACTCGCTTGTTGGAGGACTGTTCGATGCAATCATGAAAAATGCCACCTCCACCACGGACTGGGCCATTCTGTTCGCTCAGCTCATCAGCCAGGGTGTGATTGATTTGAGCAACAATTCGTAAGTAGATTATTGTGTGAGTGAGTGGAAGGTTTTTTGTTTAATCGCTGCTTTGGTGCGTATGCCTTTCACAGAGAGTTATTCACCACGACACTCGATATGCTAGCCACACTGATACACTCAACGCTTGTGAGCGACAGCCAGACGGAGCGCGATGAGAACAAGAAGCTGTATACAAATCTCATGAAAAAACTGCGCAAAGAGCTTGGCGATAAGAATGGGCCCTCGATCAAGTACGTGCGACAGTTGCTCCCGCTAGCGAAGCAAACGTGTGAGGTCCTAACCTGCGACTCGGCTGGCTCATCAACCGATGCCAAGGGCAACAAGATTGCAATCGATAGTATCGAAAAGAAGAATGTAAGTATCTTCGTTAAGGTAGTGCGTCGCAGGATATGAAAACCGTTGTCCGTTTCTCTTTTCCGCAGGGCCTTCGACTGGGTGATAAGCAACGTGTAAGCGTTTGGGATCTTCTGGAAGGACATAAAAATCCTGCCCCGCTATCCTGGGCCTGGTTCGGAGCGGTGAAAATCGAACGGAAACCCCTCGCGTACGAAGAGACGCATCGTTTGCTGAAGTACCACACGCACAGTCTGTTCAAGCCGAGCAGCTACTACTACGAGCCGCTGCCTTTACCGCCCGAAGAGGTGGATCCTTTGCCGGACAAGCTAAAGGACGACATGAAAGCCGACACGCCCTCGTCGGACCAGTCGCCGGCCCCGAGCACGGGCTCAAAGAAGAGTAAAACGACGACCCGCAAACGTAAAACGAAAGCCACGGCTGCAGCACAGGTGCAACAAAGCCAACCACAGCAGCCGATTATGCCGGCGATCGTACCTCAGCCAGCGGCAGGACCTCAGCAGATGCAACAAATGCAACAGCAACAGCAGCAGCAACAACAGCAACAACAACAGCAGCAGCAACATCAACAGCATCAACAACAACAGCAACAACAGCAGATGCAGCAGCAGCAAACGCTGCAACAGCAGCAACACTTGCAACAGCAGCAGCAACAGCTGCACCTGCAGCAACAGCAGGCACAACAGCAGCAACAGCTGCAGCAGCAGCAACAGCTGCAACAACTACAGCAGCAGCAGCAGCAACAGCTACAACAACAGCAGCAGCAGCAGAATCAAATGATGATGCAGCAGCAACAGCAACCCAACATTCCGCAGCAACAACAGTCGGCGCTGCAGCAACAACAGCTCGGATCGCAGCAGGGACAGCAGCAGCAGCAGCAGGTTACCATGACACCGCAGCAAACGCTCCAGCAGATGCAAAACAACAGCATGGGAGGCATGCAGATGGGCGGGCCGATGAGCTCGATGAACCAGCAGCACATGCAGCAGCAGTACGGGCAGGCAAACCCGGCCCAGCTCGTCGGACAGGGCAACATGGGCGGAATGCAGACGGGAATGGGTGGGCTCGGCGCGGGCATGGGCGGCGGTATGATGAATCAACAGCAGCAGCAACAACAACAACAACAGCAGCAGCAGCAGCCTCCGCAACAGCAACAACCACAGCAGGCGCAACAAGCGCAGCAAGCACAGCAAGCTCAGCAGCAGCAACCCCAAGGCAATCCGAATATGGGCTTCGTTGGCAATGTAAATCCCATGGCTCAGCTCGCCCAACAACAGGGCGGCAACCAACAGTGGGGAGGATATGGATCATTGCAGCAACAACAACAGCAGCAGCAACAGCAGCAGCAACAGCAACAGCAACAGCAACAGCAGCAACAACAGCAACAGCAACAGCAGCAACAGCAGCAGCAGCAACAGCAGCAGCAACAACAGCAACAAACACAGTCACAAGTACAACAGCAGCAGCAAACGCCACAGCAAGGCCAGCAAGCGTCTCAACAGCAAGGACCGCAGCAAGGACCCCAGCAAGGCGCTCAGCAAGGACCACAAACACAGCAGCAGCTGCAGCAGCAGCAACAGCAGCAGCAAATGTTCTATTCCGGAATGGGTCAAGCGACGAGTGAGTATGAGTGTTCTGTCCTCTTTACGTTAACATTTTTGACCTTTTTCATGCCTCGTTCATTGCAGTGAATCGGTTCGATCGCCCACAGTTGAACACAAACTCGAAACAAGCTCTCTCGAACATGCTGCGCTCCAAATTGCCTATCAACGCTGGTCATCCGGCCAGCTTTATGCAGCAGCAGCAGCAGCAACAACAGGCGCAGCAGCAACAGGCGCAGCGTAATCCTCAGCAACCCTTTTTGCGCGGCCCGCTGCGGGCAGGAATGCCGGGCAACCCGATTGTCGGTGCACAGGCCGGCATGGGCCCGATGAATCCTGCCATGGCTGGTGGCACCGCAGGCATTGGGACCGCGGGTGGCGGTGCGGTAATGGGTGCGCAGGGCATGGGTGCCGGTGGAATGATGGGAGCGCAGCAGACTGCCCAGGGCCAGCAGGGCGCCGGTGGCATCATGAATCAAAGCACGCCGGCCATGATGGGCACGACCGGGGGCTCGATAATGAGCCAGTCCGGGGGCAGCATGATACAGACGGGCATGATGAATCCGCAGCAAAATCCGGCCTTGGTCGGCCAGGGTATGGGTGGCAGTGGTGGACTCGGAGGGGCCAGCGGAATGGCCGGCAACAGTGGAATGGGCGCAAGTGCGGGCGGAATGGGCGGTACCAGCGGTGGTGGTATGGTAACTTCCGGCGGGATGGTCACTGGCGGCATGGGCAGCGCTGGCATCGGAAACACGGCACCGATGGGCGCCGGTGGACAGGGCGGCGGTATGGGCGGCAACGCCGGAATGCCGAATGCAGCTGGGATGGGAAACCCTGCCATGGGCAATCCGGGCATGGGCATGCAGAACATGCAGCAGTCGGGCAACATGCAGGGCGGTGGCATGTTCCAGGGGCAGAATGTGCCGTACCAGAACGTCAACCAGAACTATCCCAACTACGGCAACCAGGGCATGGGGCAGCAGAGCGGCCAGGGTGGCGGCATGATGGGCAACTTCAATCCGATGGCCCAGCAGCAGCGCAACACGCAGGCCGAGTTCCTGGCGCAGCAACGGGCAGCAATGGCGGCCGGCCGTGGTCAGTACGGGCAGCATGCACCGAACGTAACGATGGGCAACATGGGCGTCAATCAGGGTGCCGTTCCGCCGTACCCGCGGCAGGGCGGCAAACCGGGCGTTGGGGGCAATATGCCCCAGAATCAGCAGCAACAGTTCCAGCAGCAACGGATGCGCCTGATAATGCAGCAACACTCAGGTGAGTGAGCGGATAGAACCTTGGTTGGTGATTTGGAATGTTGCATGCTTATAAGCTATGTGCTTTCTGGAGCACACCCACGACTCGGATTGGAGTCGACTCCGTATTTTTGCTGACTTTACTCATCACTAATGCTCATATCTGAACGCACTCTCTCTCTCTGTACTTGCAGGCATGGGACAAGGAGGCAACGCGCAGGGCATGATGCAGAATCAAGGGCAGGGCATGAGCACCCAGCAGACGCCCAATCTGGTGGCTCAGCTACAGCGCCAGATGCCGAACCAGAACAACATGATGGGCCAGCAGTATCCTCATCAGCCTCCGCAGTATTAAGGAGTGGAAAGCGAAGCGAGCTACAAAACCAGCAACCCAAGCGATCTGATGTTGAAAGACAGTACATCCTCATGCAAGTACATTTACACATATTTATTACCACTGTGACTTCGGACAGGCTCATATATATATATTTCTTAGATATGGAATAGACACATCGCAATAAAATGAGTATAAGCTATAATGCGTTCTGTGTACTGACGATTGTCCACGCTTGGTGTGAAAGAAATGCGAGAATGGGGTAACGTCTCGTTTGAATTTTTGTTTTTGCCGAGAACGTTCTTTGACAGCGTTCTGTGACAGCTGCAACGCCAGAACGGATGTCAACAAACGCTTTGTCCGATTTATTTGTAAACAGATCCAAGTCGGCGCAGCTTTGCAAACGGAGAAATCGCTTTCGGTCGCTTGCCTTTTCGCTGGAAATGGAGTGCAAAACGCCCAACATTGTTGCTGGCGAAGCTTCCGAAACGGATGACGACGAGGCTGCTGAGGTAACACCGCCCCCAAATTCCATTCCCTTCGCGGAGAGTGAAAGCGCGGTGCGGAGCTGAGTAAAAACTCTACAAACCCACCGATGGGTCCGTTTCTGTTCGGCAGGTAATATCGATCGAAAAAGGAATTCCCCATCTGTCCGTATCCGGGGCGGCGCCTCCATCGTACACGTTTGCCCGGGAAGCGGTTGAATCATCGGCATCCAGCACACCGCCGCAGGTCGTTGCTTCGGACGAGGAGATGCAACGGCTGCACGTGCGCCGGGCGATGAGTAAGTGGAAAATTTGCAACTCAACGGTCTGCCTACCCCCCACACTCGGCTTTAATGTGCATTTTTTTTTGTTTCGCTTCCAGATGAACGTTGCATTTCGATGCTGAACGAATTCATCCACAACACGGTAATATCCGTTTCGAAGCAGCTCAATGAAACGGACAACTTTCTCATGAAATCGCAGGTGAGTGAGCGTTATTGTTTTCGGTTTCCGGTGTCATCTACTGCGACACACTGTATGCTGCAGGACCATTAACTAAACAAGGTACGTTTTAGATGGTGCTCCAGAATACAACCACATCCGTTAAAAAGATGAACGACAATACGCACCAAATGCAGACCAAGCTGCACGACATTCTCACGTTTAACTTTGTACCGAATATTAACATTTAAAGTAAGTAGAACGGTCAACCGAACACAGTATGTACGTATCATTCTTTTTTTTTGCAAGACAGAAAGAACAGAAAAAACGAAAACGTTTACAAAGTAAGTTAAGTGTAGAAAGAAAGTATTTCGATTGCGTACGGGATTTATGGGTAGAGGATTAGTCAAAGAAAACTTGCCCACCCTCCACACAGCAAGAAAGTAGCGATGCCACCTCTGATGCGCTAATTTAACACAACCTGATGCTGAAGGGGAAAAAACGGCACACGCCGGGTGGAACTGGCAGCTGAAAAGCGTTGCCAGGGAAACATACAAATTGCTACTGCGTGCGTGCAATCAGCGCCGAGAGTATTTCGCCTGCCAGCGCCTGGCATGGTGCGGGGAGAAAAAGAAATCCGTCGACGGACAGAGAAATTGACCATGCATCACGCCTCGCTCATTGAAGCAGGTCAGAGCACTGCTAGCAACGCAGGTGGAAACAAATGATGTTTTCTTTCTGCAAAGGAATTTACTGCTTATGTTTATGTTTTCTTCATCTTCACACCTGCGTACGCGCGTGTTTGCTCGTGTGTCTGTGTGTTTGTATATGTACTATGCGCAAAAGATAAGCTTTTACGCCAACTACCCCCGCGGGCGGCCCCATTACAGAAAACGAAGACACGAGGAAACAAAAACTGCAAAAGCGCACGAAACCGAATCGCAAAGCAATACCACACCCGCCACGCATGACACTAGGTGGGTGGGTGGATGGGTTGGGAAGGAATTGTACCATTGCTTATCTCCAACCGCTGCCACGGATGCGCACCACCACCACCACGGGGCGGGGGCTACAATTAAGGGTGAAAATAGACAACGGTCGCGACAAGATTTCCACGCCGGTGCACGCCAGTGGTACCGGGCGGATTATTCGCAAAACGTACCACGTACACGCCAACCACGCGGGGAAAGGGGAGGGGGGGGGGGAGGAGGGTTCCGTTCGCTCCAAAACGGTCCGGCCGAGTTTCGAGTGCCGCCGAAGAAGAGTCAACGGACGAGCGGTAGTTTCGCGCTATCGCTGCTCACCCATTCCGGTGTGTGTGTGTGTGTGTGTGTGTGTGTGTGTGTGTGTGTGTGTGTGTGTGTGTGTGTGTGTGTGTGTGTGTGTGTGTGTGTGTGTGTGTGTGTGCATGCGCTGGCCACACGCACCCGCAAATCAGTGCGGATTATATTCGGAACGTTTGGTTGGTTTTCGGGATTGCTCGCTATGTGTGCGAGCGCGCAATGTGTCGAAAGTGGGTGGTGCGGGTTGGCGATCTGCCTGCCTGCCTGCCTGACTGGCTGGCTGGCTGGCTGGCTGACTGGTTGGTGAAGTGAAACACAATTTATGACTTTCTAATGAAATTTCCTGTGGGGCACCGCATCGCCCTTTCTGCGCTATTGGAATTGGAGTTGCTGTTGTATCCGTTTTTCGTTGGTGCCTTTCATCGATCGCCATTGCCATCACTTGAGGATTGGAATGGAATTTCTAGTGATAACAGAAAGCGAGCGAGCGCACAAAAGTATGGCACAGTTGGAGGGAGGGGAGACCGTCGCATACAAATGAGATGATTGTGGGGTAGAACACTAATTGGGGTGTTTGTTGTTTTCTAATTAAAATTCAAAAACTCAACGTCTCTGTTAAGCTGTCCCCCCTGTCAAGGTGCGACAAGAGAAAGCATCATTTAAGCGACTCTTACTCTAGAATTCGATGTCCCAAAACCGATAGATAAAGGCTGCGGATAGGGGCGATCCTTAGCTTACGTCATAAAACTCGTTTGCATCACCGAGCGACGCGGGCGCGCTTTGCATAGAACAAAATGACGGCACCCCGCACCGCGCCTGATGCACGATGATGGCTCGGTTGCATCCGCGTTGAATAATAGTTTTCGGTAGCCGCTGCATCGCGTCGAATGCGCCATCGAGCGCGCGCAAGCGACGAACCTGCCTGCCCTTCGCCAGATCTTTCACCGGTTTTTACGAGAGGAAAGTGAAACTTTTCACACATTACTTTCCACGTCTGTGCCTGGGGTGCTGGGCAACCGGGCGTACCGAGAGACGCGTCCTCGCATCCGAGGGCGCAACTTGGCACGAACTGGGACGCCAAAGTGACTTCGAAACCGGAACTTACATTCGGGGGGGTGGTAGTTTGGGTTGCTGCCGTGGTTTTATTTTTGTTTGGCGGTGATCGCGCACCGGTTGCATGTCGATCGCCCCATGGAAAGGTGTGGAACGATGGCCATTTTAGAAAAAAATAAAATAAAAGCATACCAGCATCGTACACCAAACTATCGAGGACATGCGCCATTCACATTATGATCATATTAAGGCATCACATAGCCGAACAGTCCGGGGAAGCTGTGAGTTAGTTTGGTGTACCTTCTTCAGGTTGGACTTCCAACGCTCCGCTATGCTGGACTTTCTGGACCGGTTTTTGCGTGTGTATATGTGTGTGAAGGCCCACCAGCACTGGAGGTCACGGTGAAACTTGAGCGAGATGGAAGGGCACTTACGCGAGCGAGCAAGGTATAACGATCCGTTTTTGTCTGTTTTTTTTTTTGGGGGATAAAGATCTTAACAATCTCCATCGACAAAGGCGGGGTGGAATTTCGTCGGCTATTATGTGTCCAAATCGATTGGAAATGGAGGATGGGAAGAGGAAGCAACCACGGATCTTCGACCGCGATGAGGTCGTGCCTTTTGTTGTTGCTGTAATGTAAATATGCAACACTTTCTCTGCCCGCTGGAAACAACGGCGAACGACGTCAAGCGACGAACCCTCGCTGTGGTGCGATCGGTAGGCCAGCGGTTGGCCGCACCCTCTAAGAGAAACAATTGGATGGTCAGGGAAAACGTGTGTGTGTGTGTGCGTGTCTGTGTCTGTGTGGCCGAGCACGTGTCAAGCATGCTGATGATCGGTAATGGGAGAGGCCACGTTTTCAGCGTAGCCGCACGTTCCACACGGAACGGATGGCGTTAAATTCGTTGCTGGCGACCTCGGCCAACCATCGGACTGTGGCGATGGACGATGACCGGGAAATGGCAGCGGGGGTGGTGGGGGGGGAGCAAAGGAAACACTTTTATTTTCATGTACTTTTCCTTGTTTCCCCCCTCCGCTCGCGCTGGTGACCCAGCTGGCGCGTACAGCAAGTTGTGCTGAACCTTCTTATTTTTTCTTTCTTTCTATTTTGTCCATGTCCGTGTTTAGCTGGGGTGTGTGGAACTGGACTTTCTGTACCGCTGCGGTGTCAGTGACCAGCAGCATAGATTGGTGCCGCCAACATTTGCGAGGGGAATTGGTGAAATTGTTGTTGAAAATCACAGAGCAATAATATATGAAGCAGCGAGGATATGGTTTCGTCCTCCTTGGGCGGGATGCTGTTTCGGGATTATTTCGCTCTCTTTTTCTCCCTTTCTCTCCCTTTCTCTCTCTCTTTCTCTCCCTTTCTCTCTCTCTCTCTCTCTCTCCGTTGATTTCTTGGTGAAAAGGGGAAATGGCGCATTCGGGATGGAAAAGTTTAATTATTCATCCGAAGCAAAGTGTGTTAATGCTATCTGTAGCACCTACGGTGGATCCGGTTCGGGCCGCTGGCCGCTCGGATGGTGTGGTCAACTGGATCCATTCCCGGCAACGGTATCGTCCACCAGTGGTCTCACCCAGTTGCGCTCCCCCTTCCCCCTCCCCCCCTCCCCCCCCCCCCCCTTTGCTACAGATAGACCGGGGGATGGAGCGGAGGACCTTGATAAAACAGAGACGCGGGCCGAGAAGTTAAGGCACAATTATGTGCAGGAGCCTGACGTAGTTGAATAATCGTTCGACCGATTATCGACCGTACCCGGGAGCAGCAGCATGACCCGCCAGCGACGTTTATTTCCCTTTCCATGGCACGGAGAGTGTGCCGGGGAGTGAGCGAGGGGTGCTATCCGGCACAGAATACCGTACCGTTGCAGCCTTGGGGATTAACCTAGTGGCCACTGGGGTCGCGCGGCTCGCGGATGAGTAATACCCCGGGCAGGATGTGTCTGTGTGTGTTTGTGTGTGTGACCTGGTGGAGACGTCCCGTGCCCGTGCCCGTCCGGCTCGGTGGCGGATGTGGAGTTGGAAAGTAACGGCATCGGAATCTCGGAATCGAATTATGGTAATGAGTTGTTTGCGGACACAACGAAAGCTGCGCATTTGTGGAGGGGGGAAAAAGCAAGAGAAAGAGAAAGAGAGAGAGAGAAAGAGGGTCGAAGCGCGTGCTCGGGCGATCTGTCATCTCGGGCGCTTTGGCAGACACTGTCGAAGGGATGGCAAGAGGATGGATCGAATGGGTCGGCCGCGGTTTGCTGTTTGCTTTAAATATTTACTTGTCGAGGACGGCCAAAAGGGTGCGTTATTACTTGGGTGGGTGACACCAAACGCAAGCCACAACCAGGCTGAAAGAATGGCAAAAAGGAGGAATTCACATTCCATTGGGCGAAAACGACACAATCAGACACGAAAGCGACGCACTCAAACCTGCTAATTGGAGTTTGAGATCCTCCAAATCCGGGTGAGGATCCGTGAAAGACGAGGGTTTTAACGAGGCTACTTACAACTCAGCGAAGCGTCTGCAAAAAACATTTCAGCGTCAAATTTTCCACCCCGCGGGGAAGCTTTTCCGTTTAGTTAATGCAGTTCGTTTTTTTTCTGCACTGATTATTTTTCGCTCCAACGACAGTTGGAAGAAGCCGACTGCCGCTGCACCGCCAAGAGGAATAGACCGTGCCCCGATCGCTTTGTTCCCCAGCAGTGCAGTCGGAGGAAGATCGTATCTAACGTATCGTATCCCCACCGTACCGAGGTGAAAATTCGAAATTGGCTGCGATAATTTGCCAACAGTTAGCGTTATGAGGAGGCAGTTGAACAGTTAGTAGAAAGGTAGGAGGAAGAGGTGTACCGAATCGCGGCCGAACTGAAATAATGTACACAACCATTGCGCTTTGGGGAGTTTATTGTCTTCCTTGGCGTTCACTGTTACGATGGGAAATTGTACCGATGATTACCTTTTTGTTTAGGATATGTAGCTCCCCGGGCGCAAGCTCGTCTTCTGCAGCACTTTGGACAGCGCGACCAGTGCAAGCGAGAAACAGATGAACAGAAACCCTGGCAGGGCATCGGTACCTTCTTCGTCGGCAGCATCTGTACCGTAGGGGGGATCCATATTCATCTGATAATACCAGTATGGTTCATAATGGACCATTTTTATTGTGCGAGGACACGATTAATACAGGACACTTCTTATGCAGTAAGGCGTCTATTTCGGCGAAAGGAAGCAATTGAACTGATGTTTACAGCTTGCCGATCAATTCTATATAAAGGCGATCGTTATGCTACCCCATTTTCGACAGTAATGTAAGTAATTTCTTGTACCTCGGGTTAAACTATGCTTGCAAGCCACAGGGGTAAAGATCCGTTAGGTATAAACGACGATGGGATAGAATTGATGACAGGTAGTTTAACATTACTACTGCCACTTTCTAACAAGTAGCGTGTAGTTGTAAAGGGTTTTTTTTCTGGGGCTCTCTTAGCTGTGGGATACTTTCATGACTCTTTCTTATTAGGAAAAGAACTTTATATGAAGATAATTGGAATCCATGGCACGCTTTTTGAACAGAAATTCCTATTGGATTTTCCAACAAGGGTGCTATAGAGTCCAATTCCTTTCACATAAAGATCATTTCGTGTAAGAAAGAGGCATGAAAGTATCTCACAAGTATGAGAACCCCTGAAAACCTCCTGTAAGGACATCTCTGTAATGGAATCGACATCGACAAAAGCTACACTCGATCACAGCGTATTTCTGCGCAATCGCCACTTTTGGCGTAATCGCACTAATCTATGGCACGTGAGAGTACTCGAGGCTGTCCACACCGGTCCCACCTACTGTACTGGATGTGCTACCAGCGGCAACCTACTGGCAATGACATCTCACTCTAATACTGGTGACCGTAGGGCAATAGAAAGAACAGCTAAACAGTGCTGTGATAGCTTCCTGCAGCAACAACAACAACAACGACACCTTGTGACCCACGGATGGCTAGAGCTTTTAAAGAAATTACAACCGTTGTGAGGGGGATGGAGATACAGAGCGCAGCATGGACGAGGGACAGGTAGCGCGCTTATTAAGAAATCTCAACTGGAGCTTAAACCTTCACTGGGGGGTGGGGTGCACAAGAAAAGCAAAACCCTCTCGCTCTGTCGCTCTCGATGCACGAAACGGAAAAGCGGAAAACGGTGGCAACCAGTGCAGCCCTGCTCCGGGGTGTATGGTGGCTGTGGTGGCCGTGGTGTGGCCTCTTCCTTCACAGGGAAACGCATCCAAACGACGAACCCCCACTGGCGCACTGTGCGCTCTGGGTTCGATGATCGGTCCGAGATGATGGGTCTCCCACCACGGCCTTTGGACACGCGCGGGGCAATGGAATTGGGAGAATCGGTGGGGGGGGGGGATTGGCTCGGGGAAGAAGTGTGCCAGTTCCTCCCGCAGGGGCCCGGTGCGCGTATGTGTGACTGTGCGCCCGTGCGCCATGCCACTGATAATAACGAGTGCGGCGGCGACTCCACCAAACCCGGGACCCGGGATAGTAGATGAAGATCGTTAGATGAGGGCGCAGATGGAGACGACGAAAGGCAACAACACCCAGCAGCAGACAGAAAATCCGAAAGGAAGAATGGGAAGAGCAAAGCAAGCGCGGAGCTGGCCGACGCCGAAGGAAAACGTGAAACCCGCCACGGAAAGAACCGGCCAAGGAAGGAATCAAGACGGAAAGAGCAAATCGACGAATCAACGGCACATTGGATCTACACATCGATGCATACACACACACACACACACGTACACACATTTGTAACACTTTTTTTCTCTCTCTCTTCTTCTGCTTTCCCTTCGCATCATCTCTCGGCCGCAGCCTTTCCCCCGTTGGATCCCGCTCTCGCCACCACCGGTTCGAAAACGGTTGCTTCGCTTCCTTCGCGTTCCTTCTTCCCCGTTTCTGTCTCCCGTTCGTCATCGGGACGGGTAACATCGTTTCGGCATCGCTGAACAGAGCCCCAAGACGCTCGCTCGAATCGAAGCTACACAAACCACCACCCCCTTCTTGCCTCCTATTCACCCTTTCGTGGTGTTCAGCTTCTCCCTTCTTGCCGATGTTGCTGCTGCTGCTGCTGCTTGCTGTGTTTGAAGCGCGATCGCGTGAAAGCGCCTGCCAACCCCCACGCGAGACACACACACACACACACACGGCCACACACTTGGGCAGTGGGAAGGAATGGGACGGTATAATGGGTTGGCTTGGAAAGAAAGTACGGACGGAACACCGCTGGGGCTATGGGGGTCTCACGCGGTCTCTCGCTCGCTCGCGAAGATCGGCGTCGTCGCGGCAAACGACGAACCGCGGGTGGGGGGCCCAAGCGGAGCCGGGGCGGTGGGGGGAGAATGGGTCCGTCCGGGTAGGAAAAAAGTTTTCATTAAGAGTTTGAGAAGTAGAAACAGTTCAGTCAGTATCGTGGTGTACACGGTGGAAGAAAGTAGTGTATCTGCGCGCCCTCGGTTTTTGCCGCTCAATATCTGGTGCGTGTGCGTGTGTGTGTGTAGCAAGAGAGAGAGTTGTAGTGCTGCGAGCGTGGTTAAGCAAGCGCCCGTACGGGATTTACGGCTTAGTTGGTATCGCTCTGTCCCCGGCGGCTGTAGCCTGTTTGTTTTCGTTCTGCTGCGGCTCGGTTCCGTAGACACATCTTAAGTTAGTACACGATACGTTTCCCAGTCAACAAGACCCCAAAGTGAGTAACTACTCCTGTAGGCTGCAGACGCCGTTGAGGGAACAGAAACTGTTGTTGCTGCTGCTGCTGTTGTTGTTGTTGCTGGTGCTGTTGCTGTCACTGTTGCTACGGTTACGACGGTGTGGTGTTTGATTTCCGCAAAGCTTATGTGTGAACATCTCTCTTGCTCGGAGATGTTCTGTACGGAAAGGTGTGCTAATTGGACATTGGACGGGCAGCGCCCTAGTAGGCGAGAAGTAGAGCACAAACGACTGCCGCTGCGCCAAGACACGAACCTCTCTACAACACAGGGTAGGAGGAGGGTGAGAGCGCAACACAAGCGATGATGAATCTCTTCCCAGGGAAGAACCGTTCTTCAGATACCGTTTTCGATCTGTGTTTGTTGGAACAAGTGTCATTCGACGGGCAGCCTGACAGACCATGCCCCTCCCCCCCCCCCTTCACACCTGTCTCGGGAACAAGTTGGTTAAACTAGGGCGTCGTCAGCGACGGTGCAGGAAGAGCAAGAGCCCCAGGACTACTTTGATGACTCCTTGGAGAGAAGAAAAAAAACCAGATTACGGTCGGACCGAACACGCCAAACGCCAAAGCACGCACACCCATTCATCCCGTCCGGGATACATTGAAAGTGCAATTCAAAATTGGGCCCTAGATCGATGAGTAGCGCTACCCAGTAGTGGATTGGACGAAAATAGCAATCGGAAAGCTCTGAGAAGAAAAAAACCCAAAACCCACATCAAAGGGGGCCAAATCACCCCCACCCCCGACCAGGCCAAGGGTGGCTGTTGTGGTGAAGTGTGTGTGTGTATGTGTGTGTGTGTGTGCGTGTGTGTGTGTATGTGTGGGTCCCACTTCTTTTATGACCTGTTTTCCGGATTTCACCCCAACCCCTCGATGGGAGGCGGCCCCCGTGACCAGATCCGTGTGGTTGGGGCATTGTAATTTTCGGGAGATTTCGGCCTGCGGCCGGCGGTGATGATGCTGCTGCTGGTGGTGCTTGTTTTGCTGCCCGGTGATGGGGTGTGCCTTTGATCTCTCTTCCCGTGTTCGTTACTTCTTGAAAGTTATGCTCTTTTTTATCCATCACCTCCCCTTTGGCCGGGATTGGTGTTTCGGGATTTTTGGTTGCACACCACATCCGCCTGCCTCCCTGCCCCTCCAAAATGGTGGACCAGCGGGTGAGAGGAGATGCTGTTGTATCTTTCTTTATTGATTACTTCCTTTCGTTTGGTTTTGGGCCGCATGCAAGGCGTATGGCCCCCGGGGGGTGGGAGAAATGTGTTGGACCCAGATTCGAATAGGATTGATGGAGGTGTTCGCCCTCCACCCAGCGTGTTCCTTTGCGATATGGTGTGTAAATGTGTGTGACTGTGTGGTTTGTGCTTGTGCGTGTTCGGAATGAGCAGCCGGATGAGAGGGGTAGAAGGGTTTGATCGAATGCAAATTCATGCTTGCGCCTCCTGCAGCAGGGGCCCGCTTCCCGGTGCTGCTGACGTCTGTGCCTGCGCTGCTCAGTCAAACAGACAGGGCCAGAGCGAAAGAGAGAGAGAGAGAGAAGGAAAGGCCGGAAGAGGTGGATACGGTTGGCGGGGCCCGGCTGGCGGCGTATGTCGAACAGATAACGGTTCCAAATTGAGGAAAGAATCAATATTAATTATTATGCTGCTTTTGACCTAGAAATTCCTATCCGGTCCGGCAATCCGTCGGCCCAGCACTACTGACTGCTAGGCGGAAACCGTCGATCGTCGAACGGTTTGATGTCGGCTACTGGCAAGTAGCCCAGTGGCCCGTCTTCCGACGACATTTTTTTGGGATGGCTTGTTAAAATTTCGCCAGATAAGAACAGTTGCCAGCAAAAGCGGGACACCTGTTTTTTGGTAAATTTCTGCGTGTTAAAGATGCCGCACAGGGAAAGGGATTGTAGGGATTTGCAGGGATTGCAATTAAAATACTTTGAACGTTTAGTAATGCTAAGTGCTTTGATATTTACAGCCAAAGATGTATTAACTCAATCAACCAAACCTTCCCGTTTTGAATTTTAATTCCACTAACAGAGGTCTCCGACAAGTTTCCGAATATATCTAACGATTTTTGCCCCCAACAGAACAGCGCAATCAAAAAACGGTGCTCATCAATGATGGCAGGATGTTGTGAAGGGGGCAGCTTATTTGCTGCGAGCACCACGGCATTCCATGCTCCCCCTTTGCCCGGTAGCTCTTGGGACCTCCTTACCCCGCACGATTGAACGAGCGCAGTCACACACACACACACACACACACGTCCACACTGACGTCGGGGTAGTCGGGGGAAACTTTCTCTTTTCTTTTATCACTTTCATTTCGAAACGGCGGTGGACGCGCCGCGCGAGCCTTTTGAATGAGCTCATCTCACCCCGAAAGAGAAACCGCCCCCCTGGGTGCGTGTGTTATTTTGTTTAATAAGAAAAGGCGCACACACACACGCACGAGAAATCCACTGAACGTCTGTCCATTTGTCTTTAGAGGTCGAGATTGGTAAAAAGTGAAAAGCCCGGGTCTAAAGATCCTGTCCTGCCCGATGAATAAGAGCGGAAGGTTCGTCGTCTGTCGCGCCCGTTGAAGTCTTTTGTGCGTATCGCGCGGCGGGAACGGACGATTTGATCGCTTCTTTACCACGGCATGGCTATTCCGGTGGACATTCAAGTGGGTTCGCGTGACACAAACCACACGGACACAAGGCTTTTCAAGGTTGCTTTGGAAAAGGCGGTTTGGCGTAAAGCATTCGCCCCGTTCGGCGGTGGCGGTGGTGGTGGTGGAAGAGCGTACGCGCACCGGCGGGAAATTGGAGCGCGAATGTTTTCCCGACTGGGGAGAGCGCTCTCCCAATTGACCGCGTCTAATCGCGGGCAATTGGTACACGATTAGCATACTTTCCTCGGAATCGGGCCTCGGGGCTGTCCATATTTAAATATGGAGATGAGGCTTCACCCCGCTTACTAGATTGATGGTGCCTCGCGCTTACGGGGGGGAGAAGGAAAGCTTCCATATTCCACCGAGGCGCACAAACCGGAGACTGCGAACACAAAGTAGGCCACTGTGATGATGGGGAAGGGCATGTGGCGAGCGAGCGCTTTGCTTTTTCCATTGATTTCTCTATCTGTTGGAATTATCTCGAATTTCGTATTCCTCTCTTTAATGTGCTTCCCCCCAGCCCCACCCTCCCCTCACCGCTTCGGTTTCGGTCCGGTGTATTGGGGTTTGCACGATCGATTCGATCGTTCCAAAATCAATGTCGGCTTCAGGAACACGGATTTTGTGGGGCGATTGAAATTTTATGTTCCTTCATAGATTGAGATCGTATCACACTCGTTTCACGCATTTGATGCGTTGCGTATGCTGCGTAAATAAGGGGGGGGTGGAGAGGATAAGAAAAAGATAAAAAAAACTAGTCAAAAGAAGCGGAAGCAGCGGGCGAAAGTTGCTCAAAATTAATGTTTGGTAAAGATTGTTTTCCCTGACCCGTGCGGACTCCGCACCGCGAAACCGGTCCGATTAGGGTTGTGGCTTCTATTTCGATAATCTTGTTTTATGTGTTTTTTTTATTTTTCTCGCTCTCTTTCTTTTCGCTTCTACATCTTCCACTTCTCGCTTCTTCTTTTTAATGCCTTTGACCACACGCACAACGCACAAGGTCTCGGCAAAGGTGGTTGGAGAAAGTTGATTGAACCATAATCAAGGTAACCTGTTTGAACTTTCCATTTCTTCAAATGCGACCACCAATGTACGTGTGTGCGTGTGTGAGAGAGAGAGAGAGCTAAATTCTATGCAATCGAGTTGAATAAACTTATAACTTAGTAGGGACCCTGGAGGGACACCCTGCCTGTCAGATACGCGGAGTCATCAGTTCGAATTTTAGGAACTAACCGAACTGCCAAACCCAGTTTTTTTTAAAACAGCACTAATGGATTTTAATGTTTTTTAATGTAGCTCGTTTTGGGAAAGGTACTGTAAAATCGAACAGAACAGTTTATGACACACACTGACAAACATCCGGTGGAAGGCAGTGAGGAGTTGCTTGAGAGGGAGAAACAGGTTTGAGATTTCGTATTCTCACCCACATTTTTCGATTGGGTGGACCAGGATGAGAAAGGAATTTCAAAAACCAATCTCCAGCGAGAGAGAGAAAGAGCAAGAGGGCTAATTAAGGGTGTAATAAAGGGCACCTCTTAAGACCTCTCGATACAAAATAGAGGAACAAAACTTTCAGTCATCGCTTTTTTGCTTTTTTTTTTTTGATTGGTCAAGTTAAGTATGTATGATGGTTGGTCCAAGGTAGCCTCAAAAAGACAGAGAGAAGAGAGAGAGAGCGAAATAGAAAGTTCACTTTCAGCCACCTGTTGCGTTGGCTCCTGTTCCTCCTGATTGGAAGAGTGAAATCGTCTCCACACTTCGGTTCCACAGCAAAACATCGACCCGTCGTCGATTAATGATTCGGTCGATGACCCGTTCTCCATTCCCACGCGGCCAACCACCGAAAGCGCTCAACCACCTCTTCAAGGAGAGGATAGGAGAGGCAATATTTCACCCCCTTTTTAAGGGATGTGGGAATCGTGGGGCGTAGTAGTGGCGGGGGAGGTTTATGATGAATGCATAATTAGCATACAACTCTCTACGCGGCCGGTGTGGCTCACCCAGTAACACCGTTTTGCGCGGTGTTCACGCAGAAAGAAAGTTTGTGCAGAAATCGGGTTGCGCAGTGGGCGAAGGTGAAGAAGGCGAGGCGATAGCGATAGTGGCAGTGTAGTACAGCAATAGCAACAACGAGGAGCAACATTCATCAGCTGTAGTAGGCATTGAGTTGATGCGCACAGCAACTCAAATTTAGCGCGATTATTGTTGTACGCGGGGGGGTAGCAGTAGCAGTATGTTAGATTTTGTTGTTTTTTATTTACTAATTTTGAGGGTTTTTCTTCCCCACTCTTGCAGAACATATAAAAATGAAAGTCACATTCCTGTTGGAGCTATTACTAATTCTGATCATCATCGCATTTGCTGCCTCCAAACCGGTCAGCGATGGTAAGTGATGACCCGACCCTCTTCGAAGGGGGGGGGGGAGAGAGATCTTTGCATCTGATGCTCGCCTTCAGTGGCTAACACCAGTTTATTGCTCCCTTTGCCAGAGGGACGAAATGCACACAAAGGCACGCTCATCTCGCGACAGGCGGCCGAAGATCTGGCTGGAGCAGTAGCACCGGTTGATGGCGCACCAGTGGTTCCCGTTGCCCCGGCTGCCGGCGGTGATGACGACGACGACGATGACGACGATTCCGATGAGTTCGATCTCGGCGACGACGACGATTCGGCCGAAGACGACGATGACGATGCGGACGACGATGATGACGACGAGGAAGACATCATCGGTAAGTGTAGTTCGGCGGTGTTGAGCGATTAGGTGCACGGCCGCTTACCCCGTTTTTTTTGTGTGCCGCTCGCCCGAACAGGATCGGTCGAGGATGAGATCGACGACGATGACGACGATGATGATGATGACGATGATGATGAGGTAGCGGCACCGGTGGCCCCGGCGGCGGTTGTCGACCAGCAGAAGCAGACGGCCAACCAGGTGGCACCGGCGGCTGCGGCGGCCGCTGCTGAGGACGACGATGACGACGATGATGACGATGATGAGGAGGACGATGCGCTGTCTTTTTTTGGTGATGACCTCCTAGGCGCCTTCGACGATGACGACGACGATGACGACGATGATGACGATGATGATGACGACGATGAGGATACGGTTGCCGCCGTCCAGCCCGCCGTCCAGGCCGCCGCCGCCGTCGCCCAGCCCGTCGCCCAGGCCGCCGCCGAACCGGTGGCCCAGGTCGCTGCCGCCGCCCCGGCCGCCGCCAAGAAGACGAAGAAGAAGGTGGCCGCCCAGAACACGCAGGCCCTGCTGGATCTGGCCGATGCGGCCGCGGCCCAGAACGAGGTGGACAGCAGCGCGGTGAAGAAGCCGGCCGAGGAGCTGGACGTGAACAGCGAGGTGAACAAGATTGCGGAATCGCTCACCAGCCAGGGAGGCGCAGGGGACAGCGCGACCGAGCCGGCGGTCGAGGAGGACGGAGAGGAGGAGGAGTACGACGAGGACTCGCCAGAAAAGGTACAAACTCAAAACACGAATAACAATAAAGTTGACGTTGTTGCGAACGCTCCAGCTCAGCCCGTAACCGTGACGAAACCGGAGAAGAAACCGGCGACCGGAGACGATGACGACTACCTGTCCGCCCTGGTCGGCGACGATGACGATGACGACGACGACGACGATGACGATGACAGCGAGGAGACGCCAGCCGGCGCAGCGGCAGCAGCCGCCACCGGCCAGAAGGAGGACCAGCAGCAGCAGCAGGCGGCCGCGGAAGCGGACGATGACGCGGAAGACGACGATGACGACGATGACGATGACGACAGCGACGAGCTGATCGACGAGAGCGCGGTGGAGGACATTGCCGAGTCGGACGTGTGAGTTGATCCGCTGGCCGGGCGTGTCCCATCAGCGCCCCACTAGCGCCCACCAGCCCAGCCCCACCCCGCTCAACCCGACTCCAGCAACACAGCCGTGCCGATATGCCGAAGGAAGTAGAAGGCGATAAGAACACCCAAGCATGAAGCACTCCTTCCCCTCGCGCGAGAAACTCATGGTGGATAATAGGTGAGAATGGGGGAAACAGTTATTGTGGCACAAAGGGGGGATGATGGGGTGGTGGGGTGGTTAGTGGGGGTTAGTATGGCAGCGCAATGGCCACGCCTGGCGTGTATGGGCCGGTGAAGCAAACCAAACTGTAAAGAATGACGACGATTGTCCTGATGCGATATTCCCTGGATGCGATCACAACTATCCTCCCAGCTACCTCCCCCCATCCGTCAAAACCCGCCCCCAAACTGCCCCACTCCAACACAGCCCCAGCCAGTCATACGTAAAGAGACTTTGCTTTTCCCACCAAAACCCACCAAACTACGCGTCCCCCCATCCCCCTCATCGTATGCTGGAAGAAGAAGTATAGGGGGAGCGGAGATTCGTTCGCGTGCAACTTCATCTGCACACGCTACTGGTGCAACGACTCATGCTGCTTCAGTGCGCGCTAGAGAGAAAAATGACCCTAAGCCCCTAACACTTCGATGCGAATCCCTCATGCATGTCCGTTTGTGCCTCGTTCAAGGAGGTTCAAGAGCAAGAGAGAGAGAAAGAGAGCGTAAGAAAATCAGATAGATAGATAGAGCATTAGAGCATAGAGAAGACGCACGCGTACCCGTACCCTACACGGCAACGGACCACAACACCGACGCTGCCGATACTAATCGGGCACAATCGACGCCGACAGACCCCGATTTGGAAGCCGTGTTTGATGGAACAACCCCCCTCCAATGGGGAAACTGGGGAAAAGGCCGGGCAACTACCACCACCACAGACGACGCGGACGTAAACGAGAAGCAAGGAAAACCCCGAACACACACTGACTAGGAGTTTTAAGATAATTTATTTATTTATTTAAATTATTTATTTATTTAATTTATTCGTACGGATGTGTACAACAATCAAAGGACAACACAACACCACAGAGACTTTAACTACTGCTAAAACCATCTCTACCACCCAACTGCTAACACAAACACGCTGTGGGCTGCAAAAGAAAAAAAAAAACACTGCTGGAACTCTTTTTTTGCGTGTGAACCAAAAGAAAGTGATAGCCGCAGACATTGCTCAACAGTAGAACACGTACACATACACGACCACATGTTACACAAGTACGAAAGGACTCAAATAAAGAAGAAACGAACAAAACGGACGCGAGAGATTGTAAAAACAAAGCACCCAACACACTCCTCCCGTCCTTCTTGCGGTGGGCGTGTGCGAGTATCGAGTTTTTTTGGTATCGACGTCCGAATCATGTGGCCCCAGGGGTCCAGGGATTTCACGTGCTCGTGTTGTCCTGCTCCTCCTCCTCGGAGTCCGAGTTGGGCGCAAAGAGTTGGCTACAGCCGGGCTGAAAGGCGGGATTGAACGTTGGCTCGAAGCAACGGCGGAAGATGTGGCGCAGCTTGGCCTGCTTTCGCTTTCGCTCCTCAATCACGTCCGGTGACTCGGGGACACTATCGTCGGCCGGTTTTGCCTGCCTGCGCCCATCGCCCGGTGTCGTCGTTGGTTCGTGCCGGGGTGGTGAACTTTCCGCCTGGGGTCGTTTGCGGGAAAACATGGAATCGGTGCTCCGTACGGCGGACAGATTGCTGGTGGCCTGTTCGATCCTTGGCTGCGACGCTGGTCGGTTGTTTCCCGGGATGGAAAATGAATCATCCGTCAGGGTCGGTATCGAGTCGAGCCGGTCGAGCGGCTGTGCGTTTGTAGTTTGCTGTGGAAAGTTTAAGCCCTCGAGGAAGGGAAGATTTTCCGTGTTCTTTTCCAGCCCGAACAGCGCCTCGGAGGAAGGTGCACCAGCGGGGGAGGCACTTGGTGCGACCGCACTTAACCGTGATGGTCGCAGCAGGCGTACCGAGCTCTCTTCCGCGGGTCGATGCGTACGTTCGCTGCGTATTACCGCATTGCCGTCCGTTTCGTTGCGTAGCACACTGTTGTCACGGTGTGGCGTTGGATTCGGTTGGGAAACGACGTTCTGCGACGATCGATCCCGCTGGGCGTGAGCATGCGATGCGGCCGTGTTGCCATCGTTACCATCGCTGGTAATGTCTTCGGTTAGGTACGTGTTGATTGCTTCACTGTCCATAGCAACGGAGCGGTTGGACGCGTTGCGATCGATCCCTTTTCGCCGATGGGCCCGACGGCTGGTCAGCTGGGCGGAGGGTTTCATCGTGCCCATGATGAACTTGGCATGCACCACCTCGCCCTTGCTCATCTCCAGCATGAGCGGTGAACCGGGCGCTGAAAAGCTCATGCGCACGTTCAGCTTGTTCAGTGAGGCGAACATCGTGATCGCTTTGAACTCTTTGTAGCAAAAGATAAGGTTCGCCTTGCCGGCCAGCTGGTACGCCTGGAAGGCGGACGAATCGATCGAGAGCGTCGAGCGGAGCGTGGAACGATCGGTCTGCTCGTTGTCGACGTAGTTGGAGACAATCGTTTTGTCCTCGTTCAGGTCGAACGAAATTTCATCGACCGAGTGGTACAGATGCACCAGGATGTTGCTGAACACTTTGTGATTGCCGACGATTTCGCTCGGGAACGTTTGGGACAGATTGAGCGAGTTGATGTGTTCGCTTTCGAGGAGAAAGATTTTGTGCGTCTTCAGCACGTCCGACTTGCAGCGGAACTGGAATATGATCTTCGATTGGTTCACCTCCAGCCAAATTTTGCACGTTTGTATCTAAAAACAGAAACGTCGATTAAGCGAAATCACGTGTGTGTAACGCATGGCCCACAACTGTGGTCCTTACCGTGGCGAGGCTCTTGAAAATCTTCAGTATGGGTTTGACCGATATCTTGCAGCAGTTTTCATCCGGCGTGTCCGAGCTGCCCTGCTGGAAGCTGATGAAAAAGTCGCGCCGAAACTGTACGACCGCGTACGCCGTGTTGGTGGAGTTGATCGTTTTCAGATCCAGCCCGTCCGGGGTGGCCTCGAAGTAGAGCTCGTTGCCGATTTTGGAGAAGCAGTTGACAGCACGTGCCAGCACTGGGGAAAAAATGGGCGCTTATCAGAATCACAAAACAACAAAAGTCCAAGAAAATTGCATACTTTTCACGTTAGCACCGGGTAGAACGAAATTCATCGTTAGTTATTTCACCAGCAACAGAAAGAAAGCACGAGAAAGAACCGCCAAGGTTTTGCGAAACCAAAACAAACAAACTGCCGGGAAGTTTGACAACCGAATGCCGGCGTTCTGTCAACGTGTTTATACTGCTACTGCGGTTGAGTTGGGCTTGAAATTCACTTCAAATCACTTGACAGGAATTGGGAGAACATTTCAACAACAATTGGAAGTGATAAGAAGCCGCCAGCAGCTGGGGTGATAGATAAAACTCAATTGTAAGTGAATAATTGTCCAATTATCTGGCTGCTTTGGAGCAAACAATACATTTGATCTATCATCCAGACATCGTGATATCAACCGCTCTGCTCCGTGCCTTACTTCTGCAATGGATTTCACCGGCAAAGTGGTGCTGATTACGGGAGCCTCGTCCGGCATTGGCGAGGGTACGGCCATCTATTTTGCCAAGTTTGGAGCGTCCCTCGCACTTACGGGACGCAACGAGGCCAACCTGAAGAAGGTGGGCGATGCGTGTGAAGCGCAGTCCAAGAGCAAGCCGCTCCTGATCGTCGCCGACGTGACCAAGGAGGAGGACAACAAGCGCGTGCTGGACGAGATCGTGGCCAAGTACGGCAAGCTGGACGTGCTGGTCAACAATGCGGGCATTCTGGGCAACGGGTCGATCGAAAACACGAGCCTGCAGCAGTACGATGAGCTGATGAACACGAACGTGCGCGGTGTGTACCACCTGACCATGCTGGCCGTGCCGCTGCTGATCGAAACCAAGGGCAACATCGTGAATCTGTCGAGCGTGGCTGGCAATCGTTCGTTTCCGGGCATTTTGGCGTACAGCATGTCGAAGGCGGCGATCGATCAGTTCACGCGCTGTACCGCCCTGGAGCTGGCACCGAAGCAGGTGCGCGTGAATGCCGTCAATCCGGGTAAGTGGTAATTGCCGGTGGTCCGGGTTGGGCTAATTGGGCTAATGTGTCTCCTTTTCTCTTTCCTCTTTCCAGGTGTCATCATTACGGACATTCACAAGCGCGGTGGAATGGATGAGGAATCGTACGCCGCTTTTCTGAAGAAGTGCGAACAAACCCACGCACTGGGACGCCCGGGCGTGGCCGAGGAAGTCGCTTCCACGATCGCCTTTTTGGCGTCGGACGGTGCCAGCTTCATTACCGGCGTGACGCTCAACGTGGACGGTGGAAGACACGCCATGTGCCCACGGTAAAGTGCGGCGTGCTGCGTTTCTCCATGCAAAAAACGGATCAAACAAAAACGCATTTCATACATTTATATATTTTCGAACAATTTTATTCGAAGTAAAACACTTTAACGAACCACTTTAATAATGAGAATGCCTTCTTTGCTTAAACCCTAACTCTCGCCCTAAACGCCTTAACGAGGGCACATTGCGTGGCGACCACCGTCGATCGGCAGGCTGGCACCGGTAATAAACGATGCCGCGTCGCTCGCCAGAAACACGATCGCATCGGCCACCTCCGACGCCTGGCCCGGCCGGCCCATGGCGTGGGTGTTTTTCGAGTGCTCCAAAAACTTGGCGTACGTCTGCTCGTCCATGCCGCCGCGCTTGTGCAGATTGGTCACGGTCACGCCCGGATTGACACAGTTCACCCGCACACCCTTGGCCGCCAGCTCGAGCGCGACGCAGCGCGTGAACTGATCGACGGCCATTTTCGAGATATTGTACGCCAGCACGCCCGGGAACGAGCGGATCCCGTTCACGCTGGACACGTTCACCACGTTGCCCTGCGACTGCAGCAGATGCGGCACGGCCAGCATCGTCAGATGGTACACCGCCCGGATGTTGGTGTTCATCACCCGATCGTACTGCTCCAGGCTGGTCGTTTCGATCGTGCCCGTTTCGATGATGCCCGCATTGTTAACGAGCACATCCAGCTTGCCGTACTTCTCGATCGTCGCCTTCAGCACGCGCTCCGTATCGGCCTCCTTGGAGATGTCGCCGGCCACCACGAACGGTGACCCGCCGCACTGGCTGGCCACCTCGTTCAGGTTGTCCACCTTGCGCCCGGTCAGTGCGAGCGAAGCTCCGAGCTGGGAGAACTTGAGCGCGGTCGCAGCACCAATGCCGCTGCTGGCGCCCGTGATGAGAACCACCTTACCGGCCAGATTCATGGCTACGGGAGGCGGGAGCGTTCTATTATGATCGTTATGTAATGCCAACTCGAACACAACAATGTAGTTGTTGTTGTGGTTGTCGGTGCTGTTCCGGACCGTTCAGCTGCACTTGGTAACGGTAATAAACTCATCCAAGCAGGCAGCGCAACGCAACGCACACACAACAGCCTGGTGGGGACCAAGCGCGATAAGATTTGATGAAGGTGCCTGTACACGAGCGCAATGCGCGAAAGGGAAATCACGTTTTTTTGGGCGTGTTAAGCATATAACGCTTTCTGTTGATTGCTTAAAAATACTTTTTAAAAAAATTGCGTAATTCATCAACCATTTTGTTGGTTTTAATGCTTTTGCAAACACTCAGCAAATTGAATTATCACTATCAACCGAGCAGCAGTAGTAGTGGTGACACATTTGCACGAAAGGCGAAATAAGCGAAATGAAATTATGCTCATTATTCACTCCCCACTTCCTGCAAAGGACAGGAAGGCGCGCTCTGTGGACAAATCGTTCCTTTCGCTGAACGTTTCCGTGCTGCTTTTTTTCTTCTTTACCGCCTTTTCATTGCATTTTGATGACCACATTTGCAGAATTTAATGACCGTTGTGGTTGGCAAATGAAAAATGTCCACCGCATACAATGGCGGGACGGGCGCATGATGCATTGCCCCTTCCCGGCCAAAAATGAGCCACAAATTCGACGCTGTGTGAAAGTGTAATTATGCAAAACTTTTGAAAATTTGAAGTGTGTGTTCCTGGGAGATGTAAGAAAAGGCTCACAAAATGAACACTTATCACTGGTGCAAATCCACATCCGGTTACAAACTGATACTTTGTTGGCAATGATATTTTGTTTCCACTTTCCACTCATCAAAATCTTTGCACTCTCATCACGCGTAAAGCCCCGGCTACGAAAGGAACAACACACTAAGAATCAACAAACAACAGCATTACCAACCGACAAGCTCCTTTTGCGTGTGTTCGATTCGTTGCGCATCCAGTGGCGTTGTAGCACGTGTGCGTTGCCAATCAAGTTGATCGTGCACTCTGTTCGGTATGCCAACTTTTCACTTAAACTCCCCATTTCAGTCCAGGACATTCCTGTCCTGTGTGCGCTCGGAACAAAAAAAAAAACAACCCCAGAAAGCAAGAAGCTGTGCCCCAAAATCCCGCCGGATTTAGGAGCCAGCAGCAATCCCCTTGGCTTGGTTTGGTCTTCCCGTTCGGTCAGTTCTGCCAGTCATACCATGGGGGAGGCAATGGCATGATTTGCACCAATTCACAAAGTTTTCCCTTCTTTTCGTGTAGCTTTTACCTCATCCCCATTTTACCGGTTCAGCGTTCCGTGCCGAGTTTTAACAAGTCTGTTTGTCGAAGTTTTTATTATATTTCCTTCCCCCAAATTGAGAAACACAAACGCGTGGTGGGCAGGGCGCGGCCAGGGTTTGGAAGGGTGGCAGATAAGTGTGTTGAGCTTTCGGATTAGGAGTGGTTAAAAAGGGCTTCGGTTGGAAACTGTGGGTTAATGTTTAAAGTAAATAAAACAAATTGTTTGACCTTGTTTTAGCTTTCTCTCTCTTTGAGGACGCTTTGATCACCTGACGAGTGGGTGGCAGATGTTCGCCTGCCGAACTGTTAGTCTATTCCGAAAAAAATCCGTAACCTGTGATTGAGATAACAATTGTAGCCAATTATCGAATTACGGAGGATGTTCTGTGCCGCCATCCAATTCGAAATGTAGAAAGTTAAGCATAAAGTCCATGTTAACAGCCAAAAGTTTTAAAAGCACGGTCCGTGTGGATTGGATTGCTTGATAATTAACCAATTCTGCATCACAAAAAGGTTGAAAGTTAAAAAAGCATCCCATTAATTAAAACAAAAAAAGGGTAAACCTTGTCGATACTAAAGGATAGATACTAAAGGATGTGTACTTGGGACGACAAAAGGGCATCATCGCCCCGTACCAGGATGGTGCCGTATTTTCATCTTCTCCTTATTTTCACTCACAGCAGGAAGCGAAGCGGGAAATTAGCGACAAAGAGTGCGAGCGAAAGCGACGTGCGCGAAAAACCCAACTTTGCTGATACAAAAAAATATATTGATTATGACCCGCATTCCGTAGCCGGTACGGTAAAGTTTTACCATAAATACAGGACCCAATTACCCGTCATCGCAGTGCTTAAGCGAGGAAATGTATTTTTCCGACAGGAACCTTTGGCCCTTGGCACGGGAGATGGAAGGGCATCCGGCCAGTTGATACGGTCGGTTGTTTGTCGGTTGCTTTTTCCCCCTTTCGCTAAAGGTGTTGTGTTGGACATTTGTTGCACTGTTACTGAGCTGGAAAGAGATTAATTTGTTGCTTATATCCGTTTTTGGTTGAACGGGCCAATATATTTCCCAAACTTTCAACGCTTCCGATGAGGAGCAATGTTCGATTTTGTCTGGGGATGTTTTTCGTCAGCCTATACGTTGCTAGAATTAAATGTACGACTTTGTTTTTGATATTATGCCAGGAAAAGGCGCCGCAATATCCAATTCACCCGTTTTTCTGATTCCACTAACCTCTACCCGATTGAAGTAAACACACAATAATCCAACAACACCTTATTCTGATGAGATTTTGTAGCTCCCATTGCATACAGTTAGGCGCTTTGTTCATCCGACTACACTTCAGTGGCACCAACCGAAAACGCCTAAATGTATGCAATGCGCTCTTTGCAAGCTATCCTATCCTAGCAATCCGTGCCATTAAAGTTTCGATGGTTGTTGATGCAAGCGTCTAAAAATAGAATACGGTCCCCACTCAACAGCCTACACAGTCACAGACAAATTTAGTTTATCGCACGGATTCGACACGTTCCGGAAATCATATTGCCTCGCTTATCAGTCAAGGGGTAGGAAATTGGAAAAAGCACACCGACCTGCTATGCCGCATCGGATTGGCAGTAAAGATTAGGCCCCTGACACACACACACACACACACACACACACACACACACACAAACACGAACGCATATGCTACCGTGTTTAAGGTCAGTGTTGGCGCGTACAGCTAATATGCTAACAGAATTAGCATTAGCAGGCGCTATATTCCGAAAGCTCGATCCTTTCGATACCGTCCCGAAACCGCAACGCAACGCTACAGCCAACAAAAAACCGGCAACCCCATTTGCCGGGCGGTAGAGGTTAGTGGAGGACCCCGGTCGATAACCTTATTTCGGCTCGCCTAATCCGGAAGGACTAGAGCAGCAGCAGCAGCGATGATATAATTCACGCATCATCAATTTTGTCCATGTTCCGGACAGATTAGTCTGGCCTCTAGGGTTGCGCGGGTATGGAGCTCGACAAAGTGCAGCAAAGGCATATACAATGGCGTAGGTCTGACCGGTGTGACCGGTGTTGTGAGGAACCATAGGGCAGAGGGTTCCCTGGGCGAGAAACAAAACATCAGGATTTATCCAAAAGCGTGGGAAACCGAACAAAATGGCTCCACCGTTCGGATACGCCGTCTGGGTGTTATCGTTCTAAAATGTATTTATCCTTCCCCCTTCCCCCAGGTTGCCGTGGGAGCAATAGTAGAGATCAGGCGCTTCTGGGCAATATTTGCAAATCATCAACAATACGCTGCCCTTTACGGGAAGCAGAGAGCGGCAGGGGCCAGAACTAGGGTGGGTTAACTTTTCGACGCGATTTTCCTTAAAGATAAATCATTTTCTCAATCATGGTTCGCTTGCACTGTTGTCCGTTGACTTTGGAAATTCATAGAAAATTAATACAAATTGGTACACAACCGCGCTGGCGTTGAGGATCTTGATACTAGCCCGGCCCCTCTCCCCCGCCTTGCTTTCTTGGTACGTTTCCATCGCAGTAGGTAGTGTTGTGGGCTGGCAGGTTGGATAAAATTTTACCAAACGGTGGACGAGTTTCTGCCCGTTCCTGTGTTCCCCCTTTTCATTTAATTTATCTATTTTAAAATGTTGCCCCTCCGACACAGTGGTGTGGAGTCCGACCGTCCCCCGTTCGGGCAGTGGAACTGCTCTGCCCGAAGCTGCAAGCAAAAGGATCAAATGCTGCTGCTGCCCCGTCACGCAGCATCGAGTAGGCCCTGGAGGGCAAATTTTAAACATAGTGACAGCCGACCATAAATTAGCCGTTGCGTCAGGAATGAAAATTTAATCACCTTTACAATGGGGAGGTGGATACCATTTGCCAAACCCATCGGGCCAGAGGGGACTGTGTATGAAAAGAAAAATGTAAAAGCAAACAGCAAAAAGCACAACAACAACAAAAAATCCCAAAAAACCGTTACCATTTGCTCCGCTTTTGCTCTTTACGCTTTTACCTGTGTTTCGGCCTCACGACCGGATGGGATGATTCATGCAAACCCCATTTAAGGTCGGTAGTATCATGCAAATTTAAGCAGGCGGTGAAGTAAAACCAATATTTTCCGGGACGCTAAGGTTTTTTTTCGTTAAAAGAAGGCGATTTAGCAAAACGAACCCAACGGAGAAAAGGGCATCTGTGCAGGGCAATAAATAATTACAAAACTTTGCTGCTCGCACTGAAGCCACTGGATATGGCTACAAATTGTCGGGCACTGTTGCATCTGTTTCAGAGAGGGGCGCGAATAAAAAAACAAATACAAAATCAATTCATCTGCTTTGGCGGGTTTTTTTTTGTTCTCGCTTCGATTACAAACCTTAGCCACCGATTTAATGTGGCTTAACGGATTGACGGATGAACGTTTTAAATTGCTTACGGTTGTGACTAAACGATGGTTACTTGTTCGATCTAAGCTTTTTTTGTTCTTTTTTGTTGTTGTATGCCCAATTGCGAAGATAGCACGTTCGTTCGCTCGTTCGTTGCACCGGCACACGATAGCAGCAGCAGGGAAGAGAAATGATGCGGGATTTTAGAGCACTTTTTTCCTCTGCTGCTGCTGCTGCTGCTGCTGTTGCGTGTAACCACATCACTTGTGCAGAAGGAGCAAAACAAAACATTCATCGCCATGCCCACCTCGCCACCCCCACCAAACAAACCTTTTGTGGTTCGTGGAGGCGCTGCCGGTGGCTGCCGAGTGAAATCAAGATCGATGAAGATGAAGTGGTTCGGAAGGACAAACCCATTAATCCTGCACCAGAAATGAATCCGTTTGCGTGGTAACACGATTTTTTTCTCTCTCTCTTCTATCGTATCTCTCGTGCCAATGGTGTCAGTAGTGGAATAAGACCTTCTATTATTCTTATTTTGCACAAGATTTCAACAGCATTTTCTTTTTTTTTTTTTGGTAAACTTTTCCGCGTAAGCGTATCAGGCGTGTCAGATGCTTCGAAAAGGGAAGCCGGACTTCCATATCGTGCGCAAAAAACAGGAGTCGCAGTATAAAACAAAAGCGATGACTTACAGCAGCAGCAGCAGCTGGCGGGGCACCGGACCAGCCACCGGACAATGAATGCCAATGAAGGGTTGCTGCGCGGGGGTAGGGATGGATAGAAAGGGCGAAGGATGAAAAAGTGGGACAAAAAACCCGTCAAACGAAAACTCATTATTCATTCTTTGCGTCGAACGGCGTTATCCATCGACGTAAAGCGAACAAATGAACGGGAAAAAAGGGTCAGAGGCTTGGCTTTAAAAAGCTCTCGGCCTTCAAC
The DNA here is from genome assembly GCF_943734685.1 of Anopheles coluzzii. Classification (NCBI taxonomy): domain Eukaryota; kingdom Metazoa; phylum Arthropoda; class Insecta; order Diptera; family Culicidae; genus Anopheles; species Anopheles coluzzii. The sequence goes on along the minus strand of NC_064670.1, from coordinate 22,012,353 downwards.
AGTGGGTGGCAGTCGGGTACAGAATACCATCCAACCCACTCCCCCCGCATCCCCCCGCCCGAGGCGATGGACCATCAGTCCACACTGTCATACTGGCGCACTGCATGCGCCGCAAGGCTTACAACGCGCAGCAGATATGCTAGGCTTTGTAGGACTATGCTCCATTCTTGCTGCCGTCGCAAGGAAAGCGCAGAGGGTAGGGCCGCTTATAATGAAACGTGACGCTGACAGCAGCACAATGAAATTACAGAAACAGCATACGACCCGAAGAAATAACGCCCAGCACGCTGTGCAAGGGGATTGTCGAGCATGAAATAAAGCGTACCACACTGCAAATGGCAACCTTTCCGTTGCAGGTCGTGAACATGCTTAATAGCTCGTAGCGAACCATGTTCACACAAGTCGATACGGCGGTGGCCGCCATCAAACACACACACACACACACACACACACACACACACACACACACACACACACGCACATTGCAAATTGCAGCGTGTGGCGGGGCGCATCGGTATGCGATTTTGCACGCCACGGTTCCGGTGAAAGGATGGCTGGCGTTGGCGGGCAGGTCTCTTTTTTTATTCGCTTACTGCCCTACCCTCTTCACTCTTCACAAAGGAATCAATTTGAACTAACTAAAGCTTTCCTGGTTTCGTGATGTGATAAGATTATGTGCTCACGGTTTAGCACTGTACTGGTGCTGCTGCTGTGGGAGTATCTTTCACGGGGAGGATTGTATTCACGTTCGACGGCATTCGACGGCATCAGCGGCGAGATCTTGTTTGCGGTAGATTTAGTGCGCGCCGGCGGTGTCGAAGGAAAGCCGAGATCGATTCGAGACACTTTCGCGGCGGTTGCTCAGTAAGCGGATTTGCTCGAGCCGCGCTGCCGATACGGTTTATCCCGGCATTCACTTGCGAACAGGCGAAGCGAAACGAAAAGCAAAAGCGCACATTCGTTTATCGTTTTTGACGCTATTTGCATACATTCGAGGTGGAGCTGTAGGGCAAAAGTGCGGCATCGAACGGCTCCGTTGAAAATAAACACTGGCAGACGCATCGAACACTGCACGCCTAAAGGTATGCAATACGCGCAACGCTATTAACGCTTTCACGTGCTACACTCATCACAGCAGCAGCCTGCCACGCTCTCTCCCCACCACCCGAAAAACTTTACATTCCGGAAAGTAAGAAAACCAGCGGGCTCTTTCCCACCACACCCCCCCCCCCCTCCCTCCAAACTACCCACTTTATCTCGGTTGGATTAACGCTCAATCAAAGATTAATTTATACGCAGTGCATTAACGTGTTGCAATTCCCCAGGCCACCATTAATTTTACCTGTCTCGGGTACGGGTTGGGCCTTTTTTTCCCCCTTTTTCCATTTTCCCCAAAGCAGCAGACAACAGCATGTGCCGGATAAATTATCTTCCCTCAATCACGTCCCACGCTGTATGTGTGCGTGTGTTTGTGTGTACATTCCATGTGTTAACTGCTGGTGCATGGGTGAGCCGTCGCGTTTAATCCTTTGCCCTTCCGTCTAACCGGCACGCGCACCGGTGAGCAAAAATGCGTACAACCCATCCCCTTAAAATAACATAAATTATGGTCCAACTGGTCCCTCGTCTCTTTTCCTTTCAACTAAAAAAAAACCCCTCATTGCTCTACACTGCCGGCAATGGTGGCCTCGAGAATGGAAGGCAAAAGGATAAGTGTATTTAATCGAGTAAACAATCCCGTTTTCAAAACCTACAGGGAAAGGGTACGCCATGTGTGTGTGTGGTAGGCACATTTAACCGTGGAAAAATAAATGTGATTCGGGACTTTCCTGTTGTTTTGGTGTTTGTGTGTGTGTAAAGCTCCATGAAAAGGCGTCCGACACATGAATTCAATTTTAAGGGTTTCGCTTTGTAACAACTACAACAAAAATGGCAAAAGAAATATGGAGTCCACCGTACAAATAAACCCTCTCGACAACATATGGGCGAAGCATTTGCCACCCAGTAGAGGAAAGTGGGTAAAATGTGGTTTAAAATGTGATTCAAGCGTTGAAGACCGGTGGAACGGCAATGCGAAAAGGTGCCCGAGAGAAAAAGTCAGAAAAAAACAGGTTTCACAAACCTGTGTGCAAGGGGCATGGGATCGTCTTTTCTAAATGGAATTTTTGCCCATTAAAAGAATCAACAATAACAAAAACAGCAGCAAAAAAAAGCCCCTCCGCGAAGGACGAAAGCTTTCCCTATCGCACGCGACTTGGCAACTCGTTCTAATCTGTACGCGGTTTTCGTCCCGGGCGAGTCTAGTGTGGGTTTCTTCTTCCTTTTCTGTTTTTTTTTTTGTTTTTGCTCCCCCATTTCCATGTTAAATATAATTGCCAAGTTTTCAGTAAATACAATTTATGAGTAACTTCACCAAATACCACTCCGGAGCAGCAGCAGCACCAAGCAGCCTGGTGGTGGTGGTGATGGTGGTTGTCGGTGTAAACCGTCTCCCTGAAGGAAGGATACCGATGGCACCACGGTGAAAGGTGGCAGCAGCGTTCGAGGAGGATGTTTTAACTTCGGCAATAAGCCCACAACTTTGGGTGGGACGTACACGCGAATGCTGCTCTGCGTGCGCTAGAGCGACGCCCGGAATGTCCGCAAAATAAATGCGAAAATGCGGAAGTGCGATACATCAACGGGATCTCGTGTCGTTGCCGAGTTCGATTCGAGCAATGGTGTGGGAAGCAAAGCGGGGGGGAAGAAATAGGCAGACAAAAAAAAGGAACACACAGAAAACATACTTCGTTTCCTTATTCCCTCCCATCCCTGTGTTGGAATGTTGCCTATTGAAATACTTTTGCTACAATTAAACCATAAAGGTTCTTCTTCCACCCAGCTTCAGGGCGGGCCGCGGGCTGCTGGCGATCGCTTCGTTCCACCACCGCCTAGCAGCCGCCGCGGCAGCAACACGAAACGCATGAATGGCGAATGTTTGTCCTTCTGTACGAGGCAAACGAGAGAGTGGGAGAGAGAGAGAGAGAGAGAGTCCGAAGGAAAAGCGCGACCCAGCTTCATGCGCGATCCCCGCCGCTTCTACGAAGTGGAAAGCAAAGTTTTTGTGTGCCTGCGTTAACATTCCAAATTTCCCCGCGAAACAAACTTTTGGTAGCGCAAGCAGAGGAAGAACAAAAAAAAAAAAAACGGACCCAGAAAACACTCGCGGCCAACAGCGAACAGTGGAGTAATGGCAAAGGAAACTTTAAACCACACCACTCTCGACTCGTTTTTCCCCCGCTTTCCACTGATAAAAAGATCCGTTTTTTTGTTTCGGTAGGTAGCGAGGAGGAGGAAATGGAAGGCCGCGGGCTCGGGTGGCAGGACAGGATTGTAATGTAAGATTTGTAGCTGATTGTAAATTTTTCAACGTTTAAATTTCAATTCCTCACCGATCCACCGGGCGCTATCCTTCGGTGCGCTTGCCCTTCCCTTCCAGCTTCCTCCGTCGGCAACACGTCAACACAACTGACGTCGCGGGCAAACTTTCCCACACTGGGACCCCGTGTTCTCGCCGCCGCCACCGTCGCCGTCGTCGCCGTCGTTGTGATTTCTCACTCGGGGTGTCGGTGTTGCGGTTTAACCTCGGGCGCGCCAGAACCGTTTTCTATCGACGGGGGGAAGAATGAAAATTTATGTTGCTCACGGCTGACCGCACCCTCTATCGCAGCAGCACCGCCCAAACAGGTCGACGAATTGATTCCAACCTTCACCGCTTCACCGATGTGGAGAGTGAAAAGTTTTCCCAATTCATCTTGTTGTGGTTTCGGCTTGGCTGCTAAAGCACTTCTTCCCACCCACACACACACACACACACACACATATACATATCGGTAGCCGCCCCAGGGAAGGGCAAGCAAGTGCCGAAAAGGTGAAAGTGATAAAACGGGCCAAACGCAAAAGAAAAACGTCAATTAAACTTGGTCCTTGGCCGGTTAGTTGGGCCGACTTTACCTCCCGTGTGGGATGTCTAGTAGGTTGAGGTGGGTTGGGAGCAAGGAGAAGCGTCAGCGTTGCGCCAAAAGACGCTCGCTAAGTTCCCGGACGCGCTAGGCAACGCCGGCGTCGGTTAGTGCTAGAAATGGTTTCCCAAATTCGCCGCCCAACCGATAAGTGGTTATTTTAGCACACGAGTTAATTCTCCCTTTTTCTAGTTCTTCTTCTTCTTCTTCTTCTTCTTCTTCTTCTTCTTCTTCTCGTTGTCATTTCATGTTTGCTTAGAGACGCACAAAACCCTGGGGCAAAAGTTGGAGCAAATAATCTGCTACCAGCAAAACTTGCTCCGGCACAGTGATGTCCGGGGCCGATGATGTACACTGAGCACCTCCGGCGGATCTCCCAAAAAAGTTCGAACGGTTTCTTTTTCTTTTTGTTTTTTGTATGCGTCCAGTAGGGACATAATAAAGGGGGGCGAGTAATGAGTCGCCCTCGATTTTCTTGTCCTTTTTTTTCATTTTTGTTTAAAAGCTTAAAACATTAGTTTACCAAACTACTGGCGCAGTATAAATGGTGGAAGCTTTTAGGAAGATCACTCTCTTTTTTGTGAACTTTTAATGCATAGTGGTTTTAAGTGGAGTGTGCGTTTGAAAATTGATTCCGAGTAAGATCGATAGCTTTTAGTAGTTTAGTGGACAACAGCACAGCCCTCCAAACAAGGTGAAACGGAACAGTGCAGCAGAACAGGGCACCAACCGAAATACGACCACGGTTGCTGTCCAGCACTGTCCATCTTGAAACAGACACGCCGCGCTGCGTCAGTTCCCCGTATGGGCGTAATAATGCGAAATCATTGCCCGGGGGTTTCGAGCAGCAATTTCTCATGTTTCATGTTTGCATCGACAGTCTGTTCTTCGCTGGCAGCTGCTGCTGGGCTAATAGATTGTTTCCCGTGCTGAATCTGGTCCAGCGGTAAGATGTCAAGTGTTAGTGTGAAAGCAAAGTTCTACCAAAGGGAATGGGGAGTTTCCGTTCCCGGGCGCGTCCATGTTTCCTCCCAAACACTCATCCTTCCCTCCCCGCTCGGTGGTATGTCGCAGTGTTCTGGACGCTTCGGTGTAATTTGCCGAGAGGCACTGATGTTGTTGAGCTCTGCCCGGCGAATTCGAATGGCGATAGGTAGGTGTTACGTGACGTTGATATAAAATAGCAATCGCGGGGGGCGGCTTTCGGTTGAATCCGCATTGCCACACGGGCGCGAATCATTATTATTGTGCTGGTTTCTTGCAGCTCGATCTTTGAAGTGGCAGCTCGTTTGGTTTGAAGCGGTTTAAAATTACGATTTATTCTGGCGAACTAGCGGCGATTCATCGTGACAGTCAACAGTGATGGGCACGGCAAGGGCAGACTTTGAAGAAAAAGGAAAGTACGTGAAACAACATTCAGACATACCAAGAAGCTCGATACTGTTTTAGACAGTAAAACAATGAAATACAAAAAAAAAGCTTGTTTGAGGTTTCCAATATCTACTTTGCAACTAATAAAAGCAGCGCCATCTGGTAGGAAACCGTCAAATCAATCAACGCATTTGCTTTGATTAGTTATGTAGAAATGGTGTTTTATAAGCCAAAAAAAAGCCCATTCCTTTTTAATGAATCGTTTTTCTTTGCCAAGTTAGTGTGAATGCTCGTGAATGCTGTTCAGCTGAGCACTACTCCAATCTTCATCCGACGGCATGCAGCAATCAAGCTTCTCAGATTGCAAATTTCCTCAATTTCGGTTTTGATGCATTTACTTGGTTGGAGCTGCTAGTGGTGGCGGTGCTGCTACCGTGTTGATGCTGCGGCAGGACAAAGTTTGTAATTTAATTCCACCAAAGCAGCAGCCCCAATTCATTTGTAGCGTATGCGTACGCAAAGTTGCCGGTAGCGTTAAATTAAGCTCCGGACGAACAGTAGAGAGCGAACAGCTCAAGGGCAACCGGTGCCTGGAGACGGCAAGTTGCGCATAGAAACCATTGTCGGGGCAGTGAATGGGCTGAGCAATTTCAAAGTACACGCAGCTCTGCAGCATGCAAAACTAGCTCGAGAGTACTCCAGTGTTTCGGTAATAATTAAAATTGTCATTGGGGCCCTTTCCGTTTTTAGATCGTAGGCTGAAATTTCAGCCTGTCAGCTGTTTGCATTGTACAGCAGTTTTCGAGCAGCTATCTACCCGCTGCGCAAAGCGACGCAAGAAATCATGGAGTTCTGAGAATTTTATCATGCCCTCTTTTTCTCTCCAACGGCAAATTTGTCGAGCAGCGTTTCGAGCTACCCGTCCCTGGCTCCGCCTCATACCCCTCGCCAGAGCGCGCTGCCGAAGGTTTGAATGTGTTGGTGCGTCAGACGGCCAATCGCTGTCAGCCATCGTCCGTGCTCTTTCCCTCCCTAGCGCTATCTCATTCTCGCGTGTTGTCAATGCTCGCGAGCTGTTGTGGCGCCAAAAATGCCGTTAACAAACATTGCGGCGATGAAGTTGCATTTTCACAAATCAAACCAAAAAATCGCAATGAGTTCAAACACTGCAATATAAAAATGACTAAGCAAGCGCTAGTTTACGCTGGAGGGTTTGCTGTGCAACGCGCTGAACCCTAATTCGCATTGACACGTTCAGCCCGGCGCTGATTTTCATCAACTTTCCGTTCCACCAGCATCTAGAACGCAGGCCGGAAAGTTCACTGGCAGTTCCTGAGGCCTGCCATCGATCTGAACGTGTTAAGTACTAAGCATAACTTTGTTACACAAAGCTTTTGCTTTCGTATGTTGTAGATTACACAGATATGCTGTGCCGTCTGCGCAAAGGTATGAGCGTGCGTGTGTGTGCAACACTTTCGCCAAATGTGGTCAAAGAAAGGAAGGTGTTCATGAAAGGCGGAAAGACGAATGGAGGCCCCTGTCAATGGTAACTGATGACCGGGAGCAGGGGGTATTGGCACACAGCTGTTGGAAGATTGAACGGTATACTTAAATTGCCGGCGGATGGGGGGGAGGGGGGTGGCCATGGGACCCCTACGATCATCGGTCACAGTCCCTAAAATTGTAGTAGCCATGGGGGAAGGGGAGGTGCAAATGGTTCTCCAGCCACGGAGCCCTAACGACCATCTTTCCCGGGGCCCTTGTCGCTAATAATCTGTCCACTTGTAGACATACGGCATACTACAGCCTAGAAATCTTCGGCGACCGCCTAGTCCGCCTACCGTTAGGTCCACCGCTGGTTCATGACGGTGTTTTTTTTTTTTACTGTGGATGTGCATCCTTCCCCCTGCCTGCTGCGTATGCACCGGGCAGGAGACAGTATGGCAGTATGCAAGTTGCACACTGGATAGGAGCGGGCCAGCGGCACCGCCATCATTCCGCACATCTGCATGCCCGTCGCGTATGAACCGGCAGTCGTAGCAAGGGATTAGCCACCGGCTCCGGCTACGTGGTACTCAAGTCCTGAAAAGGCCGACATGATCGCGTTGGCTATTACGCCAATAATAATAATAAAAAGAACTTAGCGTAGCAGTCCACACCCGGGTAAGAGTTTATCTTGACTTTGTTGCTGCCGGGCTACCGCTGTGACGAGACAAATACACGGAATGCACTCGACCAAAACATGAACCTACCGATCCGAACCCATTCCAAGGCATTGCCGGTCAATCGGCGTCATGATAACTACTCCAAACCAACAAGCCACTAGATTCTGGACGGACAGGTGCAGCACCATACGCGCACCGTAATAAACAAATTAAGAATCCTCTTTTGTATGGATTCAATTCAAAATGTTGTTTCCACTTGCGTCCGCTAGCTGAATTAGAAATAAATGTGCAATATATCACACGCACGTTTGCTTCGATCGTGTGTCTTTTTGATACTCCCAACAGCAGAGACGATCGCAAAGATGCCAATGCCAATGGTTGTGTTGTCTCACAGGTAGCGAGATCGAAAATGCGTGGTATTTTGTAGCCGCAGCGGATGAAAATGTACCCATCAGAATCAAATAGTTTTGGGGTTTCCAAACGCACGCACACACACAAACACGCGCGCGCAAACTCACACACAAACACGCACGCGCAAACTCACTCACACACACACACACACAAACACACACACACACACGCGCACACATGCATGAACGCGCGCACGCCAGCACGCACGCACGCACACACACGCGCACACATGCATGAACGCGCGCACGCCAGCACGCACCCACGAAAGCGCGCTCGCGAGCACGCACCCCGAAGTCGCGCAAGCACGCACCCCCCCTCCCTCCACGCATGATCGATTACGGCTACCTTATCGGTAGAACGGTTGGTTCAGCTTTCTTGTAGCATCCTCATCCCTAGCGCCGGGCGGGGTGGGGAATCACGACATGATAGAATGAACGGTCACTTTCCCCGCGCTGTGTGCGTGTGTGTGTCGAGACCCAAAAACTCGTGACAAATTTCGGCACATTAAAAAAAAAATATATTGTCACTAAACACTGTGCTACATGATGTTTAGAAGGTCGTTGAAGAATCAAAAAAGTTCAAATTAAAAAATATTAGATTAGTGTTAGACGTTCTCCTACGCTTGTTTTAAATAGGCTTCTTCACCCTCAACTGGTAGGGGCATCGAATGGTCTCATCAGCAGCGGCACGAAATAAAATAAACCATCAATACACCGATAACACTCTGAATCCCAATCCAACTTCTCCCACAGCGTCTCAAGGTCACACACAAATTAATAAATGCTAACACCCACCAATAACAATACACAACCGCAATGCACATATATGAATCAACGCATACACCACAAACACCCAATCAGCTGGCGGCGGAAGGCACGGGCTGAAGCGCAAGTAGTGCAAGGCAGGGCGAGGGAGGGAGAAGAAGCGGACGAAAAAATGGGCGCCATTTTTTTTAAATTTTTTTGACCGTTTTTTTTTTTTGCTCCGCCGCCGCCCGAACTGTCCGAACTGTCCGAACTGCCCGAACTGCGCGACCCAGCGCAGAAATCGCTGAAGAACAGCGCGGGAGACCAGGCCAAATCTGCGCTGGCCAGCGCAGATTTTGGTGCATTTTCTGCGCTGGAAACTGCTCGAATTTGCGCAGCGGGTTGTTTTGCCATTTTTTCGAGCAGGTACTCGAATCTAATTCTAGCTTGGAGGCTAGAATAATCTAGACTGAAAATTGCAGGCTAATTGTGTGTGTGGTTTTGTATGGAGTTTTTACCTGATTTCAGCCTCCAACTGTCAAACTCCATACACAAAGCTGACTAGAATCGTGAAGGGCCTCATTTGTAGAAACACTAAACATACTACATTATTGCTGATGGATACTAACTGCTTGGATTGTAGAGTTTATTGCGGGTCAAAAAGAACACCACCATCGTTCGTAAGCCGACAAAAACACCGAGACATGAAGGTTTGGAATAAGTTTTTCCTGATGTTGTACGAAAAAATCCATACAACTTGACATGCAAAAAAAAGGGAAGAAAACCTTTTAATATGATTTACCTTCCAAAAATCACAATTCCCTTTCGCTTGAACCACCACAATGTGCCCCATTGTGTGATGGCGAACACTTGGCACAGATTTTTGCTGTTCTGGGTAGTTTGTGTGTGTGTGTGTGTGTTTGTGCCTTCTTTCCTTTTGGGCTTTTTGGCTTTTTGGTTGGTTCATAATGATAATGGCTACCGTTTCTAGCAAATAGCCTCCAGCGACTGTTTGTGTGATGATGAATATTTTAATTGGATTTCGTTCGTCCCGAAATTCGTTCGTCGGGTGTGTGTGTGAGTGTGCTCTTTGTTCTGTTTCGCATCTCGCTAAAAAAACGTGAAAATAAGAAAGAAAGAAAAAAAACATCTTTCCGGATAGAAAATCAAACATATTGTGCGAACGGTTCATTATTCTTTGCATTGTGCTGACAGATCAGTACCACAGGTAGGCAGGTGACGGATGTGACGGACTAAACTCACAAGGCCCATATCTTACGGGTGTGTCAAAAAGCTAACCCAGCTAACGGGGCACGGGTTGCCATGAACAGGTAAAACAAATATCTCTACACATGAAGCCAATTTTATCTGGTTTTTTTTGTTTCCACTGATAAGCGAAAACAATTTAAAATGATACAAGAGCTCGTTTGAGGCGAGGATGTAACCTTTCACGGACACCCTACTCGTTCGCCTGCAATTTGGAATCGTTCGTGGACAGAGGTAGCGGACAGCTGCCTGGAGGGGCGCGTATCATGTTCAAGCATTCTTAACCAATACTATCACGTACGCACCGCGAACACGCACAGCATTGCCACAACATAATAATAAAAAAATCCACTGCGTAGGTGACGGTAATGAACTTTGAGCAGCAATCGCAAATGATGGTGCTTCGGCCACACCAGGCGCCTCCATCCGACGAGAAGTGAAAAAGCTTGCCCTCTTCCCGCGCAAACAACCGTACCCGATGGGCGTGCGTGTGTGTGTGGGTGCGCACGTGGGTTTAAATTGAATAATGGTAAAGAGCAGGCAGGCTGCACCGAAATTTCGGGATCATGAGAGCGCGGCATGCTCCGGAGCATCGTATATCGCGCGCGGCAAAGCGAACGAGCTAACAAACCGCAATCATTGACACACGGTTTACGTACAATGAATTTATAATTTGTTGTACCGCTTGTGGGAGAGACAGAGAGAGAGAGAGACAGGTGCTAGCTGATAAGCGGAGAATAGAACGCAACCTTATCATTCCCTTTCGCGAGCACACGCTCCCGCCCTTCGCCGGGTGGTTCGAAAAGGCGTTAACAATAGAATATGTTGTATACGACCCCATGGCACTCGTGTTAACAGTTCGCGCGCAAAGAGCGCAAAGAGTGTGGGGAATTTGTTTGCGTAAAATGTTGGGACCTATTGCTGTACGGGCAAGCATCATCACGCTGCTGCTGCTGACGAAGAGACGATCACGCTCAGCATGCTAATCCCTGTTAATATGCTACACTGAAACCAAACCTGTTGTGTTGCTCGTACCAAGAAAGCTCAGCCAGCTTAAGATATTTTACAGTGGTTAAATGAACCAACCCCTCCCCCCCCCCCCCCCCTTAGCTTCCAGGAAGCTAATAGCGATTCATGCTTTCCCACTGTTAGCACATGGTTGGGTGCATTCATTTTTGACGCCCTTGCCACAGCACAGTGGTACGCCTGCACGTACACAACACTTTTAATCTTCCATTTTATCTCACCACACGCTGCAGAGGCAAGGTGCATTTCGACTGTAATGAGTTGGAAAACTGTTTCCGCGGTGGACAGAAACGTAGCGACTGCCAGGGCACACATACTTATTTTTTATCGCGGCAGCAGCCCACGTCAGATTTATGTCATTCCTTGCGCCCCCGTGTGGATGCACAAACGGCACCAGGCCTCAGCGTGTTATGAGTGGGGCTCTAAAATCAAGGACATGGGGGCCACGACGGAGCTCTCGACCGTTCTCGGTCCAGTGGCCGTGGGATTGGAAACGGAAACACGAGATCTTGCTATTTTGTTTTTCCTTTTTTATCTTTTGTATGCTTTTCAGACACCCTTAGCTGTCCGTCTGCAGGGATGGGCAACTGTCTTTTGGGACACGCTGCAAATTATTAAAAAAAATCGATGCATATGCTAAAAGTGCCTTGTTATAGATCACAAGGCTGCGATATATTCGAAGTGTACTAAGGTTAGAAGAAGTGCTATTTACAAGCGCTTCGATAAAGCAATTATCATTACATTTATTGTGGTATTTTGAGCAATTTGCATTCAATTCTAAGTTAGTGATTCTTGATTTTTGATTTGTGAATCAGTTCGTAGTAGTCGATATTCGATTTGAGACTCGAGAATCAATCAATACTAATCAATATCAATATTTTTCATATGCACCGATATTCATTTCGTCAACTGAGCAACGCTGACTTAACACCTCCACTGGTGTCTCATCCCTGACCGGCAGAATCATTGTCCGGTGCGGTGTTGTGGGTTTGCGAAAGAATGCAATTTTCCGTCAGATCACAACCACACTCACCCCACTGGTACGCCGCGTGGGCACTTGTTACACGATGGTAGTATACACCAAGCCGGATGTGGTCCCATTCCCATGTTCCTACTACCCGGACGGATGCTTGCTACTGACCGGCAGCAGTTACATCCCACTGGTTCCCTTGTGGTAGCTATTATTTGTCACGAACAAAACCTAAAAAAGAGCGGAAAGAGAATGGAATAGAGGGTCCCCATTTGCTCTTATCGCGAGCCATTTTACGACCGATCGTGCTGAGGAGTGTCCGTACCATGTGGGGAGGACATCGCGACGAGGATGCGCCTTGGAGTTTCCATTATTAATGTCGCAATTATATCCGCGCCCCGGACGACCGAGAAGACCGAGTAATTTGATGCAAATGTATCGCTGCAGTGGGAGCGAAACTTTTGCAAAACCTGCAACCCGGAAGTGGGCAGTGCAATCTGGTGTTGGATTGTTAAATCGCGGGAAAAATCCAAACGGTCTTCCAAAGTTGTTGGCGGTGGTAGCGAGTGAAGATAAAGAACCAGAACTGTTCCGGACCGGAACACGATGCTGCTGTGATGCCGTGTGTGTGTGTGTGTGTCGCTGGACTAGGGTTTTATATTACATGCTCGTTAGTAGCAGAGCTTGTTAATTTTACACAGCCAGCAAGAAGCGCTACTCCACGTTGACCCATAAATTGCATAACTTTAGGCGTTTTATAGCACCTCGTTGATCTGGTCGACAAATCAGCCTGGCAGTATGTAATCCTGCTAACCGTTCGGTAGCATTTCTTGTTGAACAGAAACTTTTTACCGCACTTTGTGTAAACTTCTTTACTTTTTCATCTAAATCTTGCTAAGCTGTGATTTATGTAAACTTGAATAAGAGAGGACACAGTATCTTCTACGCTTTGTGTGTTTGTCTTGCACTTTCTTCTTGCCAAGGAAGTTTAATCTAGTGCTGCTCTGTCATAATCGTTGGCATACAAATGTACTGAATATCAAACAAGTCAGCTAGAAAAGGGAACTGAGGGAGCTCGAAAATTTCCATACTTATTGTATTTTCCTATTTGACGGTAATCGTGAAGGTATGCCTTCATACCAGAGGGTCCAGTATGTTGGAAGATTTTATGATATTTTTTTTGCAATGGAATGATTGTGTCAGAATTCAGAACCCGCATTCAAGAGAGGACTGTCTACTTTTCCAATCACAAGACAGAAACAGTGGAAGCAGATAATAAGAATGGTTCTCTCTGACCTGACACTGAGCATCGAACTAGTGCTAAAGCCATGGAAAAACGTTATACATACTGTCCCGCACAATAAAGAATCGGTATTTTACGTGCTGCTTGATCGTTCCGTACACTTTCTACCGGTACCGTTTGTTCGTTAGTGTGCTCTATTTTTTGTTCGTTTGTGACAATACTTATTACGGTGATGGCTCAACCAGTAGAGGGTCTGAAATGTCTACAGCACTGCTTCACCGGAAGCGCGTAACGTACCACAAGTAGTAAGTAAAGTGAAATCATTGTTATACTATGCGGTGGGCCAAGTAAAACGCCATTTCACCATCATAAAAACCGTTCATAATAGTGGCCACTACCAAACCCTAAATAGCGTACCGTACGTGGTGCAAGGTTTCGTGCTGCTTCATAATTGTTTTAGTGTGAGATAAACTTTGCCCTCTTCGTTTTTTGGGGGAAGCCCGAAAATAAGAACGCACAGCACCACCGTCACACAATAGCTCAATTTATTTCAATAACATTCCATTACGCCTAGGATATGGGCTAACTTTGGTCGTACAATAAAATGCGGCCCAAACTTTCCGTTACGGTAGTTTGATACTTTTGCTAGCCCGACGGAGTTTCCCCCGTTTTGCACGTTGTGGTTAGCGTTTAGAGCGGGCATACATTCAAACATGGACACAAACCCACATTGGTGTAAGTTTGTTAGTGAAAATTTGAACAACCTTCGGAGCTAAATTTTACGAACAAAAGAGATATCAGCATGATCGCACCGATTTGCACAAACTACCGATACCAACCGGGTGCCATTGTGATCGGGCCATTCACACCGGAAAAAGGGGTTTTGCGGACAAACTCCTTCCCAACTCCCACTCACCCACAACCACGGACCCCTTTGTTTCTGCATCTGCAACTGGTTGGGTTGGATTTTCGTGAATCGATGACTTTAACGCAAGATTAACGGCAAGAAAGCCGCACCCCGAACCGGTTACGGTAAGCACGCCGGCAAGATAAACAAACTCCGGTCCGAAATTGGACCCCTCGGTCGTGTGCGCATTGTAGGCTTCACTATCGACCAACAACAATCTCACGAAGCCACGGAGGGAACAATCGACAGCGATAAAAGTCGATCGGTACCCGGGCACGGGCGTGTTTGTCGTGTTGTTGCCATTTCCACTTGTCTCAACTTTCAGCGACCAGCGATGCGTAAAAGCGCCCCGAAAGGATGCTATGCACAAACAGGAAGGATGTCGCATAAGACACACACACCGAGCCACACGCAACATAAACTCACGGCAGGCAGGTTGCTTTGGTTGATGCTCTTTTGTTGCTACTGTTGCTGACTGGTTTTGTTTCCCAGTTCTGTTCGAAACGTTTACGGTGGAAGTAAGAGTCGTTTTTTGTTGTTGATTCGGTTTCACTGACCCTCATCCATGTGCCAGGGGGAAAAACTACTCAGCTGAATGGGAAAAACAACGCAACACACAATAAACGTCCATCGTTATCTTTAATGGTTGGCTGGGTTTGGTCCCTTCGCCTTTTTTTTGCGCTGCCACGGTGACATTTGGTTTGAATAATTGTGCATCCGCTGTCAACGGCGATGAAGGGGGTGCCTGCCCGCTTGCGTGTTCGGCGGTGGGCATCATCGAAAACAATATTTCTCGTTGAGATAAGAAAAAACAACTTCATCAAGCTGCCCTGGTGTATCTGATATCTTTGTAAAAATGCAGCAAAAAATAAAAATAAACGCAAAACATGACGCATGCTACATTGCTGTAACTCATGCGACAGTGGTGGGCTAGCTCTTCTGTTATTCAATTGTTTTTCCCTCTCATGCCCATGCCTCAATGGGTGCTAAGATATCTTCTCGCTCTTGCAGATCGGCCTGTATGTGTCCGATGAATAGCAGGCCACAATTTTAAATGGCTTGCAGGCGAAGTAGAGATGGCTTTGCGAATGGAATAATTAATGATAGCCAAACGGGGGCCACAACGCTACACCACAACCACAAACTGTGTGGTCAGGGGATTGGGGTCACATTAGCGGGAGTCGGTTCGGTTCTGATGATACCAATTTAGTGGTGGCATGGGATTCAACTCCCAAACTTCAACCCAAAGACATTAATTATGCTTCGTAAAGATTGATAAAAGGCGCATTACAACACAGCGTAAGCCTTCGCAGGGGGAGAAGCGTCGGTTAAATTGTACGTTCTACAATCGTTTACAGCATATTAGAAAACCGGCTGTTGCCGAGTAGCAATGCTTCCTGTTACTGGAAATTGAATCATTTAATAATATTGTTATCTGCTCCCATTTGACGCTAATGACGTTAATTTCTTGCAACAAAGACTCAGACGATTAGAAACATCCAACCAATCACCTTTTCGCCCAACTACAGTCATGAGGTTTGTAGATTTCATAACTGGACATATGGCTAAAATGATTACCGTAAAACGAGCTCCAAGAAACGTCATTAAAGAATGGGAATGTTCTGCGAGTGAACGGGAATTTAATTTCGGGTGCTGCGGGAATTTAAACAGTCTGCTTTTGACGTTCACAGTGAACCTGAACGTTGAGATGGCAAGGGTTGAGAGATTGATCGAGTGTTGTTGTTGTTAGGTACGTGTTTGTATGTGTGTGTGTGTGCGTGTGTTTTTCCTAGAGCTCGAATCAATTCTTGTGACAAGGGTTGTGATCGATGCTGGTTAAGAGCTGGTCAGTTGCAGTAGCATAAACATGAGGAAGAGGTAAACTTACGTTCGACATGCATACACACACACACACACACACATGCACACAAACTCGTGTTTTGCATTGCGTGGTACTAATTGGGTTATGGACATTCTGAAGAACGGTTTGATTGGGCGCTGATACGTTGGAGCTTGCTTCAAAGCAATGTTTGCCGACCAGGGAATAGTAGGAGTTACTCATCCATACCAAACGCTATTGAAACACATCAGCTTACCCTAACCGTCCTCTCTAGCCGCTTACCAAAGCGATGGCCTTAAAGAGACGAAGTGTATCAACACTCCTATTCGTGGTGAGAAAAGTCTTGCCTTTCTGCAAGAGTCCCATTTCATGCTCCACATAAAGAAAGTCCGTCCACGAAGCATCCTCCAGAGACCGATAACTTCAATGAGCGCGACTCATAATCGTACTACAGCCGGGGCGAAAAGTTATTCGAGTTATTCAAGTTTTACTGTATATCCTCGAACGAACGGTTGAATGTTTCGATTCCCAACAAAACACACAAGCGATCACATTTAAAGCAGAATACTTTAAGCGAAACGATAATGTAAACTTGGAAATTATGTTACGAGTATCTTGCTTCGGAGCCGCTCCCGCAAGAATGTGAGCCCAGTGAAGTGTGGTTTAGAAAATGCTGGTCAAATACAACGCCTCCCTTCGGTCCCTGAAGCGTTGAAGGATTCCGAGAACTTTATCTGCTCAAAAAATTCGCAGAAACAAACGATGGAAGATGAAAAGACGACCAGGTGAAACCCCCGACGCAACGAACGGGAAACAAAATGGTTCGTTTTATTTTCATACTTCGCATAAACATCGTTTAATGTTACCACTGGTTCTAGTACATCGAGCCATCGAGCATATGGCTGTCCGACATCTCACAGTAACGACTCGCACAATATTTAACCTTGTTCTAGACGCTAGTATCATTATAGCTTTCATGGAACAACAATGAACAAAAGGAAAGTATGGCAAAATAAAACGAACGTGATTCAATATCGCTCGTCCACGATTCGATACCATCATGCCCTGCTGGGTGATGTTGTGCTTCACTCAAGCACCGAGCGGACACATTGCAGCAAGCAAGCTTGGCAGGCAACGAGGGAAAGGTAAAGATTTTTGTAACGGAATTTGTTTATTTCCTGCCTTTCTCCGTACGGAACCAAAGCCCTCGTAAGTGAGGTAAATGGTGAATGATGGAGAAAGTTTTATGTACTGCTGTTCTCGCTATCAGACGATCCCATGTAACAAATGCTACCAGTAATTCGGGGTGGCGAAGAATGATTTAAAAGAAAACAAACTACTTGCAGTCACTTCCTTAGCTACATTTTCTAGTATTGAGAATTATTCTTTTTAGCAAACTTTTCAGAACTTTAAAAGACGTTAAAACAATCGATAGTGTCATACATTGATGACTAATAGATTATTGTTCTTTCAACATTGCCCAACTCTTCCATTCATTACAATTCAGACACGTTACTGCTTGCTTCTCGTCTCGCTCATGTGTTCTTGTGTACGCCACGGCAAACTAAAGATCACTTTCTCAGGCGGTGGTTTTGGGCAGACTGTCCCGGCAAAGATTGAATAAGCGCTCGGGCGAGTAACTCCACTGGAAAGCGCTCACGAAGCCGATGAACAGTAGCGCATGCGCACGTGATGCTAATGCATTCCCGATTCAACAAGGAACTCACGTTCATGAAGATGTGTTTTATAGGCATCAACTTATGATGCTCACATCATTTATAAAATCGAATAGCTTATTTACGATGGATTACAATGTGTTTGTTCAAACGATATTACATAGAACATTTTTCAAAATGAAATTTTCTATTGATTGTTTTCTATTGATCATACATTTACGAATGCCGTGGAATGATCAACGTTATATCTACTTGCATACTTTACCAATGGTTAGGAATACAAAAAGGAGATTATTCTACAAAATTGCTGGCAAGTAATATTTAATAACTGCTCCTCTTAATGACATGACGAATAGATTATCGTGTTTCAATATCGATGTGTCAATAGTACTTTTAAATGCATCACTCAATTGCGCAAATTACATCCCAGCGTCATACATCATTTTCTGGTTGTATCGAAGCGCACCAAGCTGCAATGCCACTAGTTGCCAGCCGCAGCCGGGGAGTCAGAGTCATAAGCCAATTCCACACGGCTACCCAATACTTATAGCAATACAGTTTTGCAACCGTACCAACCGAATCATTGCAATTGGGCAACCTATTCTGATGCGATAGAATACAGGAAAGCGAGAGAAACAGCGATATTAACTTGCGAGCAAGAAAGAGAAAGAGAAAAATGCTACAAATTCAATTTCATTGCTAGTCGAACGCTTCAAAAGGAGCCGATCTAGGTAATGACGATTTATCGAATTTGGAACGCTTCAGCTGCCGGTGTGCATGGGGAGGGTTGGGGTAAACGGAGCAAGAGTATGATGTAACTATGCTGTCCGCATCCAGATAAATGCATTTGCTGCATGGATTTTGTCTGAATACTGTATCGAGCAAAGCATTTTGAAGCCCCAAACGGAGCGGATTGATACTGTGCACCAGCATTATTTCGTTGTTATCTCGTCCTTTGTAGCTTTGTGGTTCATGTATCTTGAGAAGGCAACAGGATAGTATTTCAGTTTCAATGGCAAAGAATATCATAAGGTTGGAATAGAGCGCTCGAGTAGAGTGGAACATTGTAAAGTAATTGTTCATCCTTGATATATCTGAACACTGTCCTACTTACGTCGTTGGTCTAAAAGCTAAAATAATGAACATCAAACGATGCCATGCGGATGTCCTTGGTGTAATTGCAATCCTTTTATAGTCGTAGTTAATCGGAACCGGATACCACAGCTACTTCGAGATTGCAGTAATTATGAGATATATGTTTGAGCATAGGTGAACATTCTAACAGAACAGAGAGCAAGTTGTTTAAAAAAGATAGGTAAGGAAATAATTGCACAAGTAGTTTGCTCCCTTTCGCAATATTCCGTAACAAGTTAGCTCCTAGTTTACCTCTACCCTCTACTTGTTTACGAGCGGCAAGATATATGTGGTGCTTTGATTGCTGAACTCTTTCCTTCGCTGAACATCTGAGGCGAAAATAGGAGCGAGATATAAACAACAATGAACGCTGATAATAGCTGCAACTAATATGAAAAGTTTCCTTCCCGTAGTTTGGAATAATTTGCGTCATCGAGAACTACCAAGTTCCATCACCACTGGCAGCATCTCAGCAGCGGGAAGGAAAGTTTATCCTTTGCCGTACAAGCCATTTGGTGCTCAGCATGGTTGTTTCTTTGCATGCTCAAGTAACGATTGTTAAGCACAAAGGGAAAAGAAAAACAATCGAAAAAAAAGAACACCAACACCAACAAAAGTCCGCAAGTATTTTGAGTTTTAATCTAAATTGCTTTCTCGAGGTTCCTGCTTGATTAAGCCGTTCTCGAGCCGCCTTAGATGGGAGATGTGTTCTAGGCGAAGGGTGGTAGATTATGATATTAAACGACAAAGTGATACGAGCGCACCGAGAAATATTGAGGTATAGCCAACACGTGCGAAGGATCCCGGTGCGACATAATTCGATTTTGTTTTCCTCCATCATCGAGAGCTCTTCAAAGGATAAGAAAGAACAATATTGACCCACATATTGAAGGGAAACTTGACGCAACTGGCGCGTAATCCGATGGTCCGCAACATCTACAAGAACGAGAGAGCAACATCCATCGAAAAGAACATATCTAGTCCATCGATATTAGATACATCATCGGTTCGGTTTGCAATAGCCCGTAAGCAATAGCCCAAAACAGTAGAGAAACATTTATTAATTCCTTTTCTGCTGCTGTTTTTGATTCAACTATAAAAAGCAAACCTCTTCTCCTTTGGATGCCTTTTTTCCTCTCGTTTACTTTGGTCAACAATGAGCGACACACTGTCAAATATTGAATTATGATCCTCCGGTTCGCACGAATGAAACATCTCAAGGTGTACGGCCTTCATGCCTCACATTTCGTCGATGTAGAATGAACATCCCAAACAACCTTCAAAGCGCGTCCGAAGACGAAGGATAAAGTGGGTAATATTTCAGCGATTGTGCCCCGAAGGATTCTATGCGAACACGCTGGACAAATAGAATGGGTTTCTTCTTGTATTTGATCATTAGAAGGACGAGTCCATGAATCGGACAACAACAGAAGCATTTCGTCTTCATGCGAATCATTCTCCATTCTACAAAACGGTAACGAAATAACCAACCGAGGCTGGTCATCGCAATCCAGATGCCGAATTGTGTTTGTTCTTCGTCTTGAATTTCGCTAACGATTCCCTTTGGGCCGGCAATCCGACCTGCTGGTGCGCGTTAAAAGAAGAAGAACGACGGACCCAACGAATCGTCCGCTGTTTATCGTCCATCGTGACGCGCTTGGCCGTGATTCGAGGAAGTTTGTCGAATGGAACGTTCATTATGCCGGACTGAGCAGGGTGGTGCGTGTGAAACACGATACCATCACGGTTCGTTGTAATGATGATAAAGAGATCCTTCGAGACTTTAATTCAATTTATCATTGCTGCAATTACTTTGCAGTTAAGATTCGAATCAGACTACAAGCAACGCTAATGCCATCGAGTAAATATAGCTTTAATTCAAGTTACACAACGACGGCCATGGGAATGTCTTCCTTGCAGTAGGATGTAACAGCTCATTGAATGTACCTGAAAAGATGGAGTTCCGGAAATATCCGTGTCACCTCACAGCCAATCACAATGATTGGGAGAGTGAAAAAGAGCTATCGGTGTGCGTTTGGATACGCAATTTGTCACCTGGAACCGGAGATAAACAACGTCACCAACCATGCGTGGCCCGTTGATGAGAATGACGCTCGAGTGTGTTCCTTCTGTGCGTCTGCGAATACCAGGCATGATGGCGCGAAACCCGGTAAGACCCTCGATACGCGTTTCGTTACATCAATAGCGCACCGGCAGTAGTACTATGACATCAAGGAGTGTGATAATCTTCTTACAGTCTCGCTTATGTCACGGTACACAATGTCGGGCTGAATTTCATGGTGGAATTAATCACGACCACGGAAACGTGCGCTGCCGGATAGGTCGATGCAATAATGGGACTTTCGCAGCGTCTTTCGTACCTAGCCATTTGACTGAAGAGAGGGTGACGGGTGTTCAGGAGAAGAGAAACAGCCACATTGCTCGAGATCTTGACATATTTGTGCCACTGCGACAAAGACGAATGTAGCTTATTATCCGTGCAAGTATCTCGAAGAAACATGCAGAATTACAATCTATTCTGTAAGACATGGAAAAGCTCTATCTTCATGAATTTGATTCAATCGTTGATGGCAGATGAATCGACAAACGATGTTTATTCTGCTGCAGCTGAAAGAACTAGGCTATGGGACTTTTGGAGATGACAATGACACACAACCATCATCTCCCAAATTACAATATAAAATATCTAGGAACACGGAATTAGAAAGGAATATCTAGGAACTCCGACAATACGGATAATCGAGCATTTTCACCTGGAACATGATACAGATATGATACTTTTCCATTCCTACAGTACTCTCCTGCTTTCTGGCGTAGGATGCTAACCCAATTTTCGTCCTTACTGATTCTTGCACGGCATTGCACTTCAGAAACAAACGGCAAAAGTGCAATCTGCAATCTGATCTGTATTTCAACACAGTGCGCACCCGGTCGGCGAAACACGTCCAAGCTGATTGCATGACCGTGGTACTGCCATTTCGCATTCCCGCGATCTCCCTCTCTCTCTCTCTCTCTCTCTACGTGCCAGGCGCGATGATAGTAGCTGGGTTTCCATTGCTGAAACCAACCTGAGCAATTGCAATTTATTTTAGCGGCCAACGGGCGAGCTGCATCCGCGGACGTGGATGCGTTCGGATGCGTAAAGTGAACTTGATTGCACAAGTGCACTGCCGCCGGCAACCCAATGAAATGAACACTTGGGCCAGCGATGGTTGTAGAGCTTCTGTTCGAGTTTTGCACCGAATGTATAATTATTGAAGAGAAATCTATTTTCAACACAAAGTCAACAGCTTCACAGCGACTAGATTGTGCTGACAACTATCACGTTTCTGGGAAATGTTGTATTTCATCAACCTGTTCGCATCGTTGGCGGTAAATTCGATTTCCTGTTCAACAGTTGCTACTCTCCAAACATAAACGAATGCGATGCACTACGGAATGAATGAACTTTGCTGTTACATTTGAAATAAATTCACAAAATGCGTACTTATACCAACAGACGCATATTTGATCAATAATGCTAAACGTAACTTTGCAATTTTGTAAGAATTGTTTATATTGTGAGCACGTCCTGAACCTCTGATTAGTTTGCTTGCCATTTTTGATGACACGACCAATTGTGTATTATCCGAAATATTCCAACTTTCAGGCGTGTTCAAATGTATTGCTTTGTACCCTTTTTTGGATTACTTTCATACTACCATGAATCAACCAGACGCATCCGAAACCCATTCATCGATGAATTCTATTAAGTGCGCTCCGTAAGATAAAATTTAATTTTCTGAATTGATGAAGCGTTGTGGAACCTTCTGCGAAAGTTACAGCTTTCCAAACATACGTACGCCTTCAAACTCTAAGATTCGTCATATTCAGCTGAAGTTTTGCTTGGTCGTGTGCAAAATGTCGGCACAACATGTTAAGCACGTCCAATCAAAGCAAAACTTTTTCAAAGCTGCATATTGCAAGCGTACCTTGCGCATCTGTCAGCAGAGCACTCCCACCATGTAGGGGAGTCCCAAAACGTAATAGCAAGAAAGTTTGTCGTTCAGACACAACCCCTTGCGGTGAACAGCGAGAGAAAACAATATTTGTTATAGAAATTTACTGGAATTGCAGAAAAAAAGAAATACCCCCATTCTATGAACGCTTCGGTAATCTATTTTTCATGCAAATGTGCATACGTCTCTATTGAAACTGGATCATAATCATGTCTTTGAAACAAATCTTCTCAATGTGCTTGAACAGATCCTTGCAGCTGAATGAAGTAATAAATTCCGAAAAGTAGTACCATCTCACATCCCTTTCCAGAAGATTTATGTTTCCGAAAATGACGTTTCCCGCTAGCTTAACTGAACGGAAGAATGTATATGCCGGCACATACCAGCCAAGATATCCATCGCCGAGAAGCGTCGGTATGCAAAGCTGATAGGGAGTTTGAAAGTACAAACACTGCCCCATAAGCGGCTTACTTAATTTTGTCTTGCCCGTATCAGTTCGTCCAGCAAGTACATATCTAATGCCGGAACATCCGAACATTGCCACACGGCACGATGTGCCTGCCGTTTGTTGTTTTCTGTTGCTCTTCTCCACAGTCACGTACGCCCGCTAGCGAAAGCTCTAATCAACACGTTTGAAGCTTATTTTCGTACCATTTGCCAATGGAGAGGCGCCTTTGAAAGTAAGTCATCTGCGCTAAACTCGGACACTGTTTACGCTCACCGTCCGTTTTGCGTCCGTTGAAGCTGCCCTGTCGTTGGTCTGTATGTGTATGTTTGCCCAGCACTGGCGCGCGGTACCTGGTGGGCTTCAGGTTTTGTTTTTCCTGTTTTTTTTGCAAGGCATTAGCTAAGAGTATAGCACAAAACCCTCGCTCGGTACGTGAGAAGTGTCGTTTTTGTACGATGAAAACAGGTTGAGCATGCCTGAATCGTGAATATAACAACATCTTACCCATGGGTTAACACAGTTGCAGTGTTGTGTGAATGTTTTAGGTTCTTTTTTTTACAAATCCTTCTAACAAAAAAACATCCAACATTGTTGCTTTCCCAGCTGCAATCGAAATGAAATCATTCTCTACTGCACTTTTGTTCGCTGTGCCCATCCACACGGCATTGTTTATTTGAAAAATTGTGTCTGTTTGCGA
This sequence comes from Anopheles coluzzii, assembly GCF_943734685.1. Classification (NCBI taxonomy): domain Eukaryota; kingdom Metazoa; phylum Arthropoda; class Insecta; order Diptera; family Culicidae; genus Anopheles; species Anopheles coluzzii. Next base: position 21,988,433 of record NC_064670.1, on the reverse strand, counting down.
TGGTGCTTGCTTGAAATTGCCCGAAAGCTACGCTCAACCTGACAAGCTGGGGTCTAAAATCGAAACCCCCTCCCTGAGCTCTTTTGACACTGTTTGAAAAGCCTGAGGCTGCAAAAGCTGGTAGATGTGTCTCTTCCGCGTGCCAGCAAAGTGTATGCCCGGGAGCAGCTTTTCTTTCCCTTTTTGTTCCAGCGCTTTGCGTAGGTTTCGGCACTTGCCGTTCTTGTTTCCGTGAACGTGGCAACGGTTTTATGCTTCAGTTATTCGTACATTTATGTTTGCCAGCGCAAATATTTGCTTTTCCAAAATGAACGGAACCGCTCCCGGCCCTAAAATGGCAGGCTCTATCCTAAAGGAGACATGTTTGCAGTTTTGCGGGTTTTCCGTCGCGTGTGGTTGATGTCACATTAAAGAATCAATACATATAAGAGGGAGAAGTGATAATTTATTGAATAGATAGAGTTATCTCTCCATTCGGAACGGAACATTTGGTTTGCGCTTTCGTGTTTGCTACCATAAAATGTATCCTGTCCGTTCCTTTTATTGCCAATATATCCTTCCTCAGCGCACTGCACGGTAGATTTCTAACTGTTTCCAAATTTATGACATCTGGCAGAGTGAGTACACCGAAAAGTAAACGCTTGACATTTGCGCGACAGTGCAAAGTTTATGTTAAATCGTCAGCGTTAGACGTGGCGTGGAAATATATTTCTACAGATGATTGATTATATGTGGTGGAGAAAACCGAGGATGGTTTTGCCTCATCACGAAAACGATATCTGCTAGAGATTGAGTGATGTGAGCAGTTTTCGTTTACCGCGTTCAATCGCCCCGCGCATGTTGCCGGTTCTCTTAGGGTCCCGTGTTTACTTTCCCATGTTTCGTGGGATGTGTAAATTGCCACTGAGCGGCAACCCAACCTCGCTCAAAATAGATTACGAAAATTTACGCCCTGCGGAGACGCCCGACGATCCGTTTACGCGCGCAGAACCAATCAATCCTTTAACCAGCGAGTTACTAGCACACTCAAACCCACAAACACATAAACGCATGAAAAAAGGAATCTATCCGCAACCACTCGAACGGCATGATTGATTGTCGACCGTTTGCATGATTCGACATAAATCATGCAAGTACCTTCTGACCTCCGACCAGGGACACAACAGTGCGTGAGACGACACACCAAAAACGGGTCCTTTTTGGGGTGGTTCGGATTATAATGTTAATAAAGCAATTGGCACTGTTCCGATCGAATCGATTGCAAGTGGCGAATCGATAGACGAGAAATGAATGTTTAAGGTTAAAAGTATCCATTTCACCCGAAACTCCGGCGGTCGTCATGAGCATGCTGAACAGAATTGCTATGTTTAGTATCCAAGACATTCTATGTAATACAAGCTTTTCGTGCTGAAACGTTTTCAAACTGGTCACTCAAACAGACGTTTTAACCCTCACAATATCATACACATTTTTGTCGCATCTCCTCGCATCCAGTGTGCCTTCCAACCGCAAACAAGAAAGTTTCAAGGTCGAACGGTTGCGAAAGAGTTACAACAGCGGCAGGACCACATAATGGTGCTCTTCTACAAATGAAGTAATCCCAACTAATGACCAAGAAACAAGAAAAAGATCCTGCCGGGCCCAAAACATGGCGTCGATCACTGCGAGCAGGACATTAATTATCAGGAAGGGATGCGAATCAACTGTATTCAAACATTAACCTTTCCCTGGTATCCCCGACACCAAAGCGGTCGACATTATATTGACTGGTTGCTGGAGGTAGAGCGAAAGAGAGATATAAAAGATGAAGGCAGTGGAGGCAGTGGGAAGGGATGAAACCACGCAGATGGGGCAAAAGGCTATGGTCAATGGTTATTTATGCGTGAAATGATACTTTCATTCGCCTCAAGTTCTGCTTCATTTTATCACCATCAGCTTATAGCTTCCGTGTAGCCGGCGGCGATTGTGCTCAGTCAGTGGCTGGTCGGGAGCGATTAATTTGATGACTAGATTAGTGTACGGTACAGGCCAACGGCTTGCGGGTTTGTTGAATAATTTGCATTCATTTAGTTTCTTTGTTGCCCGCCTGCCCAACTGCCTAAAGCGAAAAATTCTTTCTGTTCACCCTTTAGCAAACTCATGGTAAAATGCAAATTCGTACGTAAAATAGTGCCTTTAACGGTGGTTACAATCAAACTTCAAAAATCGATTTCTGTTGCTGCAGGTTCCTGCTGCTCATGGGCTTTTCAGCAACTTTTTCGAGGGTGCAACCTGTCCACGTGCATGAACGAATAAGTTGTGAATTGCAGTTAGTCCAATTTTGTATGGACAAAACGGGCGACGTGCCATTTTTGCTGACTTGGTAACAACTTGGTGTCCTTGCCCCTTTACCGGATCCGATCCGGCTGTGCAGTGAAGGAGTGCGTTGACGGAAAAGCGGGCGTTAGTTAGTAGCAGGTTATGATGCAGCAGCAACAGGAACGGTGGCGTATGGAGGCGCTTCCGATTATTTAAGCGAATATTGACACAGCTCGCCCTTGTGTTGCATAATTGGGATTCCATTTGTTCGGCTTCTGTGCAGCAGGATGTGCTAACTACTGCTAGCAAGCTTTGGGTGATTGTTTCGCTCACACCGTGTGCACCGTTCGGTCTGTTTCGTGTTGCTGCCATGTGCAGCCGAAATTTCGGACAGCGACCGTAAAGCATCCCAAGATAAAGTTGGTAATTTAATTTGCGAAGAAACTGTCGATAACGTTACCGGGAAGATTGTTAGCCCGTGCTGTAGCGATTGTTAGCTACACATTAAACTGTGCAATTAATGAAGTACGGCTGCCGCCACCGAATAATACACAGTGTACGGTAAGAACTCTTCTTTAAACATTTAAACAAACTACGCAGCCGAAACTTTGGTCGCTTCCAAATCTTCTAAAATAGCGGAAAGTTGTTGGAAGTTGCAACAAGTAGCAGTAGCAAAAACAGACAAACCGATACTCACTTACATTGTAAGCAATCCTTTTGATCTGTGCATGCAATAGGTTGTCATAGCAGAGCGCGCTCACCGAAGCGAAATGCAGTGCAGGTGTAATACATTCAAGCCAATTTGTCATTTCGTTTTAAGCATCAGCTCTGTTTTTCTCCCAGGGCACAACTTATCCGTGGGTTTCAGCGTATCTTGCTGTGTGCTTCATTTGCAATGCTGGTCGCGTTCGTAGCATTTAGAAGCGAGCGCTGCTTCTGTATGTCATTCGGGATTTTTTTTTTCGTTGCGTTTGTTGCTGCTGGTAGAGATATATCGTGCTACAAATGGTGACATAGCTTGCGTTTGCAAACTGGGGGGCAAAGTATAAACATCGACGGTGGGTAAAAGATCAAGGTATCATAACGTAGGGCTCCCCTTTGATGATGGCATTAGATAGCCTGTTACTGTTTTGCGACTTCATGAAAGGTATGCATTTGTAATGACAATAATGCATGCGGCGCTTGTTCGCTTTACTCTGATTAATACGATGGTTTTCCATCACCTCTTTTCTCACTCGTTGGAAGAAAAAGGTAATTTCGTTCGTTTCAATGTCCTTTTTCTACTAGCACCTACAGGCACCTGTGTCGAATTTTTATCGAATTTCATTTGGATACCTTTAATGGTACACCAACAGCAGAGCCCTATCATCTTACCCAAACACAGGTCTACAGCGCATTAATCATCAATCCCATTGTTGCTGCTTTACGTTCAGTCTGGTGGTGGATGCCTCTTGAAACTTGAAAGCGCGCTAAATCCGCAACACATACTCCATCTGTTGGCTAACCGCCAAGCGTCACACGCTCAAGTGCTATTTCATCCGGCCCATCCACTTCCAAGTTTGCTTGCAATCAATTACCGAGCTTTAAAAGGCTTTACACTCCAAAATGGAAATGAATCCAGTGCGCTCTTTTGACCAGTCCTTGCTGTTTGTGGACTCACGCATCCGGAGGAAAGCCTGCTTGTAAATTATAATGCATCCTTATTGCTATTTGTCGGCTTCATTTGGATCCCAGCCAACGAAATGCACGTAAATGGACACCACGGAATTGCATTCTTCTTCATTATATTAGCTGTTTGCCAGCACCAAACCCGTTTGGTATCCTTTTTCGCCCCCTGGGAGCACCAGGATAATCAGGAATGAGATGTTACGCTTCTCTCCACCAGCAACACGTCCGAGCACTTGCAGCCGGTTTGGGACTGCTGTGGCGTATGTTTGCAGTGTGTACATTTACATTTCCTATTGTATCGTTTCGACGGAAGCAGTAGAAGGAAATTTAATTTTAACCCGTACCCGTACCCGTACCCGCTCCACATTGATTCGGCTAATACAAACCCCGGGGCGAAAGCGGTACACCACGGAGCAGAATGCTGAAGGTGCGTCGGTGCTGTGGCTAGAAAGTCGGACCATCTTCTTTTGCCCGCACCCGGCCGGGGAGCGGTGGAGCGGTTCTCGGCAAAAAACAGTCGATGCGCTGCTGCGTTACACAGCCGGTCGGGCAGTGCACGGAAGCAGTGAAGCAAAAGAGTCCGTACGAAACGTTTCCCATTGAAGGCTGGCCCTGGCTAAGGGACCAGGGCAGCCCGGAAGGGAACGGCCCATTGAAAATGGGCGGTTCGGTTTACGGTCGCTGCCGAAGTGGAAACATTGGGCGATACTGATGGTTTGCAATGATGGTCGGGCGAGCTGAATGGTGCCTGATAGTAAATGTAGTTAAAGAAACTAAACTAAAAGGTCCTATTTTACGCCCTTCCAGTCAGGGCTTTGGGTGGGAAAAAAGACTTTAATACTCTTCATCTGTTTTCCACAGGAAGCTTTTCAAATCCGAATGGAAAACATATTGCGGAGAATGTTTCGTACCGTTTCCGGAAACATGCATTCAATGCTTCAAAGCTGGGAAATTTCTATGCTACCTCCTCTCCCTATGGAGTGCTCCATTTCCAACATATTGGTGGTTTGTTTGCTTCCCCACAGTGCCTCCACACTTGTTGATATGAACTTCTTGTACAATCTTTCACATCAAAGAAGCTGTGCAAAATTAATTAAGAACTCAACTGTGCAAGCAAGCTTGATTTCTATAGCTCAGCGTTGCCTTCTTCGTGACCTAGTGGTGAAAACCCCCGTACATCGGTACACTGGTTTTGCTGATTTTCTAGTCAAAGAAAACGATTCTCCGATGGCGGGTTTCATCACCACACTCACCGCCAACACACAGTTACAAGAAAACAGTTCCCCATTATGAAGGTTTAGTAGCGAGTTCCTTGCTTGCGGTGGCGATACAGCGCCAATGCTCACTTGAAACGTTACTTGCCATTGCAATTCGTTCCCGATCCGTGGAACAGTTTCAGTGAGAGAAAGGAAGAAAGAAGAAACAGGGACGGAGGGTAGGGAATTGCACTCCCGGCACTAACGATATGGATGCACTTTTCGCAGGAAAATTCAGCGTCGGGGTTTGCGTATGATTGAACCGTAACGCACCCAAGGCACCCCCGCTGTGTTTGCTGTTACTATCAGCTTAGGAAAAGCAATCACACTTTCCGCAAAAAAAAAAACACCGCTTACCGCTTACCGCTTCGGCACGATCGCAGTTGAAAAACGGTTGCCTCTTAGTACCGGCTTTCTTTAACCGCGTTGTGCCTGTGCGGGAAAACGGGAAAATGGTGCTGCCTCGAAACTTTCCGCTGCCACAGCACTAGAAAAGGAAACCTTTCAAGCTTCCCTGAGCGCGCAGACACACCAATGCATTGCAATTGCAACGGAAATGGAACGAAAAGTGTGCCATTTTCAATCAAAACACTCTCTCACGCACACACACACACACACACACACCCTAGAGTTGCACCCAAGAGATCACCGTGCCGTGCCCTGCGGTCTTGGGTTATGTGCGCGCACAGGGCATTCGGCGGTAATCGAAATCTGTCAGCAAACACGAAGTCGCCCGCAGCCGCAGCCTAAGCGTAGCCCTGTCGATGGCCATAACTCCTCCCGGCGTTTTCCCCCTGGAGAGTCATTTTCACGGTGTTAACGGAGGAGGCGTGAGGGTGTGCAGGATAAACGGTTGGTAATCTGCTATCGAATTAGTGTGCAATGTTTGTGCTGGGGTGGGAGGAAAAGAAGTATTGTTGGGAGTGGGTGGGTGTGTGCAGGGGCTTCGATTTCTTGAATTGCAATTGGAAGGAAAATTCAAGTGCGGATTGTGCTGCGTTTGCTTGCCATTGCCAGCAGTTTCCCCGATCGGCTCTTTCAAGGAGCTTTATTTGCACGGTCGGTCTCTATGATTTCAGTTTTCATGGTTGTTGACTTTATTGTTAATTAGAGTTTTCAATCGCGTAGGTCTTCTTCTTCATAGCTTAGATTTATTTTATGATTATTACTGAAATACAACAGTTTGCCGATTCACGTGCTACTTTATGGAGCGCAAAAAACATGCTACTAGAAACGCGTTTTATTTTCCCCACTTCTGTATTCGCATCTTTCAGGCCTCATGCGCAACTTCTCATCCATCAAGGACGGAACAGTTGTTTGACTTTCATCTGTCATAATATATTCCGTGCGTACTTGGGTCATGCTTATCGAGCAAGTTTTGTTCTTGTTGTGTTACTTCACACGTTTCCATCATGACCATGTTTTAGAGGGGTGCATTTTTCGTCCCGTTTCATTTCCCCCGCAGGGCTTGGTCGCTGTGCGGAATGGGAGAGCCTTTTTGACAGTTAGTTACACATAGTGAACAGAGCAAACTTTTACCGCGTTTCCCCTCGACCACACCCCGCAGCAGTAACCGAGTGCGCCAAATTGTATCGAATGATTGCCGTATTCCGTGACAACTTTTCCACCAAATGTGACACATCGTTTCATATTTATGAAGAAACTGCTATACGCGCACGTGCGAGGGTGCTTCTCCGCACAGTCGCGTGTGGCGAAAGACGAGAAGTGAAATTGAAACCCGTCCCATTGCGGTGAAAGTTTGATGAGATGGAAGATGATGATAACGCATCACTTTGGGATAAACTTTGCCACTTGCCACCGGTGGAAGAGATGCTTTACTCGCATGTGCTTTAATTGATTTGTTTGGTCTCGGATGGTCTTGGAGCGCATTGTTTCGTATGGCACAAGCTGCATCAATATTACACGAATGGTGAGCTATGGGAAGTTGTTATTGCTAACGAACAGAGGATATCGGTTGAACTATTGTCAGTGTTGGAATAACACTAGTAATTGCAACTCACATCAATAGCATGCTGCATTTGCACGTCTACCGGATGACATGCCTTTCTACGTGCACGCATTATAGTATGCTGGTTACTTCTTGGGATTGGCCACTTATATAATTATACCAGCAGACCGAACAAGCCCATGCCTCATCAGCCATTCATGCGTACGATTGTTCACACGGGGGAAAATCTGCCTTATGTAGTGCCGTCGTTGGGAGAAATTAATTTATGACATTTATTGATTCCCCAGTCGCAGCTTGCTGTACCACATCAAAGGAACAGAATGTACCATCATGCAAGCCTGGCAATATGTCAGACTGGGGGGATAGTTCTCTGATCGGATTGTCTATTGAAATCTCTTGCTGTTCGATGGAAATACTGTGTGCTATTGTCGTGTCTCGACTGACTACTGCGCTTCATTTGACAGTGACTTCAATGGAAATATACCAAGAAGAACACAATAAACTATTCAAAGGCAGAAATATGATGACTTAGAACATCATCGATGCACCATAGCAACATATTCAGAGCTGTTCCTTGAAATGAATTGTTTGTTACGCTATTGTACAATACATTTCTGCTTCTCTTTCTGAATATATTTAATTTGTTTAGCTACCTTCTGCCTTCCATCTTCGACTGCAGTTGGTACTCATTGTTAGCAGACATTCGACAAAACAACCATTCGACAACCAGTGTTCATTGCATTGGGTTGCCGGCGGCTGTGCACTTGATTGCACTTCACTTTACGCATCCGAACGCATCCACGTCCGCGGATGCAGCTCGCCCGTTGGCCGCTAAAATAAATTGCAATTGCTCAGGTTGGTTACAGCACTGGAAAACCCAGCTACTATCATCGCGCCTGGCACGTAGAGAGAGAGAGAGAGAGAAAGAGAGGGAGATCGCGGGAATGCGAAATGGCAGTACCACGGTCACGCAATCAGCTTGGACGTGTTTCGCCGACCGGGTGCGCACTGTGTTGAAATACAGATCAGATTGCAGATTGCACTTTTGCCGTTTGTTTCTGAAGTGCAATGCCGTGCAACTATCAGTAAGGACGAAAATTGGTTTAGCATCCTACGCCAGAAAGCAGGAGAGTACTGTAGGAATGGAAAAGTATCATATCTGTATCATGTTCCAGGTGAAAATGCTCGATTATCCGTATTGTCGGAGTTCCTAGATATTGCTTTCTAATTCCGTGTTCCTAGATATTTTATATTGTAATTTGGGAGATGATGGTTGTGTGTCATTGTCATCTCCAAAAGTCCCATAGCCTAGTTCTTTCAGCTGCAGCAGAATAAACATCGTTTGTCGATTCATCTGCCATCAACGATTGAATCAAATTCATGAAGATAGAGCTTTTCCATGTCTTACAGAATAGATTGTAATTCTGCATGTTTCTTCGAGATACTTGCACGGATAATAAGCTACATTCGTCTTTGTCGCATTGGCACAAATATGTCAAGATCTCGAGCAATGTGTCTGTTGCTCTTCTCCTGAAGACCCGACACCCTCCCTTCATTCCAATCGCCAGGTACGAAAGACGCTGCGAAAGTCCCATTATTGCATCGACCTATCCGGCAGCGCACGTTTCCGTGGTCGTGATTAATTCCACCATGAAATTCAGCCCGACATTGTGTACCGTGACATAAGCGAGACTGTAAGAAGATTATCACACTCCTTGATGTCATAGTACTACTGCCGGTGCGCTATTGATGTAACGAAACGCGTATCGAGGGTCTTACCGGGTTTCGCGCCATCATGCCTGGTATTCGCAGACGCACAGAAGGAACACACTCGAGCGTCATTCTCATCAACGGGCCACGCATGGTTGGTGACGTTGTTTATCTCCGGTTCCAGGTGACAAATTGCGTATCCAAACGCACACCGATAGCTCTTTTTCACTCTCCCAATCATTGTGATTGGCTGTGAGGTGACACGGATATTTCCGGAACTCCATCTTTTCAGGTACATTCAATGAGCTGTTACATCCTACTGCAAGGAAGACATTCCCATGGCCGTCGTTGTGTAACTTGAATTAAAGCTATATTTACTCGATGGCATTAGCGTTGCTTGTAGTCTGATTCGAATCTTAACTGCAAAGTAATTGCAGCAATGATAAATTGAATTAAAGTCTCGAAGGATCTCTTTATCATCATTACAACGAACCGTGATGGTATCGTGTTTCACACGCACCACCCTGCTCAGTCCGGCATAATGAACGTTCCATTCGACAAACTTCCTCGAATCACGGCCAAGCGCGCCACGATGGACGATAAACAGAGGACGATTCGTTGGGTCCGTCGTTCTTCTTCTTTTAACGCGCACCAGCAGGTCGGAATGCCGGCCCAAAGGGAATCGTTAGCGAAATTCAAGACGAAGAATAAACACAATTCGGCTTCTGTATTGCGATGAGCAGCCTCGGTTGGTTATTTCGTTACCGTTTTGTAGAATGGAGAATGATTCGCATGAAGACGAAATGCTTCTGTTGTTGTCCGATTCATGGACTCGTCCTTCTAATGATCAAATACAAGAAGAAACCCATTCTATTTGTCCAGCATGTTCGCATAGAATCCTTCGGGGCACAATCGCTGAAATATTACCCACTTTATCCTTCGTCTTCGGACGAGCTTTGAAGGTTGTTTGGGATGTTCATTCTACATCGACGAAATGTGAGGCTTGAAGGCCGTACACCTTTAGATGTTTCATTCGTGCGAACAGGAGGATCATAATTCAATATTTGACAGTGTGTCGCTCATTGTTGACCAAAGTAAACGAGAGGAAAAAAGGCATCCAAAGGAGAAGAGGTTTGCTTTTAATGGTTGAATCAAAAGCAGCAGCAGAAAAGGAATTAATAAATGTTTCTCCACTGTTTTGGGCTATTGCTTACGGGCTATTGCAAACCGAGCCGATGATGTATCTAATATCGATGGACTAGATCTGTTCTTTTCGATGGATGTTGCTCTCTCGTTCTTGTAGATGTTGCTGGAATCGGACCATCGGATTACGCGCCAGTTGCGTCAAGTCCCCCTCCAATATGTGGGTCAATATTGTTCTTTCTTATCCTTTGAAGAGCTCTCGATGATGGAGGAAAACAAAATCGAATTATGCCGCACCGGGATCCTTTGCACGTGTTGGCTATACCTCAATATTTCACTTTGTCGTTTAATATCATAATCTAATCCTTTCTGCTTCGTATCGAACGTTTTTATATTTCATTTTGATGGAACAGATCACGGTTTCGTGCGGTTTCCATCGAAAAAAATGAAATAAAATACGTTGAAACCGACGCGTGAAATAAAACCTCACTAGCAGTTGTACACCCTTTTCCTTTCAAATTACTTCTCCAGAACTATCAGTCTTTGTCTCATAGGGTTATTAACCCAGCAAAATACGTTAACTGGTCGAAGTTTGCCTTTGTCATGCATCAACTAAGTTTATCGCAACTTTTTGCTGCGGCAATTGAAACGACAGTCGAGAGAAAGGGTATCGCATACACACTCCGAGACATACCACATTATCTCGATTTAGCATTCTTCTTGATTCAACATACCATCCATATCGAGCCTGTCATATTTGACGCTTCGCAACAACGAATTTGACAGCTTTGAAGGAGTTTTCAACTTGCCCAAACAACCCTTTCGTACATCATTTTAGGGAGCCAACCCTGGTGCTACCGAATTTTGTTAAATTACAAGATCCACGTGGGCAAGAGTACACAAAATATGGTTGCTATCAGCCAGCAATTTCTGACCATACATAATCCCAACACGAAAGATGCTTTATTTTGGGAAAAACGGCCTCAGCTTTCATACCGAGACGGCCGAGTACACTGATACACACATGGACCCTCGTCACGGAAGTTGATTGATCCGCACAAAAACAACAGACATTTTCTTCTGACCATGGGTGATACGCAACTGGACCAGCAAAGTCATCGTTGAACGAGAACCGCTAACCCTTCCCCCCAAAAGCACCACTGCGTTACAGCATTTTATTGCGTGTTTAACCAAAAGTGGGAGGTACGCCCTTGGGGCACGATGGCACGTGCCACCGGGAAAGAGAAAAAGATAGAGATATCCCATGCAAACACAACTCCGTGCAACCGTCTTGAAATAAACTTTTCAGCGCGACATTTCATTTGCGTACACACTTTAATGTGCCGGCTGTGGTTGTTGCGTAATGCGTAACCTGACCGGCACGGTAAAAGGTCTTGCTGGCTGTTGGCAGGGGACCATTTTATCGCTGGTCGGGGCGTATAACGAGGCGAAGGAATTTCATTTGCAACATCAAATACCACACAGACACCCGGCCAAACCATACCGATTCGCCAAAAAACAGAACAAAAAAGGATTCTCTCGATGGAAACGAACAAGCGAACCGGAAATGTGACGATAAGTTACGAAATTTAATACCCTTCACCTTGTGGCATCGTCAAGAAAATATGCCCCCCCCCCCCCCCCTCCCACGACCAACCTCATCATTCAATCCCCGGAAGACGGAAGTCAATAAATGTCTCATCATTTTCCTATTGCGATGGGGGAGCTGTTGCGCCCTGCGGAACAATGCGCAAGCAATCCCCCTCGGCACAGGGGGGGTTTATTCGTTCTTTGCGGCAGTAAGATTAATTCGTTTCATCCATCATGCCGGAAATTCAGGAGCTTAAGTGAGTGTTGTTATGTTGCTTTTGCCGTTGCGTGTGTGGTGGTGTTGTTGCTCTGCCAAATAAACCATTAAATATCGTCTTGCGGCCCGTGGAAGCAAACAAAGCACACAAAGCACGCGGTAAAAACAAGCGATCGGCATTGGTGTGGGGCACAGAGAAAAACATGATTTTTCATTTCTCAACCTGCCCTGCCACCAAGCGTCTCAAGAACTTTATCTTCAGAAGAGTGATGAACGTTTTCGCTTTCAATTACATTTCCATGCAGTGCAATGGAAAAGCTACACACAAACAAAACAAGTTAATCTTCCTCCCAATATCTCTCTCCCTCGTCTTCATTTATTCGTATTAAATAGAAACCACAGCACTATGCTGCATGTTCACAGCGCCCAGGCAAACATTATCTCGCGCTGGTATGTTAGTTTTGCTGGCATGCTTGTAGCCGGACGGACGGGCAGTTGCGTCCACTCTCCTTAAGCACACAGTTTTCCCTTTCTATCTCATTCTCGTTTGCGTTGGTACTTCGCAGGAAATTATGTTTACCACCACCCAAAAACTCGGCTCGGGCTCGGAAGTGAAAGTTTAACGCTACGTTAAGAACCAGTAATAAACCGTCCTCTTGCAGTGTTGCTTTGCCCAGCGACCACAGCAGCGCTGCCCCGTTCCGGGGTCAATCTTTCCTTCTGCAACCGGTTCGTATTTCTGCGGAAAGCAAGGCCAGCGCGTGATCATACACTTTAAGTGAAGATGCTCCACCAAACAGCAGCTTGTTTAAATGATGTTCCATCACACGGTACGCGCTGTACCCACACACACACACACACACACCCTTGTACGACCGTGCGGAGGCCGTGGCGTGGCCGTGAAGCTAACGATTACCGACCGCGAGCGACTGGGGCAAATGGCTTACTTTTTCATCTTTTAAATAAACTTCTCAAACACCGAGTTTGGCATTTCGGTCGCTTTTTACGGCAACACACATTTTAGGGTCAATAGGGGAGGGCGGTGCGGGGGCGCGGAGCAAAAACAATTCCACCTTGCGGCAAACGCAAACGCTTGTGGAACGAAACGCAATGGAAAGTTCGTTCGGTTGTAGGCGTACCAAGAGGAAACCCGGTACCGAACGAGCTAGGCAGGCAATCGGCGAAACGTTACACGCGGGCCGAAAATGGAGCACCCGGCTGGGACAAAATCTCAGGCAAATATTTAAACTCTAGCGGCTTAAACTGACCCGCTTCAAGCGTGCATTAACGATGCAAACGTACCGAACGCACCTGAGCCCACTCGAAGCGTGTACGGCTTTCATTACTTAGAAAGATTAATAAAACTGGCTGGTTGTTCTTCAAATGGTTTCAAGGTGGGCTTGCACGAGCTAGACGGGTGATATTTCAATGCAAAGGTCACGAACGAAAGGAATAATGTATTTGCGCAGCGAAGGAGCTTAGGAGTTGGCAAAGCTCCGAGCAGACGTGGGGTTCTTTAACGGGTGTGTCTTTAACTAGTTTTCTTTTCAATAAACTCGTGTAATTCAACACGTCAAACTGATCGTTTACACGATTTATCATTTCTTTTGATACAGATCTTCTACTTTGGGGCAAACAAAAAAATATAACAGAAAGAAGTTTCGAAAAATTCATACCATTTCTGCTTATCGCTGGCGTTTTCATCTGGGACGTCTGAATCGGTAGCTTTCTTTTTCCTTCTTCTTTTTTGCTGCTTTATTCGGGCAACTCGGGCCACGAAGCGTGAAACTTTTGCAGTTTTACCAATCCCTTCCGGCGATCCGAAAGTTCATCTCGTTAAAATTGGACGGGTTAACGGGAGACGACAATCTTCGGCGTACGCGGGCGAAGCAAAGCATCTCAGCTGCAGCAGCGGAAGTGCTTTTAACATTCGCCCCGCGGACGTTTGTGGACTGTAGAATGCTTACGCAAGAATTAACCACCAAAGGTGCGGAGATGGTGGAGCGCATTTAGCGAAGTTTAGGGAGAAGGCGAGAGAAAAGGATGAAAGCGCAAGCGAAAGAGCTCCCGAGCGCGATAAACGACGCGCGTATTACAATGAGTGTACTCTCACTTAATTATGCGAACGTTTTCTTAATTAATGATACCGAACGCGACCCGTTTTTGCCCGTGCTCGCAGCAAAACCATCGCACAAACGTATCCTTCTTCAGTTGGATGAAAATCTGAAAACAGAATATAATTATCTGATTGTCCTTTTTTGTGGTCCTCCACCTGGGGATGAGAGGTTTATGTTCTTAGCAATGCAGCGCGCGCGTCCGTGTCTCGGGTGCAGCCTTACATTGAACGAGTCAATTTCCTTTTTCCCCCGTTAGCATGGTGCATGGTCTCTATTCCTTCCCAACTAATTTCATTCAATTTCTCAGGTGCTAATTTGTCCAGAGTTTGCTTTTGAACCAGCTTAACAACAGTCGACGCTCGGGCATGCTCGACTCGTTCCCTCTGCTTAGTAAGAGTGATGATACTACTAATCGGCAATGCTTGCAAAGATTGCTTCGGTTTTAGCTCATAATTTTCACCGGAACAAGAGACAACCACCCGTTTCTAATGGTATGTGCTTATTGCATTGTGTGAAGACGCGGATCGTTCACAATTTACACCCGACCTGCCACAGCGCTAGTGCACGCTTCTCGCATAAAGTAGCGACTCAAGCATCTCAGTCTTCCAATGCTTCCGGCGATCGAAGCTGCATTTGCTGCCAATGGCGGATCCTCGGTTCCACTCCCCCAGCCGGCAAACTTCCGCTGAAAGTTTGAAAGACTTTTGCAACCAACCTCGATGTTTTTTTTGCTGTTGTTATATTCATTCCCAGCTATTTCAGCTTGCTTTTCACCACGGCTTAACCCCTTAAGATAGCGAGCCACAATCATGCCGGCGTTCGGGACCGGCGGAGTTCAAGCATGCAGAAATGGATTTTCTATCGAGCGCGGATGCCCTTAAACCCCCCCCCGCCCCCCTTACTCCGCTTCTCGTGTATTTGCCTGCTCTCGTTTTGTATTGCCCAAAGGCTTGCCTGCGAACGAGGAGTGCGTTGCACAAAAAGGGCGGCACATCAGCCCACAAACTCTCCAGCCCATCCCCCGGAACGCTTAAAGTGGATTTCAGCCCGACCGAATCGATTGGTTGATTCTTTTGCCCTTCCCGCATTCCTTACCCCCCACCCCCCTCCCCCCTCTCGCCCGCCTGTTGGTGTGTTTGTGTGAAAGCTGCTGAAGGATCGGGTCAGGATAAATTCGATCAACGTGCCGTAACGGAGCGACCGAGCAATATGGAATTTCGGGATCGATAAGAAGGCGGGGGCCTTTTGCGCTGTGATTTTATTCGCAACAGTGTAAAAGCTCTTAAAGCAGCTTATCGTTTAGCGTGCCGAATAAAGGTCTTTGCTGGCTATAAAAACCAAGAACGGTTGTGTGTGTGTATTGCTTGTTTGCTTTAAAGATCATTCTAATGTTTAAAGTGCAATATTTTACAAAAAGCTCTTTTATTACTCATGCAAACAACGTCACCACCACGTTTACACATTGATCCATATTCGAGCTATGAAAGCTTTGTTAATATACCCTATGAAACAACTCATAAACACACAAACATACACACACATACAGGCTGCAACTTTCACACCTACAAAACATCGAACCCTGCAGCCAAGCATTATCTGCTATTTAGCATACCACCGTTTGGGGCGCAATTTTGGTTTCAGACCATCAATTAATTCATTCCACTCACACATTAATCATCTCACTGCCGTACCTCCTGCAACGCAAAGGACTCCACCCATCGGTTTAGTCAACCGAGCGCTGCCGGAGCACGTGCCTTCGGCAGCAATTTGATTTTCAATTTTCCCCAGAACCCATTGACACGACGGATGATCTAGCAGCGTGTGCGAAAGCTCTCGTGAGCCCCAAACCACAACACGCTATTTATTTCCCATCAAACCGTCGCCTAGCACCTTCCGAACGTGTTGCCTTATTCACCGCAACAGGTCTGGTGGTGGTGTGTGATAATTTGAAAATTAATTTATAATAACTTTTCAAACTGAATTGTAGCGCCATTATGCATTGCAGAGACTTATTATTTACAGGGTTTCCCACGATTTATTGGTTGGTTCCCACGATTTATTGGTGCGTTCCCACGATTTTTTGGTCATTTCCCATAATTTTTTGGTAGCAACCCACGATTTATTGGTCGGTTCCCAAATATTATTGGTCGGTTCCCAAATATTATTGGTCGTTTCCCAAATATTATTGGTCGGTTCCCAAATATAATATAATATAATACCGACCAATAATATTTGGGAAACGACCAATAATATTTGGGAACCGACCAATAATATTTGGGAACCGACCAATAAATCGTGGGTTGCTACCAAAAAATTATGGGAAATGACCAAAAAATCGTGGGAACGCACCAATAAATCGTGGGAACCAACCAATAAATCGTGGGAAACCCTGTATTGATTTGAGCGATAATCACAACACACGAATTGCGATGGAAAGGGTAATAAATAATTACGACGAATTGCTGGTGATCCACCGTGCACTAACACCGGGATAGGTATGGGATAAAGGTTGAACTATACGACGGGATGCATAGATGTAATTTTAAATGTAATCGTGATGCAATCATATTTCATTTATCGAAACAAGGGCGGATTCGGAACGATTATTTGCACGAGAGACATGGATCATTACAGGGATTTATAGGGAACATACCGTTTTTATAAGCTTAACATTCACACTAATTATGAATTATTGAAGTATTGACTGCACCATAGGTATTTTGACAGGCTCAAAATGATTTTTAACACACTTAACATTGTTTGTATGAGCTATGGCTCATATATTTTTACAGGGAATATTTTTTAAACTACAGTACAAAAACAAATAAAGTCGGCATTTGTGTTTGTTGTTTACGAGTAAAAATGTCATTGCATCCAAAGGATAACTTAAACTTGCACCGGACGCTGTAAACTTCAATCTAAAAGCATTTAAACTATTCCAAATAAAGAACTTGCCCGTGTTTGAGCGAGTTGAAAAAAACATGGCAAATACATTAAACTGAAATTTTCTATCCACACATCAACAACATCCACTATCACTAACAGTAGCAGCCGCAGACAAGCCCCATGAGTAACGGTTATTGCCCGCACTGTTTGCCCATTACTCATCATCCTGCCCGAGGGAAACTATTTCCGAAAATGTTCTCCCTTTTAGCCTCTTTTATCTCTGTTCCCTCTCCCATATGCACACAGCATCACTCTGCTCTCCACCTGTTGCATGCCGGGGATGCAGTTTGGAATGCAACGGCACAAACAGATAATTGTTTTCCACAAAATGGGAACTTTCAACACCATCTGTTCCTACTTTCAATGGTCGCTTCGAGCATGTTCGGCACGGTAAAAATGCAAAAAACTATTTCCACCGAACTACTTTTCTTTCCCGACTGGTAGAAGTAGCAAGCGAACAACGCTTCCCATGACAGTGCGTTACTATTTCCAGAGTTAGAGTGGCGAAAAAGAGGAAAGCTTAAGAAAAACGCAAAAAAGGAACGTGTAACATTTTTATGATCGTTGTTATATTGCTGTTTGCTGGGCTTAAATTTACATTTCCTTACCGGGTGCAGTTTGCTCTATGGCCCACCCCATCGGATGTTGTCGATGACACAAGGAACAAAAGGAACAAAAGGACGTACGAATTTACGGCAGAGAAAACAGAAGAATCAAGAAAGTAAGAAAAAAAGGAAAACAGCCTCATTTTGTTTCCTACCGTCGACAGCTTCTGTGGTTAGCTTCGGGCATTTCGTGATTTTTGTCCGGAATGGTTTGATTTAGTGTTCGGGGGAGAAACGTGCCCTTTGCACCAGTAACTTGATGGAAATGATTCGAATCTTAAGCGAGCAAATACTGCTCTCCAAATCAAAAACCGACTAAAAACCGAAATCCCGCCCGACAACCGGCCGTGTAAGCAAGCAAACAAAGAATGATGAAAAGCGGGAGGGCGAAAGCTGAAGAAAGAATCGATCTGTCGCGCCTTCTGGGCGGTGAGGCGTAACAAATCGGTTTCGGCTCGATTTTCAAGGGCACAGAAGCAAGAAAATGTAAGAAATGTAAAACTTTGCGAAGAAAGATTTGACATGCGAATAAAATTCCACTCGTTTCGCACACAATCAGTGTCTGTATGCGGTTGATTTTCCTATGTTTTCCGTACAATGATTTCTTTATCAACTCAACACTGTTTCGAGTCAGTGCACCACGCATAATGTGACAGTAATAGGATTAAGGATAATAGAAAAGAATCATGTAAGCGTGTAATGATTTGGAGTATATATTGTTTGAATTGTTTTTAAAGTCATTAATTCGTTGTTAGTCGTGTAGGTTGTATACATTCGGGCGTATTTGTATTGCAAATGCAATGTAGATTAGAAGTGCACTCTGATGTAACAGTCATAGTTTAGTTTTTCACTCAACAGTCGTGTAAATTGGTCTGATAAACCTATTTAAAAGATTAATACTGGCAAAACCAATTCAAGGCAATAGAAGAAAAACAAAACTACACATTAGAAGCCAGCTTTCACTGCGTAATATTCGTTAGTTAAAAAATTCGGTAGGAGTATGTTTTTTCCTTTAATTTGAGTGTTTTATCTAGTGAGGACATCACAGCTACTGGCTTTCTCCTTGTGCGTGTCTGTCTGCAATCTTTGTCAAGCAACCGGTTACGGTGAATACGTTTGGAAGGTCTGTTCGTCGGCAAACAACTGCTTTACCCATCATAGCAGTACTTTATTTTCGGTTCCACATAACTTTTTGGGCCGACGAACCCGCATACCATTCGGTTTGTTTGGTGAGCCACGGACTTGTACGTTAGATTTTTATCATATCGAGTGAAGTTACGAAATGGGAAAAGTTTGAAAGCTCAACCCTTCCAAAGCTGAGACCGTTAACAAACGGGTTGAGGGTTTTGCTTAAGCCGAGCAATTGTTTCAGTACTTTTAATCTTTTAATTTGTTGTACTTTGCCCATTTTGCTGTGTAGAGAAAGGGTACCATTTTTAAATTGTAAAATTGCCCCTCACTGTCACTGACACAAACATATCAGCACATGCCAATCGTTGCAGATGTCACCTGGTACCATCGATAATCCAGAACAAACGTAATATACAAATCCTACCACAGACCGCAGAACCCGGTGCAAAGTAACTTTTTGTTTCAACGCAAGCTTCCTTCGTTATGGGATTAACGGAATAAAGCGTATGAAAAATGTCATTGAAATAAACAAAACACACGCCCGACAACATCCGTCAGGGCAGATTTGCCCGTTGCGGTGCCGGTCGGTGGTCGCTGCCAGCATGCCAAATGAAGCTAATGGCTTGCTGGGTTTCGCTTTGATTACGTGATTAACACTCGCCGCAAATTCGATCGGGGCGAACGGAAGAAACTCGATGTAATCTTTGCGGTTGCGGGACGCACCGATATGACACACATGCATACCTAATGGAGGTTTACCAGCACATAAACACGGGCAAACAAACGGCACACACACGCACACACACATTTCGACACTCTCTGGAAGGCTGCGCTGCTCTGCTGTGATGTGTTAACGCGTAAACCACATCAAAATGCACGCGCTCGCCATGCTTGATTTTTTTGCGTGACATTAAACGAGTGGGAGTAACGAAACCTCTCCACCCCCTTACCCCTCCCGTATCGAAGCTGCAACATGGGGCACAGCCTTACAGCCCACATGAAAACCGCAGCTCAAATAGACCGTAGAGTAAAACTCCTACTTTGGGCAGAAGGGTAAAGAAATGCCGATTCTCCACCCTTTCAGCCCGACATCGGGCCCTGTGTCCTTAATGGGTAACATGTATAATACTAATTGGATGCCGCTACTCCTTCCAAAGTTCGAGCGACTGCCGAGCCTTCATGTTATATCATCATTTATCAGCGCTACCTACGGATTAAGGATTATTCTTTTTTTTCACAAGATCTGACACTTTGGTCAGTTTAATAAAACATCTTGTTGTTTTTTTTGTATTTAGAAGGAATTTCCAATCCATATTGTTGGAAATGATTGTATTCATAGAATATCTTCAGCGTAAATGAAAACATGGCTTCCAAATATGTTTCCAGCAGACTGCACATTAAAATGTAATAACCACCCAAATGAGCATTCCGTCCAACAGGCCAAACGAGTAGATTCGATCGAAAATCGAAAGCCGTAAAAAAAGCTTTATTGAAATTGATGAAAGGCAAATTCTTTCATAATTCAGTGGGCATCATCGTTCCTGATTTTTTGATGGCAATCCATACACAAAAGCAAGCAAATACCACACATTAATCCCCGAGAAATTCTGAACTATTGAACCAGAATAAATACCATGCACGACAGGCAGAGAGAAGGCAACAAACAGCACAGCGACAAGATTCGCATAATTTTAGACTTATTTGGAATACTAAACCCTTGCCACTAAATTAAGCTGATTAAATCATATTTGGGCAGCAACACCTGCATTCACAAAAACGTTCGCTCTGTAAAGTCTCGATCGAATTGATCTAAAATGCTAAATACAGAAATCAAATCACAATCAACATGAAACCAACAACTTTCCTGCTGCTAGTTTGTGGTTCGCTTGTTTAGCGCGATGCTGTTTCTTTATCTTGCCAAATTTCGTTCAGCAAACGTTAAGCGTGTTTCGTGACCAACATTTTAACACATTCCAAGCAGCGCACACACGGTTCACTGGAACCGTTTGACAACTTTCTCTGTTTGACTTCTGGCACCACCTCCCTGCCAGAGTGCGGTGTAACATGTAGTTCATTAAGTGTGCAATTTAACGCTTCACATGACTCGCACAAATCGCACTAACAAAAAGGCACCCGCAATCGACAGCTTTCTTGAGAAATGCAATAAGAAACTTGCTCCTTTGTCAACGCGAAACCGGGGCACACCGTGGGGGTTGCAAGATCGGAGCGGATTCCCATGGCCGGCAAGCAGCAGCAGCAGCAGCATCAAATGCTAGCTACACGGACGAAACTTTCCCTTCGCAGGGTGGCTGGCTTTATTCTCCGGTAGCAGCATGCAGCACGGCGAGGGTGGTTTCCGGAGCGTTCCGGGCTCGAGCAGCGGGCACTGGAGAGCGAGAACAAATAGCCATAACACTTGTTTGAGTACGCTTTCTCGCTAGATACACGGTGCGCTCGTTTAACAATGGGATGTGAGCATGGGGTCGGGGTGTTGCCAGTAGCTTCTCACACTGTTTGCGAGCGATAAATTGCCAATTAAGTAATTTAGCAATAAAACTTCCGTTTTTCATAAGATTTTCTTTTACTTGAGACGCACTCAAGCAAATTGTTGCAAGACCACAGCCGAAACAAAAACTTCGGGTAAAAATCAAATATAAATCAATTAAAGAGTTGACACTGCGCCACCAACTCATCTACTCACAATGCCGGTCGGTCACTAAACAACAACTGCCATCCCAAACAAAAAAGCTTACACTTGCCAGTAAATCTTTGCCCACAATCTAGAGCAGATCTAGAGCTTACTTGGTACGACGCACCGCTCACGCCGCACACAGCATTATCGAATGAAGTTTGGCAAACATAATGATCAATTCTACCTTCCCCACCCATTCCCAACCAAAACCGGGGAAGTATGGTGAGTGATTTGAATTTCAAATCACCATTCAAATTGTGCCCGGTGGGATTCCGATTCTTGCCTTCTGCCGACTGCAATCCAAATCCTTCCAGCTCTTCCGGCTCCCACACCGCTTCTGCGTCACCATTTTGGTTCTGTTATGATGATTGTTTCCCATTTCCCATCGGTTTACGGGCAATCGGCACAAGGGACCCGGTGAACAGATAAGGACGCCTGTAGGGGCAATGTCAAGCGGATATGATTTGTGGGAAAGATTATTTCGGGATGCCATGATTTGAATTTGTTTAATCAAGGTTAAGCCGAACGGGAGCCAACAGTCGGGGAATGGCAGTCATTCGGATAATGCTCTTCGGCTGTATTTTCTTTTACTTAGAATTGTTCTTGTGTTTGTTTATTTTTTTTCTCTTTCAGCGAGGAGTATGAGGTTTACAGATTTATGAAATTGCTTTTGTGCTGAAATGGAAATTACCGGTGATGTGATTTTCTGTCATTAGCAATATGCCATCAAAAAGATTTATGGTCAAAATGTTTATAGAGTTGCTTGGAACTGTGCATTTAAAACATTTTCAAAATACTTCTGTGTAAATGAGTCCTTCAGATATTAAGTTACATTTCTATTTAATAACTAGCACGCCCATTTAAACAAACGAATTTCCACAAAATGCGCACAATGGCAAAAAGCAGGCAACTTTTCCCGGTACTACTGGATACCCATACTGCAAAAACGGGCAGAGAGGATCAAATGATGGCATCAATTGATACTCATCGTTGTGTCCTTATGAATTTCCTCGAAAGCAGTTTTTGTTAAATCCTCCCGTTCTTTAATATACAGTAGGGGGGGGGGGGGGAGTGGGATGGTACC
This sequence comes from Anopheles coluzzii, assembly GCF_943734685.1. Taxonomy (NCBI): domain Eukaryota; kingdom Metazoa; phylum Arthropoda; class Insecta; order Diptera; family Culicidae; genus Anopheles; species Anopheles coluzzii. The sequence goes on along the minus strand of NC_064670.1, from coordinate 21,966,007 downwards.
ATCATCTTGAACCACGCGCGTATAGCGAGCATTGAAAGTAAACCTCTCGCAACCAACGAGGTGGAGTGAACTGTGGTTCGGTGAAAACGACAACAACGGGGAAAAAAACAAAAAATAAATTCCCGCAAAACACCCACGCGACAACGAGCGCGATCAGCACCGAGCTGTTCCTGCGGGCACTTAAATCTCGACGCAGTAGCAAAAGCCATTCTTCGCCAAGACTAGACAGGGCAAACAAGACAGGGTGTCTCGTGCGGTGTGCTGACCATGTGGATGCGTTTGGCGAAAAGGAGGGCACACGAGGGAGGTGTGCCGTTTTTTTGTTGCCATAGTCGTTGTACAGTTTCTTTGCCCACCCGCATTTAACACCAGCAGTGGATGCTCAAAAGCTCAAACCTGTTCGCTCGTTGCTGCTTATCGCCGACGTTAGCGCTTATCGTATGGCGCGCTCTCCAGTGACTGTCGCTGTGTCGCCGTGGCTTGAGGCAAACTTAGCCCGAGCACATGCACACACATACACACATATTCACTTTCTTGCATTATGTATGAATCTTTTTTTTTCACTTCTACTGTTACCCTGCATATGTGTGCCTGTTTGTGCGAGTGTGTGGTTGATGATGCTTGCAACCATCGCCCCAACACCATCAGTGCGGACACGTATTTCGCGCGCTTGTATCGCGCAACGGAGGGAACGCAAAAGTGCAGCGCCATCGCGTTATGAAACGTGCGTTTGTCACCAGAAAAAATGTCACCCCGGGGGTTCGACGTCGACGAGTGACTTTGCGAATGCAGCCCAAAATACGATGGGTAGAGAGACAGTAGGGGGAAAATTCCACTGACGTGGAAGCGTTAGATTATTTCTTCAACTCTTTTTCTTTTCTCGTTCATACCGTTTATTGCACACGTGAGTAGCGGCTGGCGAGTGCAAAGACAGTGGCTTTATGTGTCAGAAATGTTGGGGCCACAGTCCTGCTCCATACCACAGTCACCAGATTAAGAAATGATGGAGTATTGTCAGCGGGCGGGATCAAATATGATTTTTAAAGAGTGTGATTTTCTTGAGCGTCTTTTTTCACTGGATTAGTTCGCTGGTTGGTCATCTTCGAGATGGAGTTTCTAGAAGGATATCTGTATGAGATCCGCCGGTTTTTGTTGGCCTTTTCCCACTACTTTCGAATTCGCACGAGGTTCTGTGAAAAAATCATTTTGAAAACAAGAAAGCCAAATACCAACACACTATAAATACTCAGCCAAAGTACATTTGAATAAGTGGTAGCATATCGGCCAGCTGTAAAAAAGCTGCATGCGCTATTGGGTTTTTAAGCACATTAAATGTACAATTGCTCCCCTTCCGTTAAGCTGTTTTTATTTGCCCTGTTAATAGGGGTCCCCTCAATAGACTAAATGCGATTTATGTATTTATCTCAGCTCTCGAGCACATGCTGTTCAGTGGTCTCACGGGCTACAACCTCAAACGAACCTACCAAACCAGCATCCCCGAACCACACCACCACCAGCTAATGAACCGCAAATACTTTTTCCCACCAGTACCCGTCGTACCACGCCAACGCCCCTAATACCATGTGTCGATGACGGTGTCACAAAAGCTTGCTTGGCGCAAAGAGGATACGGTTAAAAGTTAGCAATCGCTCCACCATCTCCTCCCTGCACGAACTCCATTAGTCCGGTTCGGTGTAATTGAGTCAATGGTTTTGCTGTCCCAAAGTGAACCGAAACCTCCCAAATACGAAGGTGATAACGTATTGCCACAACACCACCGCCAGCTCGTAAATTGGCAGGTTTCAGTTGGGTGCTGACCACGCTGTTTGCATACAATCTAAAACCACTCGCACCGAACTTAGCCACCGAACCCTTCCATGCAGGGCTCGCTCTTTGCAGAGTGAAATGAACTGCAAACGCAGTTGCAGAGCTAACCATCTATTACATGGTCTCACACTAACCTACCCTATTTGCACCGATCCTCTCTCCCTGGTGACCGTAAAAGCCCGATAGAAACAATACTACTAATGGTGCGCACTGTCACACACACACACACATACACTCCCAAAACCATGACCGGGTATCATTTGGGCGGGGAAATATTTGGCCACGCGAACTAGACACTCCCATCACACCCCCCCTTTTCCCCTTCCTTCAGATCAGAGTTCCACTGGTTGGTTTGGAAAATTGGTGAGTCGTTCGAGAGCCATTAAACGCTAGTTTTGGACGTTCATGGTCGTGTGTACACGGACGGTCCTGTCCCGCAACACCACCAGATGGCACTAATGGGCACTTGAGCGGTGGGGCGCGGGAAGGGGTAGAACGTTCGGCAAAACAAAAAATAAATAAAACCGAAACTCCAACAACTCCCGGCGGCTAAAGGGAGACGGTCTGGGGCGGTACTCGCCCTCGTTCGTTCGTTCACCCGTTCGGTCTCGGGGCACTACTCGTTTATTTATGCTGTACGGACGGCCCGAAATGGACACCATTCATTCGGTGGCAGCGCCACATTAGGACCAACGCCGTTTTGGGCTCATACGCTGTGTTGCGGAATGGAAACAGTTGGCTGGAAGCTGCCCACAGTCACCACCGCCACAGCGGGAGGAAAGTCGCAAAGTCTCTACGCGTCCCATCACTTGGGAGTGTCCTGCGGTAACGAGATTTCGGATTATTTTTTCAAAACAAAAGACACATCGGCCACACCAACGGGCACAAAAAAGCCCGGTCTCACAACAAAGCTGAAAGCGTGAGTGGTGAGGTGTCGTACACCTCTTTCCACTATCTTTCACCGCGCCCACTGTGTTGCAAGGTCAATTTACGCATAAATAACGCGCCACTTTCGCCACTTCCCCTCGGAACAAACTCCCCAGCCAATGGCTCACCCAGAACCAAAGGAGAGAACCATTTGCCTTTCGATCGTACTACCCCGCTCAATGATTTGTGATGCCCAAAGCCCAACGGTAGCGACAAAGCCTGCACCGCGTGGGATGGTTTTTGAATACGTTTAAATCAAAGTCAGCGCCACTCTTTCCCACCCGGACGGAACCCAATCCCCCGAAACCATTAAAGCAAAATTATACAGAGATAGGCCGTTTTGGCAGCGGCCGTCCCTTTCCGTGGTGCCATCCGGTGCGAACAGCAGGCGATTGAGCTCCCATCTTCGTTCGTCTTTTGGTCGATCAAGCGTGATGGTTACCATTTTTTTATGGTAGCACAACGGGTGCAAAAGTTTACAAACTCATTTACAAACCGCGGGATGTGACACTTTTGGGGCTTAAATTGGGCTCATGTTGTGTTGTGGCGGACCGCACACCGGCACGATCGGGTGTGAATAATTTACGGTACCGAAGATGTTGAGCCGTACCGAAATGTGGGTGGAATTGTTCGTACAGGTTCCCTCTGTAACCCTGCTTTACACCGACCGTGTAAATTTTAGGTCGATTCCAGCAGGCAGCGCAGTAAGGGGACAGTAATGTCGGGACATAACAGTCGATGTTGGACAGATTAAATTGAAATAAAGGAGAGCAAAATCAACACACAATATATTGAGTTTTTCAACAAATAAAAACTCAAACTATATATTTGAATGAAGCAAGATGAGAGAAGGGTTTAGTGAAATGCAATTTCAATAGTGTAAACATTTGATATTATTTCAACGTAACTCCAAAATTGTAATTATCTCCTGCAATTAAAAGGGCATTGATTTCAATCACAACATTGATTGTATATTGGAAAGCCAGTTGATATAGGAAACTACTAAAAAAAGCAGTAACATATCATAGCAAATGCCTTTACTGACTTTATTTATTTAGGCATTCCTACCCATCCCAATAGTTTACAGTACGGTTATTAGCATGAGAGCGTGTGCATTTTACCATAAAATCACTAACGCTCAGTTACATCCCCGTTTGCTATTTGTTTGTCGTTGACATACAGTTCGAACACGTTTTAGAACACACAAGCAACACGAGGATGGGCATGTTATTGACGCAGGTTTGTCGGAAACAATCATCCACAAATTAATGCACCTGGCCGGCGTGAAACGGGCAAGCTCGAGCACATGTCACCCATCGACACGGACATAGTAAAGGATTTTATTTGTTTTCCCATATGCGCAGATTAAGCGCCAACCCCATTAGGATCTGTGCATGCTTCATTGCACGATGATGAAAAAAAACAACCACAACAACAACAACGCAACAACATTTACTTTAATCAAACACTAGTGAAGCAAACACACAGAGCATGCATGCACGATCGTACGGACTTGTTTTGTGGGGCGGGAATTTGGTGGTGGTGGTGGTGGTGGTGGTCAGTTGGTGCGCCACTTACACGGCCACGGTAGGTTTATGGTTGTTCAGGCATGCAGGATTGCCCTACTGCACACCTGGGGGCTGCTTATCTGACCCGGGTAGCGCCGTAGCGCGCGCCTGTTGAATTAGCAATGAGGCAATACGTTCGCCTGGCCGGTCCCGCTGTCCCAGGTGATAATCTCATCGCAATCGGGCCGGAACACGAAAAAGTGACATTAAGCTCCTACACTGCTAGGCGCGTGTGGAAAAATGCCGATGTGTTTGTGTTTTTTCCAGCTTTAGTTGCGTTGAGTTAACGAAAACAGGAGCGGGAACAGAAACTCTAAATGAATTACCGCTAGAAGTAGGACGATATCCCTGCCTAGCCAGTGTTCATAGACCCTGCTCTAGACGTGCTTTAATAATCTTGTTTGCGCCTAAATGTTCTTCTTGTCGGAGCGTAAGAGCGAGCGCAATTCGCCGTAGTACCTCGAATTCATCCCAGTGCAAACAAAACCTTCACCTGGCACGGTAGCTGGTTAATCTTTGCGAAATTAAACGCAGCGAAAAAGCCATAGCACAAGCACTGCTCTACAAAGAAACAGAGCGCGTCTGTTGTTCTGAGAACTCTTCTCAGCGTGGTGTTAAATAACCGTCCGAAATAACCGGGGCGGGACAAATACGCCGTTGAAAGTCGATCCTTCACTCTCATCTCTTCCTGCTGCTGCCATGTTGAGGGCGAAGTGCCTCATTCAGCCGACCAGCATATCGTGCCCTTGCTTTATTGCCGCCCAGGAACACACACACACGCGTTTAATGCGCCAAACAAATGGAAACAGAACCCCGAAACACGCCACGGAAGCTGGTCCTGAGCCATCGAAATCTGATCTAAATGCCGACACTGGCGCCCCAAAAACCCAACCCAGCTTGCTTAGACCTTAGCTTGGGTTGGCCTGCAAAGTTTTTCAAGTAGTTTGTTTTGTTTCGTCCGTGAGCGGTAGTGATTGCGCGAACTCCTTGAGCGGATCTTGAACTTTCACCTGCGCTACGATGGGATCGGTGGTATGCGGTTGTATCCCCCCCCCCCCCTCTCCAGCAACTCGAGCTGAACCGCGCACGCTTAGCAAATATTGGCTCAAAACATGTTTGGCCCCATTCCGAGGACAAGCAAAACACTCGCCAACGTAGACGGTGTTTGGTAGATCATTTCTTCCCCCCTCCCCCCTTTCCTTTCGGCACTCCCGCACATATGTTCCCGTGTTTGTGTGTTGCAACCGAACCGAACACTCAGGAAAGGGCGGTAAAGCTGGAGGTAAACAACTGAAGTACGAGCGTTTAACGAGTGGGACAGGCCCGGTGGAAGATCTCGCGAGTGAGAGATTTTATGAATAGGTAGGTTTCTCGAGAATGAATTACGAAAAATATGAGCACCCACATATTTCTACCTCTTCTTCCTCGCACGCACAAACGGTGAAAAACGGTGGGTTTCATTTTCTACACACATTCAATCAACATTCCCCGACACCGGAGTGCCATTGTTTTCGCTCCCAGTGGCCGGTACGGTAAAAGTATTTTCCGTAGAAGTGGCCCGTTTGCAACATGACTGTAATCGATCGGAGTTGTTGGCCAAACGGGTGGGCGGCGGCACGCACCCCCTCGTTTGCTAAATGTGCAAAGTGAAGCAACCGCTCAGTGTGTGCGCCTGTTTGACATATTGTTTTTCCTGGAACATCTCCAAGATGGCAAGCCGTATTTGACAATGTTAATCCTGTGTGTGTGTGTGTGTGCGAGTGTGTGATTTTTTCGCCCTACAACAACTCGGCTGAACTTGATTTGTAGCACATTTTTCTCCAATCAAAACATTCCATTTTGCAGGAATGCTACACTCGCGGCATTTCAATTCTTCCTGCCAGTTTCGCCTTGCTAAACGTTAAATCTATGCAAATTCAATTTACAACAGAGATGGCGAGCCAGCCGCTCGAGAAAACGGCAACAATGTGTGCGAGAGTGCGGTCTCGATCGGAATCATCCTGCCACCCCGCCCCCGGTTGTGGCTTGCCGAGACTCTTTTCATCAACGTGACACACACACACACATGATATCCAGAACCCGCAAGGCTTATCAACTCTGCGCCGGCGAAACGCTGCCTGACAATCTGACAAAATTCGAGCAATTCCACGCTTCGTTAGACCTGTTTGGGCGCCAGCTCAAAAAACCTTCCACCGGGAAAGTAACGAACAATGAGCACGGACAGGGCGGGCATGTTGCTAAGGGGTGGTACACGGGTAAGGGGGTAGAGTAAATGGGGGAATGAAAATTCCACTCATCCAGCCATTCATCCGCCCGGCACATCTAGCTGAGAAAATAAGAGATAATTTCTTTCGGTGTTTCTTTTACCAAAACGAGCCATTCCTGGACGTGTGTGTGTGTGTGTACTTTCAGCAAACCGGTGGATGAGTGGGAGAGGGGAAAGAAGTGGGTAAAATGTGTTTTCCACAAGGGAGAATCTGATTTTTCATCCCATTGCTGTGGGAAGAGCTATGGGCTCGGTGCCTTTTTTTAACCAGCAATCGCTTGCTTTACGCATTTGGTAACGGCCCAAGCCCCGGGGGTGGCCAGTTACGGAGAGGAGAGGATTATAAATAAATGCTACAAGACATCTGCCACTGTGACGTGTCAGTTAAATACACTCCGATAAGCCCAACAGCACACATGCATACAAAACCGAAGCGCACACAAGGCAAACAGCCCCCATCGTCGTTGCATCGGAGCTTATCTGTTGCCCCGGCATAGTTGGTGGCTTTTCAGCTGTCGCTTTGGCTTTACAATCAAGCCTCGTCAAGCCCGGTTGCTGAAGTTCGTGTTGGCAGGAGTCGCTCGTACCGGGAAAATGCATCGTGTCCTGCCCAGATACTTCAGCGGCACCACTACACAACAGAGCGTCATGTTGAGGAAGAACTGGTACAGAAACTCATTACTCATTGCAAACTAATGGAACCTGGGTGTGTGTGTGTGTGTGCGTGAGAAGGAGAGCGAGAGAGTAGGAAAATGAGCAAGTGAAAAACCAGTGCAGCAGTCGAGTGCAGCTAATCATCCGATGATAAATGTGATAAGCTGGCGGGATACCACAGCATAGTTTTATGTGCTTGCGCCATTCCAACGAGAAGTAGACAGGCAGAGACAGGAAGCAGTGCCTGTAACTATGCATCTTTCCGGAGTGACTGTCTTTTTAATACCTCTTCACCTGGCTGCGGTGAGGCAGCGGCAAAGGGGAACGGATGCCCACCACATTCTTTCGCGTGAAACCGTTTACCAACTCCCGAAAGGGTTTCTGGCCGTGGCGTTAGTTTGCGTTTGATCTTACACGAACGATGGCTTTGAAATGGCTTCATTTGCATTAATTATACCGTACGGTAGCGCAGATTGTGGTACGAATTTCCACAAACAGCTTTGCCGGTTTCTTCGCAACAAGCAATCAATCAATGCGTGTTCTTAAGGGCGATACCGTCGAGTGATTCGATAGAGAAAATCTACCTCTACTGGCAGTTGGCTGGCAACGAGTCCCGCCATTGACCTATAATGAACTTCGGTAAAAGCAGATACGTCTTAATCCCAATAGAGATCGAGTGGGGGGAGTGCGGGAGAGGATGAGCACACGCTAGCTTTCTCACATGGAACGCCAATAATCAGTGCACGCGCACATGTTGGGATTTGTTGGCAACCGAGTGATAATAACGCTCGACAGAGGCTGAGTCCCTGAATCGTGAGTGGTTTCGTTCGCTGAAAACAATAAGACATTATTGCGGAATGTGCGTTATATATCCTTCAAGAGCGTTTGTGTGCATGTGTGAGTATGTGTGTCGATGAAAGAAGGAAAGTGAAGAAAAGTCAATCAATCATGTGGTGCGCTAGAGCTAAAGATAGTTAGCAGCTCGAGGAAAGGATGAATCACCATGATAATCAATCACTTTCGATGAGGCGATGCTACCTTTCATAGAGCGAATGCTACGCAGATGCTTTAGTGTCGAGCACGTTCGCATAAGGGAGCTAAATATGGCATGTGCGTATTATGAAGTTATGCATTACATATTTAAGCGACCAAGTGGAAAGGTTTGTTTTTAGATTTAATGAGGAATCAATAAAAATAATTCGTCACACACAACCGTTTTGATTGCAATTGCACGCCTTACCTGACATAAAAGTATAACCAAAGTGTTCGATAAAGTGAACTCTTTTGCCTTCCGCATGAAAGACCAGGCGCCTCCATTAGAATTATTATTTTTTTCGTTTCATAAATTCAAACAAAAATGCAATAAATGTAACGACCATCGTTACAAATGATGCTGTTTACAGTTGTGTAGCGTTAGAATATCTCTCCATACGTAACGTCATATCTGTTAGGTAGCTGATATATTACAAAAGACCAGGCGTCTCCATTTGCAATCTTTCTAAAGATATTTGAAACTTTGAAAGGTTTCGTAACATCCGTCTCTAGGGTAACCGTTACACAAACAGCTCCTGTTAACCTTTTCGCTTCCTTTCAGTTACAATTCAACAATACACTTGTACCGTAATTGTCCTATTAAATTGCAGCGACAACAGATCAATCACCCTTCAATCACACACCGTTACGTCAAATCCGTTGATTTTGCGAACCAGTTGGACGACGGATGGCAAAGAAGAAAAAAACATCTACCCTCACCAGACAATGATTTGTTTGCCTTTGCTGGCAGTTTTCGTCCCCCCGAGCCAGCATGACCTATCGTTACGATCCACGCGTTGCGTGCGCGGGAGGAACAAGAGAAATTGAACCATAAACCGAGAGCCGTAAAATATCGCAGGCCACACCACAAAAAGGGGTGATCATTTCACATCAACCAAACGGGGGAAGCCTACGCCTAGTGAACGAAACAGAGCTCCTGCTGCTGCTGCTCAACAGATGATTTCTGTCTGAGCTGGAAGCGAAAGGGAAAGCTGTTGACGATCTGCTGCCTACCCGGCGAGACGAGTACACACCAGTGACGAATCGCTTCGGGGTGGAGCTTTTATTTCTGAAATTGAACAAACATGAGCAGCGGTAGACCAACATCGCTCAGAATTGATTGAACCGAAGGGCGTTAGGGCACAAACGGAAGGCACTATAGGGACACAGCAAAATTGTTCGGCTTTTTTTTCGATTGTGCAAAGCAAAATGTGATAGGAAATAGGTTCGGTGATAAATGTTTTATTTATTTTTCTTGTTGATTTGCACCGAACAATGGTGAGACTGATAAAAACCTTTCACCAAAACGCTGCCAAACTACCTGCTCCCTTAAAGGTGGTACAAAAAGGCATCAGCATGATATGTAGGCTTTAAACAGCTTCACATTTCCGCATTGCTCATGCGACCAGCAATCTGTCCAGAATGGAAAATGTTTCCGTTCAAGGTCGCATTCCAAGAAAAGAATGTTTCAAAAAAGGCAAAGAGCTCGGAATAGCTTTCTTATTTACATGTTTGGCTCTACCTCGCGATATGTATTTGCGCTTATGTGCCCAAGGAAAAGGCAGCAGAGGGTGGAAGGCGACAGGCGAATGGTTTTTGTGTTGTTGCCTTCGAAATCCTTGACGAAGGTGCCTCTTAGCATAAACATCCATCAAAAGGACATACGATGCATCCCGTCAAAGGCCGCATATCTTTTGGCACGTGTTTGACTTTGGCCTGCTCTGGAGTGATATTCTGTTGCCAGCTGTTGACATAAGGAAATAAGGGAAGCATCAGGGAAGGTTCGCAGTGAAGCAGCCCCGTAGGTACTATATAACGGCTGTCAGGATTCATGAAAAAGAAATAATACACATAAGTTTGCTTCATCGTTTGCTGGTTTACAGGAAGGGAGTCAACCATCTTTCTGTATACAACAATTTTTATAAATAATAAGAATTTAGCTATTATTGACGTTGGTAAGCCAGATGGATTTGGCAAATCCACATTCATGAAATTCAAGAAAACCGACAACACTTAGTACCGTTCATCCGGCCTGTCCTTAACCCTCCATTTATACAAATCAACAACCAACCGCTAACTTACAAAAAAAAACTCACAACGAATCGTCGATTATTATACCAGCCGCAGGATGCCCTGAAGGTCGTATGTCGCTTGGGTACCAAACTTAACCAAACAGTCTCACCCACCGAGACACCTCCAGACGAACCTCACACAAGGCAGCTCCTCTTTGATATTGTGACGAGATTTATGTTAATTCTGGCTGTTTCTTGCTATCGTTGCTTACTCTTTGCTTACAATTGGGAGTAAACCTTCTGCCGGCAGAATTTATTAATATCTGTCTAGAAAGTGCTGAAGCAAAGATTCCCCCCTTTTCTCATTTTAATTCAATATTCCTACCCAAAAATGAGAAAAAACGGCAGGCAAAATGAAATAAAAAATGTACACCTTTTCCACGTTCTTACAGTGTTACAGGGTAAAGAATTCAAACATCCATTGCAGCGATTTGTGGTAGTCGAGATCAGAGAATTCATCTACAAACACCGAACGGGGCTTACGACTTACCCCGAATACGAGCAGACGCAGGCCGAAGTGACTGATTGACGGGTGCGTATCCATCTGCCGGAAGCTGCTGTCACAGGCACCGGGCGATGACGTGCACGGAGGCAATATTAAAGCTTCAAGCAAGCGCTTTCATAGCATTATTTTTTCTACCGTTTGAGCAAATGCGGGATAGAGGGCACGGTCGTGCCCACATTACTCGAGTGTCAAGGATGGCGCAGCACACTCATTTACATCCGCCCCGTGCTGCGAGTAGCGCCGTGATTTACGATCTGTTTCTTGCGATGAACCGATAGCAGCAGGCAACGTGCGTTGCGGGCACGTAATGCTGTGAATGAAATGGAAAAGAAAACGTATTTCAAACATTGCATTATTTCCTAGCTGCTTTGTAAAGAAAAAGTACCAATAATACAGCACAGGCACACAGATTCGCATTTAAAATTATCAACATCGACCGAATCGTACTAGCAGGAAGGCTCAACACACCGTATGAAATGGGGCTTCGTTAGCCTAATCATACACTCACCCCTTCCAGCGACCGTTTCAAGAGTTTCGGTAGGTGTTTTGTGTTTTAAAGCAACCGCCTTTTGCCACTCTTCTTTCACCAGTAACTAGCGCTCCGAGATTCAGTAAATCACACCAAGCATTATGCTGGTGTAGTCTATTTAAGTTTGATGGATCGCCTCCTGCTTTGGTGGTGGATTGTACCACCTTCATCCTCTCCTAACCAGTGGGAAGATCAGTTTTGCTGTACCCGGCGGGTCCCATCCGGCCAGCAATTGTAGCATTAACATGCGGACGGTATCGTTGTGCATACCTTTTTTACCACCCGGTGACGTTCAAACTCCTTCCTTTGGCGTCCGTCGCCAGACTGGCCCACGCTGGAAAAGGTGGCCCATGTACGCTGGCACTGGCGGCGTGTAGGTCATAAATAGTTTCACTTTATTACAGCCACGGGACTGTACAGTGAACATGTCTCTCCCTGTGTATGTAGGTAATGTGGTGCTTCCATTCCGTGCGAGTGCTTGTGCCAGGACTTTGCAGCACGTTTCGTCTTCGATGCCCTCCAGTGGAAGCTTTGTGGGTTTGAGTTTGTGTGTATGTATGTGTATGTGTGTGTGTGTGTGTGTGTGTGTGTGGGTAGCGGAATTCTCGAAACACTTGCCGTAATGCATGAAGAAATACATCTTCCAGCTAGAAGGACATTATGGATGCTTCTCCTATTACCTATTCCATTATTGTGGGCATGTGTGTGTGTGCAGATGTGTTCGTGTGCGTTAGCGTATAGGTGGCATTATGCACACGGGCAACCGATCCAGTGAACAATATGTGCTCACATACACACGTCCCTCCTCGTTCATACACGGCATACCGGCCCGGTCCAATGCTGACATCCTTATTTATAGTTTGTCGAAGCCTTTTATTACTGCCGTTCAATAGTCAGGCTCGTGCCACAGGGGCATGGGAGGAGATGTGGCGAGCTGTAGTAACTGAACCCGAATAAAAATTCTCCCACACTCATCTAAAGTGCCGTTTAATGGATTTACCCCTCTTACGCTGTCTCCTTTACCCCCCCTAGATCACCTTCTACACGTTATTTCCTCGATTCACAAACGAACGGCCCCCCAAACGTACCTTTTGTCCTGCAATATCCCGGTTCTTTCAGTTTTGTTCTTTCCTGTTGACTGCACACTTAACGATTCGGTACTTTTACAGCGATGATCTTTAGAGAAAATGGCATACACACAGACAAAGAGCGGACGCAAAACATTCCCGAAATCGGGATGGAGCAAAACACAACACACCACCGGGGCACGTCAATTGACAATTGCTTCTCATCAACCGTTTCCATAGCTTGCTACGATTTTACGACCATGCACAGCAGTCGTCAGCAGTAGCGGCACAAACCACATCGCAGTAGAGCCGCACACTACAATGCTGCAACGAGTAGTCTCTTACTCTTTCTCTCTCTCTCTCTCACTCATACACAAGCTCCCTCTTTCAGTCAGATCAAATTCTGGATGATTTTGGCAAAGCGAATCAAGTGCATGAATGTTTCATGAAATAATCTTTTTCTTTTTTCCCCGAGCCACACACGGGCAACTCTCCCCAGCTGGGGAATTGCATGATGTAGATTGATTTCGAAAGCAGCCTAGCTCCCCAGTTTTGTTCATCTTTTTTTTGTATTTTTTTTTTGTGGGCCGAGGGAGTTTCATTTGGCTATGCAAACGTCCCGCACATCGCTCGGGTGAGTGGGACTTGGGGAATACGGGCGCAGGTTTTCGGTGGGTCCGTTTGAGTGCCGATCGAATAAACGAAAGCATCCGCATCATGCAAAAGGATGCGAGCAGCTCGAACCACACACAGTGATAAAATACCCAGGGCTGGCAGCACTAGCAGCACAGGCGGCGCATTGCATATTTATGGTAAGGGCGTGCGCCTGGCGCTGGCTTATTGGAAATGATTTGAGATAGTGAGCTCAAGATTTATCCCGGCCCGTACAACAAAGCAGCAGCACGCCGCCCGCTGCACCACACGATTCAAGTCCGCCAATCGCATTTTTTTTAACCTAATGCATGTACATGTTTTATGAGTAACGCTTAGAACTGTTTTTCGTTCCACTCTTCTTTGCTGATGGTACAATGTAGCAAAGGCAGCGAGTTTGATCGGATCAAAATGGGTTGAAAGGGGAGGATTTTGATTTTTTTTAAATTTCCATAAATATTTCATTTTCAGTTAGTAGATCACTGTACAGCATATACAAGCAGGCAGCACCCTTCCTGCATGGCAAATTTCACAACGACAATATCGAAACGGCCAAAAGCAATGCGAGTGCAAAGATTTATGACCGCCATAGGCAAAAGTTGAAAGTCTTGCGCCAAACCCACCCAACAACCGAAGCGTTTCAAAATGGGCCGCTTAGCATTAATACCACAATCATCAGCACCACACCGGTGTGGAAATACACCCGTGAGGGAGAAAACGGCCTCGTCAGGCGACGAACCCCCATTTTCACACTGCGCTCCAGGCACATCCCACCAGGCGGGTCGGGCACGGTTCACTCGCGGCCACGCACAAAACAACAGAGCCTATGACATGACAATCCGTGTATTGTCACCCCTTGGGAAGTGGAAAGCTCGAGCTCAGAGAAAGCGAAGGCATCCAACCGGGTCGGTACCGGGTCTGGTAAGCAGATTAAGAGATGTGCAGCGAACACCAGTGACGACGACGACGTGTTGTTGGCATTCCCGGAAATGGCTTTCAAAAAGACACCGGCATGCAAAGCAAAAATGAGGAAAAGTGATGGAAACAGAAAGGCCACGGTCATAAAAGGGAGCCCTCATTTCTGATGCAATCGCATGTAACCCGAACCCCGGGACTGCCATCTTTATGACTTCTTCCGCTTGCTAATGACAAATTGTCACCAGCGGTGGGACACTTCTCGCTCGTCGTCGTTGTTGGAGCACACATGAATGTGGGGGAGGGGAATGTGAAAAACTCCCACAGATCAAACGCAGCCGAGCGCATTCATGTAGGCTTAGTGTGTGAGCTTTAGTGCTATGTTTCGTACCATCGCGTGCCCGTGTTAGCTGTTCAAGGGTTCTGTGTATTGCAAATATTCACGAACAAAAGGTGATGTTGCGTTGTGATGGAATAATAACAAAATACTTGCAACTTTATTTAGTACTTGTGCGCTATTTTACATGCGCATTTCGGAGAAACATTGGAACAGGGAAGCAGCAGTGTATTACTCGCGCTTGCAATATTTTCAGGCGTTCGTCTTTCATTAGCCGTTACATAGAATTGTGTAAAATTATTAATGTGTTTTTCATAGCGTCGATCAACTCTCTGCCCCATGTTTCACTACTCTACTCCCCTCCCACCCCCAGCCTCCTTAGTGTAACAATAGCGCATTGTTTTACTTTAATTAACGAGCGCGCGAATTGAACGGAATTACTGGCCATGAATGCAATGTAGGCAATACATTAAACCGCCTCGACCCCATCAAAACGCCTGATGCTCAACTCAGCCCCGTAATACGCATAAATGTTATTTAATTAACAGCGAACAAGAGTTCACACACAGTAAACGATCGCGGATTGAAACGAGTTGAGTTTGTGTGTGTACCTCTCACCGTCCCCGAACTAAAATCCGACCCGAATACCGTGGTGCAGTTTCGCACCAACTTCGCTTGTACATGCAGACCCAAGCACAATGGGTAACCATTTCGCTGGAATTATCGTACCGTATATTCAACGTTCAGCAAACTAAGTAAAAATCGCGGAACAGATTCACGGTAAACGGAAACCGGCCATTCGCCACACCGTGGACCGCTGCACTACAAAGTTACCAAACCCCGCTCGTTTGTCGGGTTTATCGTGTTCATTTTGTCATTTCATCGGACCCTCCTAGTGCCGTACTTTTTCAAACAGAAATTAAACATCCCTTCTTCCCGGTGAAGTGCACTTTTATCAGAAGTGGAAAATAAATCTCCCATCGCAAGTAGTGCGGCGTAGTAAAAGCGGGTACTGCTCCCTCTTCCCTTTCCCACCTCACCCATTTGCTGAGTGGTAGTGGTGCAATTGTGCCATTGCTTTTTTTTCTTTTTCTTCCTCCTGTCCCGGATGGATGGGCGGGAGCCCCCGAAAGCCAATTCGCCAATAAATTCCGACCGGAAAGGAAATGGAAAACCTGAATCTGCCACCAACCGAGCTGGGATGGAGTTTAATCGAAAAGAGCGAAGAGCGAATGGTGCGAGAGGGGGAATCTGCACTAAGAATAAAAAAAGGCTGATTTTAAATAAAATAGCGCAGCAAAAAAACATATCTGATACCAGCATTCGCCGAAGTCACGATTGCTACCGGTCAAAAAGTGTGGGCAAGAGCCCGATGGGAGATGTAGAGGAATGGTGGGGAGGCAATGGCAAAGTGAACAGCGTCTCGGTTTGGCCACATGGTTGAGTGGTTTTTATCTGACAGAATGCATTTGCAACAGATTGTCTTTCTGTCTGCGCTGCTTGTTTCGGTGGGTGACAAGAGGAACAATGTATTTGGGGGGAAAAGGATAATTGGAAAATGTTACTCACCACGCTACCACGCCCCAAAAAGGGCAGCAGCAGTTGTAGTGACGGGCGCAGGAGGCCATGGTCTATCAGGAGGCTGTCCGTATCAACATGTCGTGAAGTACACTTTCGGCCACCGCCTGCTTGATGGGGCGGGAATGGGTCTGGCTCTGTCATCGGTGACCAGGAGCTGTGGGAGATGTTTTGACAAGTGCGTCTGGTTGGGTGACTTTTACATTTAAATCACCGCCAGTTCGCTGGTGCATCCGGGCTTGTTGTCACTTCGCCAGAAACCCCTTTAAAACAGGGAAGTAATTCGTACACCTTTTCTCAGAATATTTATACACTCGTTTTTCTTATTGTATTACATATTCAAAATGTTTTAGCTCTTTTACTATCCAGTTGCATTCCGTCTCAGCTTGTTAAGCATGGCTCAATTATTCCCAGGGTTATGCCGCTAAACTAATGAGATGATCCGCCCCACGTGATGGGCTTTGTGCAAGACGATTATTTGTGTTTTTTAGCCCTCAACAACCCCTATTTAGCCGCGCACTTTGTTAAACATAAGGGTAAAAAGACTTTTCGAGCCGCGAGTTTACTGGTCAACAACACACGCCTTTAGTCGTATCTAATCCTTCCGTCCTTTTTTCGATTTATCCCTTGCCTCAGCCAATCATTAGGAAAACCTCTCGCCCTTTAATGAGGGAAAATCCTCATCTTTTTTTTAATACAAAGACTTATTATTAGAGCAACCGGTTAGGCGTACTTTTGGGTTCAACTTTTTTTCTCTCTCCAAGACCATCCAAAACACACAATAATCACATCGTGCACGAAGAAGACAGCAGTTGGCAACACACGCGACAGCAGAAGATGCCGTTTCGCAAACCCTCAAGCCATTAGCCGATCCAACCGTTCTGTTTGTGTATGTGCCGGGATCATCAATCATTCCAGGAATGATAGCATAACAATAGTACTTTTTTGTTTCCACGAAAACCCATCCCCGGCTTGCAGAATCTACTGTTATGCTCTTCTGACCGAAATGAACCAGGTTCATTGGAGAGCAAACGATCGCGTGTATCACAACGCGGCTCGCACAACTTTGGCCAAAACGGGAGCGAAGGGTAAAACTTTACCACCAGCCCCACAACCCCACCAAAGCGCGCCACTTGGCCATTGTTATTAGTTTCGACGGCGTGCTAAAACTTGCTCGTCGTGCGCGTCGGGAATAGTGCAAGGATTGCCGAATAAAACAACTACAACAATGCAGTTCGCCGCTCGCTTGAGTTGCCTCTCACCGTCGTTGATTAGTATCGGTTTGCAGCCCGAAGCCCCATAATTGATCGTATCGATATGCAATAAGCACTCGTCGGTGAAGCACGGCGCTCACCCGTGGAGAGAAAGCAAGGCAGCGAACGCCGACAGCTAAAACGTTGAGCAAATCCTTAAGTATGCTGTCTAATTTCAACCGAAAGGGTTTGAGAATCGTTTTTAGACCGTTCCAAGAAAACGGTCCCTACGAGCGCCCGCGGCACACACGCACGTACAAGCGCCGATAAGTTTGTTTGATAGTATAGCTTAAAAGAATCTCAAGTATCGTTCTGGCGTTCCGAGAACGAAGGGCCCGCTGGCTAGCGTTATTTAGCGATCCGGTTGCCGTCGTCAACTGGGTCGGGGCGGGAGGGGAGTTTGCGCATCTTCCAATAAATCTGGCTTCATTACTAATAATTGTTTCGCGGAACCATCCGAGACATGTTAAATGAGAGAAAGTTTAGATAGAGGAAGGGGAAAAAAAAGGTTTGAATTATAAAGCACCGTACCAGCAATGGTGGTGGGACTTGTAACAAAATTATCACGAAAATTCCATAACACATTCCCATCAGATAATATTACTAGGCAGGAGCAATGCATTTAAAGAAATTCACGTAGCAAAGCAGAGAAATTTACATCCTATTCGTGGTATCGTACTTTGTAAAGACAATTTACAGATAATTTTATAGCTTCCAGATTAGCGGGAATTATGGTATTATCCCTCAGCTGTAATATCCGTGGAAATATCTGAAGTATGATGTTATGTAATTATAGGATTTGTGATACTTTTTCAATCTCGTTTTGCAACACTCACAACATTATAAGACATGTAAATTGTTTTTGAGGTATACATATCGTTAAAACACCTGCACAAGAGCTCAAGCTGTACTCAAACAACCATAAATTAAGAGCTCAAACTGTAAAACATTGCGGTACAAAGGATAATCTGTACAGCAGGTTTGACAATCTTATCTGGATACCACTCACTATCGAGATACAGACGGAGAGATACAGTGATAGAAAAATGGCCAATCTGAAGCTATAGGTTTATTAACGTAATTATGAAACCATCGTGACGTTTGCTTTACCCAACACTTGGGAGACGGACTAATTACACCAAGCAAGCAATATAGCGAGCGAGAGAAAGAGAAAGAGAGAGAGAGAGAGAGAGAAAGGCAGAGAGAGAGAGAGAGAGAAAGAAAAAAAAACAATAGAGCAGAAGGCCCACTCTAATGAGAATCGGAAGCCGACGAGAGCCACTGCCGACCAACCGTGTAGCTGTCGTGAATGTGCGCTATTAATTATGGGCCGTCCATTTGTTGCTGTCAGACGCTCCGGGCACAAAACAGACCCAGCTCGTTCTCGCTCGTTCTGGCCACCGCTACTACCGGTTGTGACACACATCGACACGAAATGATGTTCATTTGTCGCGTGTCCATGGGGCCGTGCCGGTGGATGTGTGAAGCCGCCCGTCATCGTCTGCAGTTCTGGGAACTGACGGCTTTCCACACGTTTGGCCAAAAGGATCGTTCGCGTCTCCCTTGCGCACATAGACACCCACACGGCGTGTTAACACACGTGGCCGACGACGCAAGGCAAAGGTGGCTCGCTTGGTGGACCAAACGGAGCAAGACACAAACGGGACATTCACGAACATGGAGGGTTCTTGTCCTCAGCTGGTGGGCGGGCGGAGGTGGGTAAATGTTTTGTTGCGGTCGCGATGAACAGCTTTTGTTATGGCAAACTATTAAAAGAGCAAACGAAACCAAATCGTGCGGTGAGCATTGGTTGGTTGAGCTTTTTCTCTCTTCCTTTTTCTCTGTTTCGCTTTCTCTCTTTCTCGAAAGGAAATTAATCAACCCCACACGTATGAATATTTAACACCGTGCTAATTTATCAAAAGCGGACAGCAACGAACACACATTACGGTAGGTTAATATTCAACAGCGATGATAAGAAAACACGCCTCGGAATTACTTTATGAATGCACTTATGGCATGAAAAGCGTGCATAAAAATGCACCAACGCTGAAGAGCATTTCAATGCACACGTTAGAGGTTGCATTCATGTTGATGTTTTGTTGTACGATAAATTATAAAAACACACACACACACACACACATACTGTCTCTTACCCTTGCACTGTTATTTCATCATTATTACGTATGGTTAAACATCACCCGGACGGTGTTTATTCTGTTCGTCCATTGCATAAAATCGATTTAAGCACCATTTAACGCTATTAAAGTGCGCACCCGCTGTACCAACAAGCTAAAGAGATGCACATTTCCCGCTTATCCTAAGGGTTTGCTCTGTTGCTTTCCACCCACTGTTTTGCCTTGGTGCAATTGCTGTTTTGCTTGGCTTTCGCCCAGACAGTCGCCCTGGATGTGATGCTCACCCCCCCCCCTTTCGCTCGACTCAAGCTACGCGAAAGGAGAGCGGCACCGGAAAACATTGGCGTTAGGATACTGCACTCCAAACAGCCCGCCAGAGGAAGGGCGTGAAATGCGTCCCCAGCCGCCGTAGCTTCAATCCTTCCCGGAGCATCTTGGCCGTAATCTTATTATCGCGCTAGTTTGCACACTCGCTAACAACTTCAGCCTGATATCAACTTTAATTAGAGCGTAAGTACGTAATAACTGTCTGCCAGGTAGGACACGCGCATCCGTGCACGTTGGCGCTGCTGCGGCACCACTGTGCTGTGGTAGTGCGACCGCGAATGAGCTTTTGCATACATTAAAATTAATAACATTTGCTTCTCTGCCCTTCACCAACCGAGCGCACGTTTGAGCTGGCCTGTGTGTGTGTGTGTGTGTGTGGGACAACACACGGTAAAAGTAACGTGCTCGAGAGTGTCCGAGATGGGCAAACCGAGCATTCCCCAGCAGCACGAAAGGACGAGGATGAAGAAAATGTAAATAGTATAAATCATCATTACCGTAACTGGGAGGCCAACCTGTACGCTACCGTCCGGATGGTGTTTTTTTTTTTTTAATCAAGCTTTTGAAGCACATGAAGCCAACACTGACTGCACGGTCAAATGCTTGGATGTGAGGCGCACGGACAGCAAAGCGCTTCATTAAGTGCTGACGAAAGGAAACGAATTAAAAGATTCCATTCCACCGTATGTCTGTATTAACATGTCATCAGCAGGATAGCGGTGTGTGATGTTTCCCACACAGCAAACAAAAAGGTAAGCTTCCTTCCGGGCACCGAGCGTTAGTAAAAAACAAACGAACTAAAAAAGGCAATTATGTTTCCGGTATCAACGAGAATGTTTGAAAACATATATTTCCGGATGCGGAGGAGTACGGTCGTCCTTCGCTTGAAGATCAAAGCACAAAGACCGTTAGAATGGTTTTGCAGGATGAATTGGAAAGCAATTTTATGATTCGGAAGCAGGAACGCTATTACAACTATTACAAAGACTAAATAAGCATACCAACGGGCAAAGTGAAACATTTCAAAAGTGTGTTTTCAAACGTTTGCTAATGAAGTTTGTGATTAGTGTACGGCGGATCATGATGATGATGCGAGGCATGAACCATTGCTACCAGAGGGCGCAGCTTTAAAAGATTCCATTCTTCATTAGCGTAACAATTTCTACACTAAAACCGCATTCATTCAATGGTCGTATGGCATTTCTTTAGTGCATAATTCAAGTGTGACGACATGCGAAAGCAATCGCTTTGATGTGATTAACCACATGGAAGCGGTTGGCCACTAATAGGTTGTGAGTTGGAGAGCTGAGTAGTAGTTAAAGCAATTCCAATTCATCATACGTTGTTGTGTGGAGCAAATCTAAAATTGAAGTAATTCGTTAGTAAGAAAGTATGAATAAGGCATTTTGAAATAAAGCAAGCTAATGTCAAACTATTCAAATATAAATCCGAAATTCTACATACATTGTAATTTTAAACCATTTTCACCACTTACTGACTCCATGCTATTCGTTGATTTTCGAATGCTTCGAAACATATTTACTCCCTGCAACATTGCATTCCTCACAATCAGCACTTATTCAGCACATTTCGCGAAAATGCGTCACATTCCTATAATAGGCTACGTACAGAAGCACACAAACATACACGAACGCTTCTCCAAACGGCGACCGATTTCGATGGTACACACTTCATTTACGGTGCACTGAACCGTTGCGTACGACATTGGCACGTGTGTGCGCATCAAATGATTACAAATTAATTAAAATGTCACTCATGCAAAGAATTCTCCATCCAGCGCTAGCACGTGTTCCGCGAGCTGGAATATAGAATCCCGGTTACTGCTACGTTTACAGTGCCGCGGAATTGTGCGAAGAGCCCGCTATATCCTGTACAGTGTCTACGCGCGTTACACCAAAATCCACACCGAATGGGACACACACACACATATCAACGCTGTCTTCACAAGGCCGACATTCCGACGTGGAAATCAACACCAGTTCCCTCCTCCCCACTGGGATGGTGGTTCATTCCGTTCATCAGCGGATATTTGCAGGTTATTGACAGTGCATGATGATTCCACGGGAAGCTAGGTCACCAATTGGCCTGGCAGCGCTGTCCACACGGCTTGACCGTGGTCACACAAACTTCGAGCTGCACAACAAAAGCCGCACATCACTGCGCAGTAAAGAGCCACACCAAACACACACACACACGCCGATTTTGGCAGGCTAGTCAAATAAACTGAACACGTACGTCTACAACCGATGTCCACTTGGCCACTTGGCCAGATCCTTTCCGACGCTTGGGTTGCGGTTTTATCAATGCGCGCACGATGGCTCTGAACTGCTGACAGCTGTTCCGACCGCCGCTGCACCAGTCCGGGGGAACAGGCTCACTCGCTCACTAACTAACCAGCTCCTGTGGTCGCCGGTTGCTTTGGCGGCTGCGGTGCAAGCGCTGGATGGGAAAATCACGGCTTTCCGCGGCGGTGTTTGTGCGGTTTCCAGCGCCTACTGTATACATGGCAGGGCTAACTGGGTTTTGCGAGGATTTTTCGAGAAACGTGCAACCAAAAGCTGAACTTTGCACTGATGGCCATACGGGATGCATTATGTTTTGGAGCAGTGATGAAAGGCTGTTGCGATACTGCTGGGCACCAGTTTATGGGCCATCCGTTTCGACCCAGTGTTAAAGGAAGGGCGAAAGGAAAACAGAAAAAAAAACACACAAAAATTGGTCAAAAACATCTGCGCTACGATTTGGGAACAGATTGCTCGGTTGCAGCGAGCAAGCTTCCCACGATACGCCATGATACATACGTCTCACACAGCTCATACAACACACGGTCCCACGGCAAAGCGGAATAAAACAAACCACAAACGCGATGGCCGGGGTGAAACGGCGAAGGCAACAAGTCTGCCTTGGCAAACGATGCCACTTGCGCGTAAAACTCGCATCCAATAGGCCACAGATTGTTATCGCGAGCAAACTGTTTGTTTGTATGTCTTGTACCGCAAGACCTTTACCCCCTGTGTATGTGTGTGTGTGTGTGTGTGTGTGTGTGTGGCCTGTATGAGGCAGCTATGTCAGAAAAAAGGCTTATTTGGCAACGGATTTCGCCGAACGCGGGCCCATGGAACAACTGGAGGAAAACAAATTTATTGTCCACCGGAACGTGAACCAACGGATGGTTATGCCCTGATATGTGTGTGTGTGGGGAGGGTCTCGTTTGCTGGAAATGCAAACTTTCAATTTATGTATGGATTCTGCTAACAAGCGAGAGATAGAGAGAAGCATGGAGAGAGAGAGAGAGACTACGAAAGCATTTATTTATTATTTTAATCTCACCGCAGCTGCACACGAAGGCAGCCGAAGGTGGGGGGCTTTTGAACAAAGAAACAAATTTGGAATTGGGGACTTGTTATTCCTCTTCTTTGAGGAAATCCGCTCTTCCCTCAGCTGCCCTTGATTGGTGTACCTGTTTTACCTGCTATCTGCGCAACAGTGGTGCTGAAACGGAAAAGGAAAGGTGGAGGAATGATCGCTTCATTACTCGCACGACCCTGCCAGCCAGTACTTAAAACCTTCGTCGACAGTAAGTCCTTTCCGACCGAACCCAGGCCGTCGGAGCTGCGATCATTATCGCCATTGTAATGAGCGGGTGTTGTAGCCTAACAATGGAACTCGTTTGAAAGTGCTTTAGTGCCCCACTCTCTCCCTCTTACGGCTTACACGCCCGAAAATGAAAGAAACACACTGATTATCCTTGTGTGGCAAATTGTCCCCCCGGGAGTATTTTTTGTCGCCGCTCTGTGCATACTTGCAGGCGCTTTAAAGAGAACTTACGTTCTTCCTTTTGTTGTTGTGGTTGTTGCTATTCGTTTTAAAGCTCCCGTGCCATTAAGATCCCATTTACACGCTTCAGCGCCAGATTGACTCGTTCCGGAAGGAAAGATAAATCTTGTTTGTTGTACGGTGCTCCTGGTCCTGCGGAGTGGGGAAAACCTTGCGCGGTAAAGAGCGCATTTGAATTCAAACATTCATTAGACCACTTGTCCGTTTTGGGGCTGGACGGAGGCCAACCAAAAATCCATTTCCTGGAATTGAGGGTAGCAATTGAAGTTTACCGATGCAGGCAAACGATGAATGAAAAATGTAATAATGCGTAATTTAGCATTCCGAGCGGGGAGCAACCAAGGAGAGGAGGAGGAGAGTTTTGCTTTGTTTTGGTTTTGCGTGAAATTTGGGTATCACATTCAGCAAAAAAAAGAAAAAAAAGGAAATATGTTATACGCGATATAAAAAGAGGGTTAAGCTTCACAATTTCCAGAAGGATTTAATACCTACTAGTGACTAGAAAATGGCGCACAGACACACACAGTCACATACAATGGTACTGATTGAATACTTCAGCGCATTGTATAATCAACCAAACTGCACACAAACATATCCTGACCTCAAGAATCACAAAGAAACGGATGTTTAAAACATTCTAAACAAACGCAATGAAACAATGTGTTCTCGGTGAGTCGGAATGTTAATGTCATTCCTTTATCTTACATCGCGTGCCGCTACCATGAGGCCTGACAGCAACACGCATCACTGCCAAAATTATGCTGCAGCAGCACCATACGCATCATTATTGACCTGCCCCCGCTGCGATTGGAAGATTATAAAGCTTCGGAAACACGCTTCAACGAACAGCACGACAGTGGTAGATGGAAAGTGGAAAAACCCAGGCGATTAATCATATTTATTGCAGGCTCCGTTTTCTCTGGAAACTGTCGACGGCAACACGAGCATGCGAGCATCGCACCTCATAACGCGGATAAACTCGAGGACGGTTGGCAAGCTCTGCTCCATTACGATAATATGCTGGCGTTGTATACCCCCCCCCCCCCCCCCCCCCCACCCGTCAATAAGCGGCAAAAGCGAGCTGTAACCACCCGGCTGCTAATAAGCTGCTTTTCATTGCGCGAATTCGAAAGCGAACACGGGCTCCCAACGCCAACACAAAAGCGCTGTAGCATAAACCAACTCAGGCTAGATTAGGCGTCCCGTGGAACTACCCATTCAACTGCCACCACGGGCTCACCAGTCTCTTCATCCATTTCATTAATAATTCGGCTGCCGTAGTGGGGGGCAGAATCAAAAGCGTACATCCCATTGACGGGGAGCCTTTTTACCATTTCCGGAGGCGCGCAGCAAAGCTAAGGATGAGGCGTCTCGTTCCCGCTCGTATCGATTCACCAACGCTCGAAAGTGGTCCAGCGGGAGGGGCAAGACGACCCAGCCAGCACAGTGAGTCGCAAGGGAAATTTTCAACTCAACGTAATGCTCACGACCCGGCAAAGCAGGCAAGCAGGAACGTTTAACGTGGGCGCTGCTCTCATATGTGTTTTCGTACGTTAATAGCGCTGGGACTTTCTGCACGAGATGCTTGTTAGTTTTGTCGTGGAAAGGAGATGGCTATGTTACGAGCGCACCGCAACCCGTACAGTTGTTGCAAACTGAAACTTAGATTCAAGCAAATTTTACATCATTTCGTACACTTTTTAGAGGTACAACACTGTACCCTGTGTTTTTTGTTTCGCTTTCGCCTTCCACCTTAACTTTTCCTCAGCATACACTCACCTCACACACACGCACACAGTGCAGAATTTAATTGGGATGTATTTATGTGGCTCACACACACACACGTGTGCACAACGCACATCACAGGGTTAATTAAATTTTAAAAGAAAATTAAGTCGAAACAATGCATTTTCCATCCACTGCCAGACGGGGGACGCAGGACGTTTGCAGTCGCGCAAAACCAAACGAGGCAGCAACATCCATCCAGCTACCACGTGGAAGCCACACATTACCACAAATCCGGAAGCTTATTACCCGTCACCACCATGGCAACGGCTTGCGCTGCCTGGCAAGATAAAGCAAAGATGATGGAGAAGCAAGAACGCTTTCCGTAAAAGGAAATGCTTTCCGTCACCGAACCGGGCGACATTTAAATATCACAACGGACCAAAACATGGCCGGAATATTAATGGAATGTGGCCGAAAGTAGTTAACGGGCGCGTTTTTGCCCAACAACGAAGCGGCGACATAAAAGAAAGCACATTAAACTCTGTACACAGTGCGCCAAATGGTTTTCGCGAAAAGTGTGCAGCATAGCAAAAAAGGAAACAAGGAAAGAGAACAATCGTCCCATTTGCCAGAAGAAAAACGGCGGCCCCAAATTCAACGATGCCATTCAAACCTCATTGGAAATAACAAATTCTTCAGCCAGCATCCGGGTCGTGATTTAAATAACGGCGGCTAGCGCTGCTAGCCAGCCGTCCACTAATGGACTGTGGCGCCCGGTGCGATTCAATTTTCGACACGCGGCCCAGTACGAAGCAAACGGTGCGCCGCCCTGTCACTTGCGCTAAAATGACCTGTCGTTTTCCACACATTTTCACTTGACTGACAATTTACAACGACCAAAAAAAACCCATTGGCGACTTCGATCTTCGCAGCACCCATCCTGTGTGAGGTTGTTGGAACAGTGTGAGAGACAGAGAGAGAGAGAATCAAATACAAACACAGACATACAAGGACAAGCAGCCAGAACCAGTGGCTCAATCATCGCATCCGTCATTGACAGTGCTGTGAGGGCAACCTTGTTTGGCAAATGATTTTTCCCCCACCCTCTTCCCGTACAACCTGCCGCCATTTTGCCGACATTGGCAGTCAGGACCAAGTGTCGATGGGTTTGTGTTTTTGCTGCTTCTTATGCTGGTTCTAGTTTCGCTTCCCGTTTCCAACAGCCAAAAGCAATGCACACACACACACACACACGAACGCATTGGGCGTAATTTCCCAGCGGCATTCGCACTTTTCGCCACTCGCCGGAAATCTCATTTCTTAGTATGTAAATTTCTCGCTCAACTCGCTCGCTCCTGTCGTTCTTACTCTCTCTTTCTCTCTCTCTCTCTCTCTCTCTCTCTCTCTCTCTCTCTCTCTCTCTCTCTCTCTCTCTCTCTCTCTCTCTCTTTTGTCTCGCGTCCGCCAACGCTCGTTTGCACTTGCTTTCGAGTGCGCTCGAGTGCAAAGAAATCTGTCTTATTCTTCGGCGCACACGGTGGAGTCTTCCGGCCCCGTACCTTCCATTTGTGCGCTTGTGTCTGTCACGGTCACGGCCAGTACGGAATGGGCGGAAAACGAATCTCACCTTCCCGTCCCTGCAACGCACCAATATACCCGCGTCGAAGATGCTCGATGCTAATTGGAGCAGAAACGGATTTCAACTCTAGTTTCATGGCCCTTCGTACCACTTTGCCCTATCCCTTTGCTGAGTGTCAGTGCGCCTTGCTTGAAGAATGCCGAAAGCAACGAAGAGTACCCGGGACGAGCAAGAACCACTTTTCTAATCCCAGGTTTTTTTTTTTTTTTTGAGCATGGAAAGGGATGGTACGATTTGCCTAACTCGTTAAAGACGACCAACTGGATAGGCAAGCGATTCCACCCATTTCGCGCGAATTGTTGGGATCGTCACTGCTAACCAGCGCCACCAGCGCCAGCGTTTCGTGCGTTTAACCCACAGGCAGCATTTATAATTCATCCTCCCTTGCAGGACGCCATTCGGAAGCGTTGTGGGCACATTTCCCGGGTAAAGCGAGGCAGTTTATCCACCAGTGTCAATCATCCACCGGCAGCCATGTGTCCTTGTCAGCGGGCTGGCAGTTTTTACAGCCAAAGCTGCGGATTGCTGCATTACTGGGAAGGTTAATACGCAATCTAGACACCAGGAGGGGGGCAATGTGCTGTCGGTATACGTGTGTCTGCACGTGAAAGGCTCATCATGCTGCTAATCTTCTTCCTCCCCTTTCTGGTATCACTCCCGTTATGACAATAATTATTGATGAGAATTATCGAAAATCAATGTTTGTGCCATTCTATTGGTTGCGATTGGCGTTTTTTTTTTCTCTGCATACACTTCCCTCGCTCAATAATTGATCTAATTGAGAGGAGCCACTCAAAAACAGCGTGTGAAGGCGGCGATGCAAACACATACACACACACCCACAGCGATGCGAAAGCGATAATTAGCATTGCATCGTTTAAGCACAGTTTAATGCGCATACCATTTGCCTAATTAAAACCGATTATCGTTTGAGTTGCTAATCGTTTGCTATGAATAAAACATTCGTTTTTATTTGAACTTGCATTATCGCACAAACAAAACAAAAGTTAACGTGCTGCTGCTCCCTATTACGTTAAAAAATCTGCTTCAAAATTAATCCTTTTGCTGCACTGATTGTCCGCCCCTACTGTCGGTGTTCCGGGGGCTCAGAAAAACCAAGTGCCAAGTGCCAAACTGCTTGGCGGTCCCAGCCCCCCCCCCCCCCCCCCCGCGAACTCTGTCATCCGACACTGTCACCCGTGATCGACGTCTAAGTGGGCGAACGAAATGATGAAATATTTACACAGCCCGGCCATGGCAGCGGAGAGGCATCGATTTCCTGCCATACATTCGTTCGGGGGCCATTCAATTCAAACAATCAACCCCGTACGGTGCGGTGCTGGGTCATGCTCGCCCCGCCCAACAGGAAAGGCCCGACGACCGGCTGTGGCATTGTGTTTGTTTTTCTCCCTCTGATGCTTTTCTCCTCCCCCCCCCCCCCCTGCCTTTCTAGCCGATCCGAGCGAATAAACGTGTCCTTGTCTCCGGCGGGACCATGTGTGTTTGTGTGTGTGTGTGATTGTATGTCAAAAAATAAATCTTTCCAAAAGTGAAATCGGTCGGTAAGCATCCGGAACGGTGAAAGTTCACGTTTTGCTCAAACAAGTAGCAAACTGAGCAGGGGGGGGCAAAATGTGGCGCTGTTTTGTGTTTGTCCGTGTTTAATCAGCTATATGCAGACTAGCTGGAGGATGTTGACTCTCGAGAAGAATTGAAACCGTATAGTTACCGTACGTACGGCCAAACCCTGCCCCTGCCCCGGGAGCTTTTGCGTTTGCGCTGGGGCCCCGTTTTTGGTTGCAGACATTCTTTGCGTACGCAGCGACCATCAGCAACACGTGGGACGATGTATTGCTTCCAAGCAGTTTAGCATTAATCATAATAAAGGCATTACACATTGAGGGCGGCTTGGGCTTGGACTTGATGCACGAAGCGAGACGAAAGCCACAGCCCTAGGACCATCCGTTTCATCTTTGGTACGTGGGACACCGACCAACAGCAATACGGCCGTAAAGCTTGACTGCAATTTCGTTATTTTGTGAGAAAGAAATTGTTCATTCCATTTATTAAAGACGCCCAACGCGGAGGTGGGAATGTTTTGTTTTGTGTTTTTCAAAGAAAGCAGCAGGACCATCCATAACAGATTAAAGCTAATTTTGCAATCAATCTTGCGAAGCATACTTTGGAGACCTTTTTTCTGTTGATACAAAAATTAATACATCTTGACAAACAAACAAACACATAAAATGAAGACACTTAAACTTGTACACAAACAGCACTTCCGTTTGCTCTGACAAAATCGAACCAACCCCTGGGGGTGGTGTATCCAAACAATTCTCATACTTAATGTACACTCGCGTACTTGGTATTTCAATTTTGCTTTTTTGTTGTTTTTTTTGACAATTTGTTGTGTAAAATTCTGTTTTCGAGCTTTTTTTACACGATCATTCTCAGACGGGGCTAGCTGTGCCGAGTTTTCGCTGTTGATATTTAACTGTTTACACTGTTTGGAAGCGTTTCTTTTTTATGTTTGCTAAATTGGAAGCAATCATATCTTTCCTGGTTAGCCTTCACTAAGACCACTCTCTACTAACGACAATAACAAAAAATAACGCCTACACCAGCACTTGCACAAGAGTTGCTATTTACACTTATTTTCTACCAAGAATGCACGACTTACGGGAAGGCGATGAAATCAAACTTTTAACGAAAATAGGAAGAAAAGTCCTTTCATCTTCTTCCCTCCTCCCCCGCCTCTCCTCCCTCTTCCTCTCACCCTCTCCCAAACGTTCCTTTCCATGCTACGTTTTTCTTACAATTTCTTCCTCTTGTTCCTATCATTCTGTGCGATGCTTGGTGGCAAGGCATCGATACAACAATCGGTTTCGTTTTTGTGTTGCTACCCCGGAAAACTGACAGTTGTTGCCCGAAACGGAATTGATGCTTTATACGCCCACGACAAATCTACACCCGCCCTCGAAGCCACCAGCCACCCCACAGAACAGAACGCTGTCGCGCCACGCCAATTGCGTCTAGCCGGAAGGAAAGTGTGAAGCGAAAACACAGGCCATAAAAATGTCTCCACCACAGTACTGGTCGTGGCTGTGGGCTGCGGTGCAACGGATGGTGGGAGGCTGCGATCGACATCCCACACTACCGTCCATCCCCACAATAGGAAGACGGTGTTGAATTTAATGGAAAATAACGACCGGCGCTCGTTCTGTGAAGCCACAAACCCAAGCGCCATCGTCAGTCAGTTAAACACGCACACACACACACACACACACATACACACACACACACACACACACACACACATCCACTTGCAACTACTGTTTTCACAGAATACACGTTGAGAAGGGAAAATGAAAAGGGGATGGAGGGAAAAACAGCCCAAAAAGAGACTAAAGGGTAAACGTACGAAATGAAGCGTAACTTGAAGGGTTGCTTGAGAAAAGGTTTTTTTTTTGGTTGGTAAACGCCATCGGCAATGGAGAGGCTATGGGCAGAGAGAAGTGCCGGGAAAGGAGCATCGCTGGGACGTGATTTTTCTCACCGAAGGAAAAAAATTCTAAGATGTGTTGGAACAGCGGAACGAGCTGTTGTTGTTATTCCGGGGGTGGGTTTTTTTCGCTTTCCGTTTCACGATTTTCCAAACTCCAAAACCGCATAACACAACCGATTTATCGACCTTCGCACGTACGCACCCCACTGCGAAGCTGCGGGACAAATCCGAACATCAAATTTGGCTCACCTCTTTCGCCAGCCCCCTGCCCCCTCTTCCGCCAACGCAAAGAATGCAAGAAATGTATCGAGTTACACCATTTATCATCCTGATTTATTGGTAAACATACCAGCGATGGTTTACTTCGTGTGGCACACCCCTTATTTGCGCATTCCCTTCCAAGTGCAGTGAGATTTATTGGCGATCGATTAAAGCCGATCCTCACATACACACAGAAGATTGTTATTGCTGACATTTCCTTCAATCGAAACTTTCAAGCTCTCCATCGACCTTTCTGCCCCAATCCACTACAGTTGACATCAAAAAAGGTCACACCAATTATAATCTTTGGGCTCTAATTTGAAGCATTCGATCCACTGGTTTTCCACACATCCCGTACCACGTGCTAGCAAAATCCCCTTCCGCCGGGAGCGGTCCAGGGGAGCGTGTTTAAACAAATTTATGCTGGCCTTTGCCACTTAGCACTGGCCTGCTGGTGGGTCAACGCCACGGTCCACCCACGTCCAAAAAGCTTTATTTGCATTTTTGCTAATGAAATCAAATAAAGGCAAACTTTTCCAATTACAACCATGTGCGTTCGGGGCTGCCGGGACATAGGGGCATCCCTGCTGCCTGTCTTTGGGGATGAGAAATTTGTCCACTGATTTAATGAGCGTGCTGGTGTAAGGGGCAACACCGCACACATACCCACACCGGGTGTGTTTGGCCAGTAGCACGGAAATCCGCCCCATGCTGGATCTCTTCTAAAATTTCCAAAAACGAAAAACTATCAAACTGTGGTCTACCCTGAAGCAAGTTATAGAGAAAAGGATGTCTACCCCCTCCTGCTACCATAACTCATTAGCTAATCTTCAAGGAAAATATCATAAATTTAAATGCAACGGCACTAACGAGGGGCGTCGCCCCTTTCCGGTCAGCAATTGCGGGTTGAGCTGGCGGGCTTTCCATCTATGTAAACATTCGCCAACAAGCGAACGCTAACAGTTTTGCCGGTGCAAGTGAAAATCGGATATGTGTTTAATGAAAGGTCACACTTTCCCGAGGTACACAGCACCCTACAAACGGGGTGTTTCGCAGCAGCACTTGCGCGAGTAGGGAAGCTGTATCAATTATGGCTATAACGTACAATATTTTGCCATGCAAAATGGGTAGTTTACTTTCTAAAACTTTGGGCTGATATTTTTAAAACCAAATGTGAACATTTAAAAACAATTGAGGAGCAATAATTCCATGTGTAGTTAAAATCAATACCCAAGTGACATTTGCTCGAATTTGTTTTTCCATAACTGCTCGATTAGTACTCGATACGCCCGAAATTGTGGATTTGTGTATGATCGAGTGTGTTCAGAGCGCTAAGATTTGCTTTGTTCGTAAATAAGACTTTCTTCTATCGATGGATGATGCTGTCGAGCTCATTTTACATTCATAGCTTTGGTATTTAATAAAAAAACAAAAGCAAATTTTGTGTGAGGTTATTTTATAAATAAAAAATCGATATTATTTCAGTATAAAATGGCTACATGACCAACAATAACGATAGAAAACATCATTTCCGATTTAATCTAGAAGAAACCAACGAAAAAGCCGCATCACAGTTGATTTTACAGGACTTTTTCTAAATTCTCTTTAACTGGTGCAGTTTAAGGGAAGTTTAAGGCTCCATTTTAAGGGAATTTGCTCAAATTCCCCGTTATTCGTGCTCGAAAATGTCAATTGGGTAGTAACTTTTGAGCCATTTTGATAAGCTCAACTATGGTAGAATTTGGAGATTTTTAAACATCGATGCAAAAAGTTAATTATTTAACGATTTCATCGACTTTTTCCAACATTTTTTCAATAAAGTGCGTTTTTTTCTTTTGCCATAAGTTTATAGTTTGCTGCAAAGTACATATACACTAAAAAGCACCTTTTTTCTACTAGCACGTTATTTCCACCAAGATAAGCCCACTCAAATTTTTGGTTGTTCTTCAATCGATTCTAACACACAGACACACGACAATTATCTTCATCTTAAATGGAAGAGAGTAGCAGTTGCTTTTCAAGCTCCGCTCACTCACTTGACCAAAAAAGCTTAACCGAGCTCGTTCCCACCATGGAATGGAGTTGCATGACCCACAAAATGTGTTGCGTAATTAAAAAAGCATCCATTCTTCTAACGGGTTGGCAACATCATTATAGTACCATTAAAGAGCCGACGAAAGCGAGAGAGAGCGAGAGAGAGCGAGAGAGGGAAGGAGTAGTTTTGTTCGCAGCTGCTGCGGATGCTGCCGGCGACAATTATTTTCAACGAGCGCGTGGAGCATTAAAGCATTCGCCCGCACAAAGGGAAATAGGCGTAAGAACACGTACCACCACACCATCGTGGGTGGCCGTGGGTGTTGTCCTCCGCCGTTCTTCAGCTCCGGGAGGTAATGATGTCTTCAAAACGGGGGGCCCACAGTTTTACATTAACAACGCTTTGGTCGAAACAACTCATTTCACCACAGCTACACTACGCCAAAATGTTCGCCTGCTTCTGCACCGTGAACGTGCACAGTTCATAAAACATGGTTGGCTTAAGCCGGTGCGCTGACTTTCTTGCACGGTACAGGTAGCTGGGTGTCCCTATTTAACGCTTGGCCGATGCAGAAAAGAAAACGGTAAGGATAGCTTATTTTTTGTCTGTTTTTTTTTTCTTTCCTGGGGAAGGTTAGCCTTTTTTGCTCTCTATTGTACCTTCCATTGCTATCTCTCTTTCTCTCCATCTCTTTTTCGTGCTCATTTAATGCTTTACTCCAAACGAAACATGACAGATTCTGAAATGGTGGTACACTTCTTATTTTATGTTTTTTTTTGTTTTTCCACAGCTCTCCCGTCGCTTTCGTGCTAAAAGCAAGAAGGGTTGCTTCCTGTGGCACCATCATAACTGATGCACGAATAATGTACACGGTGATGTGATTTATCTAGTACAACTTCTACCGGCGTTCCTGGGACCACGGTGTATGGTCCCTGTGCCGCTCTGTACGGGAATGTAAATTATCAAATCACCAACCAAACGGCCAACAACATCGCCAACAACTCTCCACCGAGAGCTATCCTTTGTCTTTGCTTAAAAGCGACTCTTCAAACGTACATTGCTCCGTGTACTGTCGCGCGCGCTACACGCGCACCACTGCTGTTGTTTATCCGGAGAGTGCAGTAAAATTTATTTTTATTTCCAACCGTACCGAAAATAATAACGATTTGCATCCATCACGCACGCGGCAACGTTTGGAAGCGTGTCGCCGTTTGGCTTGCGGACGCTCTTTGCCTTCAACAAAACCCACGTTGACGTCAGCGTGTGGCACAGGGAAGATGGAAGTGAAACGCATCGCAAGATACGAATGCATCGGTTGCTAAAATTCGATTTTCCCACACACTGCCGATTCATCTAACAAGCATTTGCGCTCTATATATGTACCTTGCACGTGTAGCATCTTCAATAAGCATTGAATGTAATGCTTGGCGCATGGTTTACGGCACTCAAATTCGATTCTACCGTTGCGAAAAGTTGAAAATAATGGGCTGATAGCGTCGTACCATTCGGTCGGTACGTACATTGTCAAGTGCGCTGCTAGCGTTGGCAGCACAATGTAGAAGCACATTTTACTTTATTTTTTCTCCCCTCTCTTTCTCTTCCCCTCTCTTTTTTGTATGCATCAACGGTGCATCGGTGAAATTGTAATGCATCATTTGCCCCGTGTACTCTATGCGTCCTGAATGATTTATAGTGTGCTGATGGCGCGAAACTTCAATCCCCTCCTACCAACCCACCGGTGCACTGCAGAGCATGTTCGATCATCATTGACGCAGTAATTAATAGCAAAGTGCTTCCGTTTGATCCGTGGGTTGGTTTCGGGAAAGCTTCAAAGCGCTTTGCCAACAAGTGCCGCCGTGAGCGAGTGTGGCAGCAGAAGTAATGGCACCTTGTTGCGCGAGAAAACCTATTTCTTTCCCTTTGATTCGAATTTCCCTAGTACCGTTTACCGTCGTAAAGTATGCACGCGCAAGCTACCGCATGCTCCCTGCCAGTGTGCTGCTGCTAACTGAGGCCACGAAACGCTGCGGTTCATAAATTAATCAAACAACTACGAACTACGTGAGCGACTGGGCGTCTCCATTTCCGCCGCACCAA
This sequence comes from Anopheles coluzzii, assembly GCF_943734685.1. Taxonomy (NCBI): domain Eukaryota; kingdom Metazoa; phylum Arthropoda; class Insecta; order Diptera; family Culicidae; genus Anopheles; species Anopheles coluzzii. The sequence continues at coordinate 21,931,238 of NC_064670.1, read as the reverse complement.
AATGCCCGGCAGCGCGAAACATCGAAAATAAAACACACCAGAAACCGGGAAACCCATTTCGGGGCGTGCAATAGGCGAAACAATACTCAACCTTTCGATGCCGCAATGCCTGGGGGGGAGGGTCATTTTGTGAAATGTGAACATGGGAGAGGAAGGGGCGCGATAAAGGTTATAAATGGATTTTTGGCTAGTGTCGCATTGGTACGGCGCTTATTTGTTCACCCGCCCATCAATGAACGAACTGCCGGGTGAACACAATAGTCGAACGGGGAGCAATAAGTGAAATAGAAAAAAAATGGCGAAAAAAGCTAAAATTCCAACTAACCGTTGACATGGTTTTCTAATTTGGCCGCCGGGCCACGTGTTGGCATTGTTTGCAAGGTTGGCGTGATTTGAAACACGCACACAAACACACACACACCCTGTTTCTGTCGATCAACGTCAAGTGCAGTTGATATTTTACCATTTTTCTCTATCTTGCTTGTATTCCTTTTTCCCGTACGATCCTTCCGGGACACAGAAGAAGGGCGGGAAAACGGAATCGCACGCTCGGGATGATAGAAGTGGTTCCTTTATTTTTGCTGTTGGGAAGCATTCCTACCCTAAGACGCTGCGAGTGCTCTCGCGGCAGTGTTCATTCTTCCAGTGTGAAAATGAGTGCCACTCTCGGGAGTGTGCGAACTTAACCGCTGCGGCGAGTGCCCACGAGCGGTTCGGGGTTCCGTTTGCGAACGAGCATGTAAACAACACGACGAGCGCACGAAACGATCGCCCGAGTGCATCGTGCGCTGGCTCCAGCAGGCAACCGTACCGGGGGCCGGTCAGTTCGATTCTGTGTCTGAACGGCGCCGGAAGTGTCGCTGTGTCGCGTTGCGCTTGCCGCGCGTGCCTGCTGTCTATCGCGTCTGCCGGGAAGGGTGCAGCTCATCGGCTCCCGCAAGACAAACACACACACCGACCTCCGTAGTACGATCAAAGTAAGCAGCGAGTTGTAAGTGAAACAAAAAAGTGGAACAGGCTTTGAGCAAACAAAATCACGAGTGTTTTTGGCCGGTTCGAGGGAAAAACAGAAGGAGGCAAAAGTTTCGTTTGAATTTTGGTTGCTTGCCGCGCTGAACGAAGCAGCAGCACCTAGACAACAGTGTGCGGTGTTCGGTGGATGTATGTGCTCTTATGTGTGAGTGTGTGTGTGTTTTTCTGTGTGGTTGTAACGGGAGTAAACTGACGTCCTCTGCCAGGTGTGCTGCTGTACGGCCGTAGTACGTCTCCAATTGTTTCTATTTTTTTTTTTTTTTTGGTTTTGTCTCGCTAGTCTCTCTGGGGGCACGATGACGACGGCGGTCGTATTCGGGGGCTAAAAGTAATCACAAATTGTAAGCATAGCGCACGGCGCGTAATAATGGTGGTTCATCTGGTTTATCTCCCGGCATGCTGAACCGACATTACGTGCACCCGTCCCACAGGTGGAGGGAGTGGTGCGGTGGGGTTGGGGTTGATATGTGTGTGGAGGGACATTAGCAGATGATAAAGTCGCATCATTTCTGTTAATGTGCGATGAGCAAGCGGAACTGTCTTTTTTTTTGGTTCTTGCTTCTTTTTAGATTTACTTTCACACACACACAATGCTCTCAGCCCTGACAAAAAAGACGCATTCGTCATTTTCAGCGTTTGAGAGAGTGAATTTTAGAGAAAAAAAACAGCAACACAAAAAATAAATATGAACAAGACACTTCCTTTAGTTGCTTTAACGTTTCACCTTTAAATGAAGCATAAAATGCGGTGCTTCGCTAGCAAACGAACGGATTTGGGATGATGATTTCACGTAGTGTCGAATGTGGCTTGAAAAATGTTACTTTTCGGTAGCATCGTCCAATACCAGCATCGCTCCTTCTGGTACATCTGCATCAACATCATCACCATCACCATCATCATCATCATCGCCAAGAGACGCGACGCCACTTCGTGTTTAGTGTTACAACGTGCGCGCGTGTGTGTGTGTGTGTTTGTCGGTTTGTACGTATGCCATTAGAAAGTGTGCGAAAATGATGTTAAATTCAATCACTGCTGCTGCTGTTGCTGCTGCTACCGTTATCGTACGGCAGGACGGAGCTGCCCATGGTACGAGAAACGGCTGTGTCGCAAAAGGTCAGAGCGAGCGTCTTCAGTCCCGCCATCCATCGAACGAAACACGTGTGTTGATCGCGTCTCGTCTATCGTCGCGCGGTACAGTACTGATGCACGCAGGTGATTGAAAGTGGGCCGCAGCGCACATTTGCTGTCCCTACCTTTCGCCCCACCGAAGGTGAATAATTTATGCTCGCGACACAACTGACACGAATGTTTTTCTGCTGGAGTGCGCGCGCGTGTGTTTGTGAGAGCCTGCAGGGAAAACAAGTGCGAATAAGCTGTGTTTTTTTCGCTGTTAACTAGTGGGGGCATAAATTATTCTTCAGCACTCGCCGGCTCGGCAGAAAGACAACTCGATAACAAGGTTCGATTTTTTCGCACCATCGGCGTCGGTTTGGTGGAACCCTAGCAACCGAGCAGCCGGAGAAAGATTCAACTCGAACGAAACAAAGTAACCGATGATGGACCGAACCAGTGCAGGCGAGGCGTGAAAAATGCGTTCCCCCCATCACTGTTGTCAATGTTACGCCAGGGGGTTGAAAGGGAAATCATTCGTTCGGGAGGCGTTTGTGTCTGGAGAAAGTGTACTGTGCCATTTGTGCTCGTGTGTGTGTGTGTGTGTATGTGTTTCTGATCGAGGTGAGTGATTTCTATCCCATTTCAGCATCCAGATGCGATTTTCTCCGTGCTACGGTAGGGCGAGAGCATCAGTGAAATCGTGAACATTGAAACCGCAAAGTGAATGTTACTGCCGAAAAGCGCACAACAAACCCAGCCGATATAGACCAGTGTATGTGTGTGTGTGTGTGTTTGTGCGTACGTACAACGGTAGAATAGTAAGTGAAACGGTTGGTTTGTCTAAATGCAGCCCGCACCCATCTGCCCGCCTACAGCACGATCCCCACCCGCGCCGGAAGACTAATTTAAACGGCCAACGGTAGCGCGTCGTGACTTATTGCTCTCCGCGGCGTTCGGACCGCGGGGCCCGCCCCTGGCGATAAACGATGGCAGATTGGAGCGGCGGCCACCACCGGTACCGTCTTGGGCTATTTTCGTTGCCCGTTACATCATTCGGCCCATCGTCGCCGTCCGTGCCACAGGTCGTGCCGTCACGAGTACGCATCACGCCAGTAGACGAGCGAACCAGCAGCCCTGCGCGTGTAAGTTATGTCTGTCTGTGTGCAAGTATAAATAATTTTTATGATTTCCAATGTCTCGAGGCTGTTTGTTCGGTTCGGAGATTTCCTGCCATCCGACCCACGAGAACGAGAACGTTGTCGCGTAGTAAGGCAAAAGGAGCGAAAAGGTGACGGGGAGGAGACGGCGCGTACAACAACAAAATCGCTCGCTACCCTTATGCGCTACCTTGGCAGGGCCCGGCTGCCTAATCAAGACCGGGCCGGCGGTGGCGGTGGTCAGTCGGCCGGAAGTCGCAAGATAAATTGAAAAATTTACATCTGCAAACAAAAACGAAAATAATATCAAAAACAGCGAAACCCCCAAAACATCCAGATTGCCCTCGAGCGTGCTGCACCCAAACACAAACACCTCCGCCGCGACTGGGCAACAAATTGCTTCTATACGACAGTGTGCGTTTGTGTGTCGGGGTTGGGTGAGAAGGGAGGAAAAAAACATCACATAATGTCAAAAACAAACACTTCAGGTCGGTTTGACTTCGGGTTCGCTTTGCGCATTGACACTGATTGAAACAATTTCAAAGTGTCCGAATCTCACCCCTGACTCTGACTCACCCAGTGCTTTAAATTCGTTTCAACATCAACAACAACAATAACAACACGCTAAACCGTCTGTGCGAAACCATGACCGATCGATCCGATACGATGCGATTTCGCTTCAACGGCTGGGCAACGTTGGCCCCCCGAGAAAAACTGAACAGATTGCCACCGCGCTTTTCAACAAGCCGCGGCCAGACACACGCCTGACAAGGCATCTTTTGTGGGTACGTGACGGGATGAAATTCGTTCTCGGAAAAATGCTTCTCATGCTTACACGCACATTCTATATTGCAGCAGCAGCAGCAGCAACAGCAAACCGGCAAACTGCCCACTGGTCACTGTCTCACTTACGACGTTCGGTCGAATTCGGTCGTGTCAAGAGGAGATCAGTGTATGAAACTTGCTTTATCACTCACCGACCTTCGCTCGCTGAAACAGGACAAAGCAACGCAGGAAATATACAAATTCCGTTACAAAAATCTTTATCTTTTCTTTGCCGTCGCTGTAGCCGAGCCTGGCTTGCGATGTGTCCGCTCGGTGCTTCTGCTTGAGTGAAGCACAACATCACCCAGCAGGGCATGATGGTATCGAATCGTGGACGAGCGATATTGAATCACGTTCGTTTTATTTTGCCGTACTTCTCTTCTATCTACTTTCCTTTCTTCTTTCTATCCATGTAAGCTATAATGATAGCGGCGTCTAGAGCATGGTTCAATATTGTGCGAATCGTTACTGTGAGATGCTGGGCAGTCGTATGTTCTTACTCGATGTACTAGAACCAGTGGTAATATTAAACGATGTTTGTGCGAAGTATGAAAAAAAAACGAACGATTTGTTTCCCGTTCGTTGCGTCGGGGGTTTCACCTGGTCGTCTTTTCATCTTCCATCGTTTGTTTCTGCGGAATTTGATAAGAAGATAACTTTCTCGAAACCCTCCAACGCTCCAGAGACCGAAGCGAGGCGTTGTATTTGACCCGCATTTTCCTAAACCACACACACACACACACACACACACACACACTTCACAGGGCTCGCATTCTTGCGATGCGTGTGACACTCTTTCCAAGTTTACATTAACGTTTCGCTTAATGTAATCTGCTTTAAATTTGATCGCTTGCGTTCTGCCCTGCTGTGGGTATCGAAACATTCATCCGCATTGAGGATAAGCCATAAAACTTGACAATTTACTACACGTTGCGGGAAACATTCTAACGAAAAAGGACGTCTTTCCTTTACGGACGGAGCCTGCAAGAAGCTTATGAGTCGCGCTCATTGAAGTTATCTGTCCCCGGAGGATGCCCCCCAGGGCGCACTGCCTGCCTTATGTGGAGCATGGAATAGCGGTTTCTGGCTTGAGAAAGTCCTTCCCTTTAGAAAACAACGATACGCAGCTCTTTAATGTTATTGCTTCAGCTCCCCTCCCCTTGTTTAAGCAAGCAGTCGAGCGCGATCGTCCTCGTTGCGTTGAGTGTATCACATCAACCCACTGGAGAGGGTTTGCTGGTGAGGCGGTTGACTTGAGTCCTGCGAGTATCAGCTTTCAATCAAACCCCTTTCACCAAGCTCTTTCCCATAACTCAATTAGCTTCACGCAATTCAAAACACAACCGTACGTGTGTGTGTGTGTCTCTCTAGGTTGTGGTAAAACAGTGCCATTTCCCCTTTCCCACACTGACCACGACGTATGCCAGCTCTTAACCAGCGACAACGATCGAACCCTTGTCACTGGAATTGATTGAACTCGAGCAACCTACCGGAAGGGTTGGGTTTTTACTCCATACCGTTTCCCTGCTTCTCTGTCACACACACACATGCACGAGGAGGGTAAAGTGTAAAGTGAGTCAAGTGCACCCACAAGAAGGAAAGAAGGTTTGCTAAAGTATAGAAACAAAGACAGCCAACAAACTCCCCGCACCTTTTTTATGTGTGTGTGTGTTTGCGATTGCCAAGCACAAAGCGGTACGGCGATAAAGAACAACGGTTGAAGAGCCTTTAATTTCTTCGCTACGCCATACACCCTCTCCTTAAGCGGGTCCATTACACATTGCCCACATACTTGACGGTAGCAAAATACCGGCCTCGTTTGGGCGGTTTTGCCCGTAGACCAGCGGCAAACACTTTGCCCAAGCAAACATTTTACACGTGCCCGGGCAAAACATTCTACGCACCTTGTCGATGTCTACACCGATGTCGATGTGGTGCGGGGAAAATGGGACTCGTTCTAGGAAATGTCTCGTTTCGGATGGACATGTTTTTTGTGTTTATCGCTTCTTAACATTTTTTCTACTAATTTTAGAGTAAAACAGCGGGTGGAAATATATCTTCCACCTCTAAATTTGAGTGCGATATTTTATTTTTAGCCACCACTCGCCAATCATTAACTCCATTTGCGTCTGATTATGGGTTGAAAATTGTTGTCCAGTATATTTTCGAAGGGGGCGCAAGTTTCACGCAGACGGCACTTTAATGGTTTAACCTGCCGTGCGGGGTCAATGGGAAAACCACCACAAGGGGTAGGACAGGGTTTGGGCCATTACCCAGGCGGCGAACGGATTGGTCCAAGCTTTTGCATATTTTTAGCTTCACCGCTGGGATGTGATGCTGGGAAAAGCGCCAGTCTCGATTGTTTCTGCTGTTAAAGCCTGAAATTATGCAAAACGCCAACCACACGCCCAGCTGGGTACACGGTCCCGTCCGGGGAGGGAGCGTTGCTTTAAAAAAAGCATCATCCAAAGCCTTCATCCCATCGGCTTGAACCAGTTGTTGGGTGAAGGATGTGCGTAGGCTGAATATATCCGCACCCCGGATAACCTTGAAAGCCGAGATAGAGAGAGAGAGAGAACGCAAGAGAGAAATTCCCTGTGGCGGGTCGATTCGGTACACGTGCACGAAAATAAACTAAAGGCGTTTATCTACGGAGAAAATGGTACTTACGGGACCCGGTGATGGCATTATCATGTTACTAGTTCGGAGAAATTGACAGAAGCTAACGGTAGTTATTGCAAGCCAGCTGTTTGGCTAGTGATGAGTAAATTTCACAGAAATTGCCGGTTCCTTTTACAGAAGGAAGTTAGAGTATTCATTTCAAAACCACACGCACACACACACACGATCCGTATTGCGGATCGGAAGCCCGAATCGATCGAACTATCGACAAGGCACGGACAGAACATGGGAGAGAAACAGGACACAAAAAGAACATCGTATGTTAGGTCTCGCTAGTCCGGTTACATCGAAGAGGCGTTGCAGGGAAAGATCAAAGGTTAAACACTTGCACGGCGCCACACATATACGTCCGCCGTGATAGCCTTCCAAGGGTGGCGTTTGTCAGTGTCACGGCCATGCTGAGTCTTTACCAGCAGCTCGACCATCGCCGAAGCTGGTCAGCATTGTCTGAACTTCCAAACGACAGCCGCTGTCAGTTTAGCAAAAACATAACCAATCACTGCTCCCGGCGGCGAGCGACGTGCGACGCCCGTTCAGCATTATTTATGCACCCTTTCCGGTGCAATGAAGCGGGTCAAATAAATCGTAATTAGGACTTAGCCAAGCGGGGAACCGATATTTCACATCCCACACACACACATTCTGTATTGTCTGCCGGGGGAAGCGTGTTCACATTTCATGCTTATTGACAGCGGCGATGACCACTGAAACTGATATTAATGTACCTCAATTAAACGCACACACGGACACGGGGAAATGCGTTTCACATTCATGTCACAATCAATAAAAGACACACACACACACGTACATATGCATGGAAGCCAATATCAATTGAACGGAACGGCAGGAAGGAAGGTGCACCATCCACTGGCGTTCGCCCTTTAAACCTTAAAACGGTTGGCAAATTAAATGTAACCGAGCGCGTGCGTGATGATCTTAATGGGAGTTTTATGACAGGGCGCATGGCACAAAAACCAATATATTGGTATACCCTGTCTATGTGTGTGAGTGTCTCTGTGTGTTCTGGAACTGAAATGAAGTCTCGGTGTGCGTCAAGCCGATGGTCGGGAGTTTGTGTAGGGGCGGAGAAGGCAATATCGGAACTATTACAAATCCGGCAGCTTAATCTGCTTCCTCGTTTGTTGCGTTCGTTTCGATCTTACCATCCCCCCCCCTCCCCACAAAACCCACCGATGATACACGTGGCCTTTATCGCCATCCAGAAGCAGAGCCTTATCTCGTGCTAGTGTCTTCGCACCGTACAGCAAACCGGAGGATGAGCCCGCCCCGGTTCGAGCGTTTTGATTGGAAAACCGGAGTGAAGGCAAAGCGACGTGCAAGCGACTGCCAGACCGTTTTCTTGCGGCGGTTAGACGTACGCACGAAGCCGACTTGCCAGGGTCAGGCAGAGGTCGGAGGCAAAACATCTAATTCAATATCGTGTCACCTTCTGGCAGCGGCAACAGCTTGTGCACTGCCGGGTGTAGGGAGCCCCTCATATCCAAACCCCTTTTCGGCCTGTGGAAGAGCTCCTTACGGGATATCTCTTTGCAGGATATTAAATACTGCTCTGCCGGGACGGTGACGTACGAGCGGCGCCCATCCGCCCAGCCAAGACACAAAAGTTCCGACCGACCCATCGATCGATCTTGCGCTGCGCCGGAGACGTGGGATAATTGGACGGCCATGCACGCACCGGAGAGCGAACCGGAGGCAAAGCCACCAACACCAGCACGAACGAAGAGCGCCGCCTAGCAAAGTATTCTAATTTAAAAACTCCTCTAATGAAATTGGGAAAAACATTAAACAGGACCACCTACGTTTTCGGGGCGCGCTTGTGCACGTCCGGTGCGCGGTAAAAGTTCGTTGGCTGCCACATGAAGGCGGCGCAAGGGCGGCGGCAGGAGCGTTTGCCCCATCGCCCATTTGCACATAATCAAAGCAAATTAATTACCGAAACAAACCGGTTTTCGTGCTTTTGCTTTCCCTCGCGACACACACACACTCACTCGAGCAGAGGGGCGAGCGCAGGCCGGAAACTGGCAGCTTAAAATTTCCCACACTCCACCGTACAGCAGCAGGCGTGCACGTGTTTGGCAATTAATTTGTCGCCTATTCGCTCCACGCTATGTGGGTGTGTGTGCGTTATAGACGCACAATGTCACTTCTAATTTCTCTGTTTTTTCCCTCTAGCCATCGTGCCAGCATTTGGCATCATCTCTTGTTGAAAACTTTGAGGTTTAGTGGGAGTTACAGCGACATCCAGCCCGTCCAGGGAAAAGGCAAAAAGTGAAGGGAAAAATCATTATTCTACCAGCATGAGACAGATACAAGTGATCCGTCACGGCATGGATCACCATAAGGCAGCTCCAAAATCCACCCAGATTACCCACGGTGCACCCACCACTCCACCCGCCATCGACAACCATCGCCCCCCCCCCCCCCCCCAATCGTCCCCCACTCTTCTGCCAGCGGTATGATTAATGAATGGGAACAGAGCACGCGTAATCCCTTCCCATACGCTACTGCTGCTGCTGCAACAAAAAGGCCGAATCTGTCGCACACGGCTAATGACTGAACCTCGGAGAGCTTAAAATTCATATCACACTGAGCGGTAGTAAAAGTTGGGCTGCGTCTCTCCCACCCGGACCGGGTCTTAATGCCCTCGGGCAAATCAGCGTGTGGATAAAGTTTGCCAGCTCCTGAAAATCGTGACAGAAGCTGAAAATGGAAGCAGAAAATGGAATGTAAAATCAGGAGAGAGAGAGAGAGAGAGAGGCAGAAAAAACCGAAATTAATACAATGTTGCAATACTCACACACACACACATAGTTTGTCCTCGTTGAGTGGCTTTTTAAGGGCCAGTTTTTGTGTGTGTATGTTGCTTTCCACACTGATTTAGCCGAATGTCGCTGCGAGAAAAACACGATTTTAACCATACGTATGCAGTTTAGCTCATCTTTTTTTTTTTTTTTTTTGTTGGGAACTACTTTTGGCAAAAAAAAACACTTTTCACATTTCCTTTTTTACCCCTTTCATGATCACCACACCATGGAAGGCATATGACGCAGACTGACCAAACAAACTGAACGAACGAAAAAAGAGAGCTGCAGACACACATGTAAAACCGCCAGTGCCAGATGGATGGGTGGAAAACTATGCGCGGCCACCGGAAAACTGTGGTTGCATGGAAACGTGCCAAAAAGCTACTAAAATGGCAAGTGAGAAAACCTAGCCGGTTGAAAGACGGAACGATGAAGAGAGCGAGAGTCGACAGTGGGGGGAATAGGGACCTAAAGCGATCCCGCGTGGGGAAAAAAGCAACCGACCGTGGTGGTTTCCAAAAAAGAACAACTTACACACACACATTTCGGGGTACAGTGTTGGTTTTGCACCATTTTGGAGCGTTTTTTTCCTGGCGGTCACGAAACCACCGGTGCGTACTTGAATTTTTGGTGCAACTCGGCCACTGGTGGTGTTGGTGTTGGGAAAACGTGTCTCAACTTTTCCCCCATTTATGGAGCTGAACAGTTGTACAGTGTAAAGTGTGGCAAAATAAACCCCAGCGAGTGCTGGGTTTTGGACCAGCACACACGCTGGCTCAAACGGCGCATTCTAACGGGCGTAGCCGGCTAGTTGTTGTTACGGCAACGGATAGAAGGAATGTATTCTGCCAGAGTACTTAGTTATACAACACATTTTAAATTGTATGCCATTTTTAGTTACATAAAGGTTCAATCTGCGACTAATCTGTACGGCGCACAACGTTTGCTGGAGGTTCATTTATGCTCGCACGCACCGGGCGTTCGTCTCATTGTGATATGTAAATTTCAACTCGGCAGACAACCTTTTTAGCCCAGGCTCGGTGCGTCGTCTATCATGGGTTATTATCTTTTGGGGCTGCGTTTTTCCTTGGACGGGACGAGAGTTCATCTATCAAGATGCTCATAAACCACCCAAAGGACAGCCATCTCGTTAAGATCGGTTTACATAAGAAGCCCTTTCTGCTTTTAGCTTATTCACCAACCAAAAAAAATGAACGAAAGGAACATAAATGAGAGAAAATTGAAAGTATAAGCGAAAAGCCTTGGCCAGCACCCAACGCGTATCGCCAAACCAACGCACGAGAAGATATTGGAAAAAGGGATTTCACTGTTACTAGGCGCATGGAAAAATTCTCATTTTGTGAATTGGATTTTACTAAGCAAAATCATAAATAAAAGCACGTCCACACCCATATATCGGTCATCAAAAAAAAACAGCAACAGTTACAAAAAATACAGCTACAAACCCCATGCACCAAGAAAGGCACACACAAAAAAAAGATAGATTTCACCAAAAATATAACGCCCATTGCTATTCATAAGTCGTCTCCGTTCCCATAATACGATCGGACACATCCATGAATCCGATCCCAAATCGGACGCTGGCACGAAATCGAGGACAAAATCCCTCCAGTCGCAAGGGGTGGAATCTGTCTGTGCACACGTGCGCGCGCGTGTGTGTGTGTGTGTAATATTGATTCGCACAACTGTCCACTGTTCATCGAAGCGACAAAATAGACCCATCGTATTCATTACCGAAAGCATCAGCATCATCATCAACGGCAAACATTATCATAAGCAGCGTGGAAATGGTTTTATTTCGTTGTCCAAATCCGAAATTGATGCGCTCCCGGGCGGAAGCGTGTTCTCGTAATCGAAATAGCTTGTGCAATCGGATTCATTTCCTTCTTTGCTGGTCTTTGCCCCCCTTTTTTGTTGCTGCCACTCAAAAGCCCAATTGGTGGTGCGCGCTTAATCATCAACGAACATGGCATATTTAATGAAAAAAGTTTTCCCTTTGCGCACAAAACGGCCAGAATCATTGCCGCGTTGCGTTCGGACGAATGGGCATTTTTTATATAATTAATAATTTTACTTTCTAACAATCGACCAACAATTGGCCAATCTGGGCAAAACTGTTGCCAAACTTTAACAATTTATCATCATCCACGGAAAGTGAAATCGTTGTTCTGGCAGGACAAAGCAAGAGAAACAAACCAAAAAAAACACAGATACTTTTCAACAACAACAATAACCCACCAACGACCTTCCAAGAAACGAAAACATTCCCGGTTAGGAGCTAAAATTGTATTTATTGATTGTATGTGCGCCATGTCACAGTATTTGGATATAACCAGTATCGGAACAGTAACGAGTAGATTAAAGGCATCTCTGCACCCTCTGCACCGCAGACCTTCCCCGCCCTCCAATCGCACCCCCAAATTGCTCATCACTTTCACTCGCCCCATGTGTTGCTCTCTTTGGCGACGGGCGAGTTCGTTTAATAGAGACGAGCACCACCGAACACCATCGGGAATGATTGGAATGACATTCCGATAAGTAGCAGAACACACCGGGCAGAGGCAGGGTGTGTGGGTGGGTGTGTACCATCGACATTCTTCTTTTCCCCACCCAAATGCCACGTCACTTCCATCCTTTTTTTCTCCACTCGAATACATTTCCCTCGTCGCTCCCCATGCGCAACCCAGTAGTTCGTTGGCCAAAGTGCCATTCAAATTCCGCCAGATCTATCTCTCTATCATACGACTCTATGTATATATATATATATATACACACACACAGAGTGCCAGAGAGAAATATATATTCTGCGAAGTGTTTGATAAGCTGTTAGCAGCAGACAAGTCATTCGGCGATTCAATTCATGCCGTCAAGTGAAGGGCGAAATTAAATTGACGGCCGCTGCCTTTGCGCGTCTTGCATTCCAATCAATTGCCACGTGATGACGATGATGATGACGTTTGCTGAATTCTACTGCCGCATCTCTCTCTCTCTCTGCCCGCGGTGCTCTAGCATTAGACTAGAAATTAGAAATCAACCGGTGTGCTGCTGAACGGGGGAACGGTGAATGGATTGTGGAGTGCGGGACACATGGGGACCCCCCACGCAAAACGGTTGGGAAACGAATTATCAATTTCAAATGTAATACCATTAAAAACGCAAACGACACGGGCAGGTCTCGTTAAGGGGGCGTAATACAGTTATTTCAACGATCGAATTGGTTTTATTGGATTCTTTGAGGTTGGAGATTAAAACCGATAAGCGCAGGTGGTTCATTTCTAAAAATAATTGCTGAACCCAGGGTGAGATTGGCTTGTCTTTATTGTCAGATAGGACATAATTTTGCGAGTAACAAATTAACGTTGGGAGCGACAAACACCGTCTTTGGATCAAACTTTGAATTACATGTGAGTAACTTCTTATTGAAACGTTGTAAGAACAGTTTAGTTTAGCAAATTCAATTAGTGTTGAGGACGTTACCGTGGTACAGCCATGAAAATCGCACCTTTTCCTCGTCATAGGTCCGATTCCACATCAATAAACCGAACAGTGTCCTGACGATGTATACTGATACAACGACTAGTCCACATATAGAGAGCTCTGTCTGTCTAAGTCCATATATGACCTTCTATAGTTGTTGCACTCTTTTACTTCTATTAGTAATCAGACAAAGAAAAAGAGGTCACCAGCGCAGCTTTAGAGCAATCATCGCAAATAGCACTTTTCTGCAACAAAAACGAGAATATTGAGATTTAAGTGTACATGAACTAGCTTCCAAATTATTACTACAACCCTAGCGTTTCCCCTAATACTGCCAATATAAAGGCAAGCAACATCCCACACATCATTACGATCAGCACACTGAACTTACTTCCCCCATTGCATAACCAGAATTCCACCAGCTTATGTGTTGCAGTCGCCATCGCCGCATGAACACGAACGACCAAATCCCCCACAAATCACCGTCGCCCGGAAAAACATGTCACTGCGCTTACACAGAAGAGCACTCACGGAAATGAAGCGGGATTACTCGATTGCGTTTTCTCCACCCCTCGTGGCCCCGTGTTCCAGTGGGATCGATGGTGGAGGAGGATCAGCGGGCGGTTTCTTTCTCTTTTTTTTTTTTTTTGGCTCAGCTTAATCCACACGCCAGCGACGACCGGTCATTTGACCAAACTCGGCGAAAAGGGTGTTGGCCCACTCACTGGCAGTTTGCCGTTGCGTGACAACCGCATTATCTTTTCGCTTTACCTCCTGCTTTTTCCACTTGCTATACACACCATAGCACCGGGCGCGCTTAGCATACTCGCACACTCCTGCTGAATTCCATCGCAACGGCTGCCAGCATTCCCACGGTTCCTCAGTTAGTGGAACATTTGCCTTCATGTCTGCTTCCTTCCGCCAACCATTCGTTTTACACACGTTTTTGTTGCCCTGCAGCGACAGCTAAACACCAATAAAAAAACCTCCTCTATCAACCAATCAGCCTTTCGATCGGTTGGCTTTGATTGCGAATCGAGTGGACGTTTATTAATCACGTGAAGCGGCAAATCAACGTCACCACTCAGGCAATGGTCACGGGATCGCAGGGAAATAGGCCGCTTACTAGTGCATTTTTACCCCGATCCACTGAATCACCTTGACATCATGTGCATCATGTTGCATCCTCTTTTTGTCCGTTTGCGCCAAACACATAGCTGCCCGGCAGGACAGAGCAAACAAAAAACCTGAAGTGAAGGGAAATTTTATCTATTAATGTCTCCGTTTTCCCTCTTCCTGTGGCGTTCGCTTACCGTGCGTGTAAGCGTAATCGAAAAATCGTTATCCATTGTGCTTTGAAAATCGATTCTTGATTAGCTTGTACCATGGTGAGCACAAGCTTTCCTTGTTTTTTTGCTTTCTTCGCAACCAACACACAGTTTAACAACATTTATGCTTTTTCCTTTTTAATTTATTGCCCTACGCATAATTTACGACCGCTCGTGATGATAGCCGTGTGCACCCCTTGCTACACCCTTCACACGCACAGCATAATAAAGAGAAATCAACGGGCAACACAACAGTTTTACAGTCATTTGTAACGTTGATGAAGGTTTGATTCACCTCGCTTAAGCCGCCCTTCTCCCAGTGTTTCACCGCTCCGCCATCCATATCAAGCTGAGCCCAGTAATCTATGATTTATTGCACGTGGAAAGCTTATGGATAGCTCAGCCCGCTCAATCACACCCCTTTTTCCACGCCTGCCCGCCGCTTCACTTCGATTGATTTTCTTCACCCCATAAACGAGGTAGAAAATCAAACCCATTTTATGTGCTGCCTCACCCCACTATCTTTCACCCATTTTGCTCTTCACAATTCATTTTCCCCCGTGCAGAGCAAATCATAATTCATGTTTTATGATGCGAACAATAAATTGTGACCATTTTATGATGACAAACACTAGCACCACCACCAGCCAGCCGCCAGCCGGCCACTAGTGGGTCATAGGGCCACATCTATCAAGGGGGGGGGGGGAGCGCGCGCGATTGAATTGGCCAGTTTCGTTCGGTTTCTTTCACAACCACACATCAAACGCATTTACTGCTAGAGGGCGGGGTAAGCACTGCAAGCTCCATAAAAGCAGATTACTATGGGCACCGCGCTACCATGACCACCGCGCGGCTCGAAGAAAACTTTTGTGGCCCTTCACTTTTCGCGTTAATCAACACGAGAGTTTGGTTTTTCCACGGGTAACGATCTTTATTTACTGCTACCGGATTTTGTTTTTTGTTTTGGCAACCATCCATCCTACTGCCATCGAAAACCCCATCAACAACGCAAGCAGACGGGGATACGCGGTCTGTTTGCTGAACCAATCAAACGGTGTCGACCACAAAACGACGCTCATAAACTACCACCTACTCAACGATGAAGGCTGTTTTGTGGTTCGATCAGGGGGGGCACACGCTGGCAGGCAGCGTCAGCTGCCAATGAGCCGTTGCATTGTAGGAAAAAGCAGGTGGCGGGAGCAATGCGCGTGCATGAGCGTGTGAGATACATTCCGAACCGAAAAGAATGAACCTTCGCAAACACCACAGGTGTCAATCTCGACCAACCGACCCACACTGACGGGGGGGGAAGAGTACTGCTCATGATCGTGTAACCATTTGCCGTGCTGTTGTTGCTATTCGTGCACATTTTACGCCAATCGCAACCACCCGTGCAATCCTCTTTTCGTGGACGGGTTGATGTACAAGGAGCAGCAAACTGCATCAAGGAACATCACACTTCATTACGTGCGCCACGATACGGTTGTTCATCATGATTCGCCTCGCCACACACACACACAGATGCCAGGCCAACACAACGTCGAAATTGCTTCTTGTCACGAAATTTGCCCCCTCTTCTGCTTAACAGCCCCCCCTCGTTTTGCTTTAGTTTGGGGTTGTTGTTTGCGAAAAGAGTCTGAAAAACATTGGCCAATCTTTTTGGCACTCGCATCGATGCGAACAACTTCATTAGTGCGGTAAAATGCACTTCTTGCCCTGTTTTCCCACGTGCGCACACCCAGCAGCCTGCTCGTGAAGGTTAACGATCTTAGCAAGGTCGCATACATCACTCTTTGCTGCCAAATGTTGAGTATTGCGGCACGACCGGCTACGCCCTGCCGGACGGATGGATTCATCATTACCGTATCGTATGCACGAGCACCGGGGATCATTTAGGGTTAAATCGGCAAAACATCCTCCCCATCAGCAGCTCTGCCGTGTGTGGAAGAATTCGGGCAGGGATCACATCGGCAAACGGCGCACAGCTTGCAATATTAAGTTTCCACGTTGAGCTGTACCCTGTGCTGTGTTGCACCTATTGGACCGACCCAAGGACCCCAAGGATAGTGATAACAGGCACACTTCTTTGATCACGTTCTGATGGTCTAATAAAAGTGTCACAGTTTCTTCACCTTATTATGCAGAGTTTGGGACATGCTCGGTGCTGTAGGAGCTCGAAAGTACGGACGCTGCCGAAAGCGTTCCCTGGGGATAGTTTTACTTAATTGAACAACATGCAGATGGGGCTCCCTGGGGGACGGTGCACAATTTCCACTCAGACACGAACACTACTTTGGTCGATTATCTAAGCATTTAGTGCTGACAACTATTTTGTTTTAGTGAAATGAAGCATGATATTATAGTTGTTTTTCAAACCTAGTCGCTTGTTTCTCTTTGAAGCTCTTTAACCTTATATTAAATTCCAAATAACTTATTATTCAATTTTTCCCAACGACTTGATGTTCAAGGAAAATCTGGCAAAACATGTAATGACTTGTTGGGCAAAAATTCTGTTTTTGGTTAGCTTATTCTTCAAATTACGCTAGCGATTACATACCCAATAGTCGTATAAGCCTCTACGTGGGTATATTATGTCATGTAAGTTTTTGTCAAAATCAACGTGTGGCCCCTCGTCATGTAAACAGCTTTTACTTTAGTAGTCTTACTTATCTCACATTATCTTGAATGTAATGGTCTGATAAATTCAATCATGGGAATCAACATGTTTGTCCTTTTCTCATCTTTGTTTCATTAGATTGTTCCTTCATGTCAACGTGTATTATAAAACAACCTTTACGGTTAATTTGTTGTTTTGTCACTGATTGCTATACATCAGTTAGTTCTAGAAGAGTCGAATTACGCCCGTCCAGTTTGTTAGGATGAGCACTTTGAACAGCGGCGTTAAAAATTGCGAATAAACGCCCATAAATAAGTAGTTGATTTGATTGTAAGGGTGTTTCGTGTCGTTTCGTGTTTCGTTTCGTAGGTCTTCAAATTATGCTAGAGCTTAATAAATCTACATTTCAACGCCGGGAGGAGATGGTGTGTCTTCAGCGAATCATCAAGTCGATCTCTTCATACAAATCCCCGTCCATCATGGCGACCAAAGTAATAGACAAAATAATCCCAGACAAGTCCTAGTCACCTTGGTTTGAATGAAAAGTAGAACTAGATTAGGTAGAAGGTGATAATTGACAAGAAGCTTAACTTAGAATGAAGCGATAATGTCAGCTAGATGTTACATTGTACAACTGATGTGAAATGATTTTACCAACACTAGTCATACTGTGTAAAACTTGAGCATCTTTACAACCATGGGCTATTACGAAAAAAAAAAACCAAACGACTCAATGTTTAGCACATAACGGTTAAGATTATGTCTGTCATCTAGTCACTTACTCACGGCATTCGCATAATCGAGACCCTCAACCATCTCGAACGGTTCAAATCGGCTGTGTACGCCACTGCACTGCCAAACTAGTTCGCCCCTCCCCGAGTAACTATCGCAAACATTACCCCGTCCTTCCAGCGCGCCACTAGCGGACACTAAAAACTAAGTGCAAATTGGCAGCAAACGCTGATTACTTTTGTCAATAAAATCATTCCCATCAGCGATCACTTCCCGGGTGCATGCCAACGTGCCATCGCGCTCTGCTGCACTCTGCTGCAAAAAGAACCGAGCGTGCCGACGGTTGATTGTTCTGGAAGCTGTGTGTGTGTGTGTGTGTGTGCCTGCAACTACTAAAACGAGCGGACCGAAATAGTACCTTTCCCCTGCTCTCAATTCCGTTTCTGCTGCACCCAGAGCCGCATATAAAATATGGTAATCTTTACAGCAAAACTTTCCACTCAGCTGTCACGCAGACTCCTCCCCCCCCCCTCGAAACGGACCCGAATGGTCACGTACCGTCGTGTTTAAAGTGGAAAACTTTAATTTCCTTTTCCAGCACTCACAGCTCACGCACGTTTGATCAGACGGACAAGGAAGACGGACCGGGCCGTCGGTTTTGCGGGAATTTAATATTACCAAACGCCCACGACAAAACTCTCAAGAGTTAGCGGGAAAATGTTGTACCAATTCCCGTTTAGCAAAGCAGTTCAACAGCAGCACTGTGGCAAGAAATTTAAACCCACAAGCAAAAAGGGACATATACATTCCAATTTCACCCGCACTTGTTCCGCTTTTCATTCCTTAAAAAGGTTAAAAGTTTTTTTTTCCGAAACGGAAAAATCCCTCCCGTCAATTGTGCCATACGTCACGGGCAACTGACGAGAAGGATGAAAATGAAAATGTGTCCGAAAAAAATGAAAGTGACCCTCACTGTGGGACTCCACTCACCATCTCTCCACCCTCAGACCTCCCCGCTCCGAGATTGCGCTATTTTCGATCGGATTCGGCACTTTTGGCACTTCGGGGCCGCCAACTGATACGTTGTTTACTATTTACCCTCGTGCCTGGTGTCTCAACAGAATCAGCACGAAACGAAAAACGGAAACGGTCGATGCGTACCACCCACCAGATCTTAGCACACGCTGCCACCGCCCCTCCCGTTCATCATCGTAAATCTCGCTGTCGTCATCCCGGGGCATCCCATCATTTGCTGCTAGCGAAAGGGCACGCTTCCGAGATTGAACGCGCAAAAGATCCAACTACCACACCACCGGAGCCGTTAGTATAAGATACGTTAAAACACTCAACGCACGTGTTTTCCACGGCAGGCATAACTCTGCTGCTCGAAACGCTTAAGCCGCAGTGCTAGCGTACCGAACACGCCCGACCGGCACCACACACCACCACCAACCTCAGGCTGCTGCCTCATCCGTCCACCGGCACAGCACCACAGATACGTTGTTCGCAGCTAATAATCTTAATCATTCCCGGCAGCGATTTATTTAGGCGCGTCGGCCACACAAACATGGCGCATCAACCAACGCCAAGTGGCAGCCGCTTTTAAAACCACCCCCAGTGCTCTCTGCTGTATATATACGAGTGCGCCAGTGCGCCAGTGAATGAGTGAATGAGGCATTAAGTGCTAAATAAAATAATCAATAAAACCCATTCGTCTCCCGTACCGTAGTACGGCATCGCTTATCTGTGAAAAAACATGCAAATTACCACCCACGCATCTAACACACATCTGGGGCCAACTCTGTGGAGTGAAACACACACACGCACCCAGATACATGGTGCTTAATGGGGTACCGGCAATGGTTGAGGTTTTGCTCCATCCGCAATCGAAGATCCTCGGTAATTCCGAATCGGATTTTCAATATCAATTAATTAAAAGCACAGATAATATTATGCCAATAGACGGATAGCATGATGATGATGATAATGATGATGATAGCGCTGGTCCCAAGCGTCCCAACATTCAATCCTTTGCAAATTTATCGTCCCACGCCATTGTGTTCGAGCTCAGATGGTTTTTCTTCCAAACCAAACCATTAAAATCTCGACCGATTCTCCGCCCCGAGAGGACTTGTCAAATATTTGCCGTTCGATAAAACCCGTGAAATGAAGCACACCCACCGGCAGACAGATCTCAAAAATCAACAATAAAAAAAACCACTCAGACACCACGCACACACACACACACACACTCAGCATTTTAACCCTTCCGCTTTTCCGCACTTTTCTGTGCTAACCAGCTGTCAGTAGAGATTAAGGGACAATGAATGGGCAAATATCGAACCGCCTCTCCCTCTTTTTCCCCTCCCCAGGTTAATGTCCTCGGGCGTCTTGCCCGTCGGAGACAAATTATCTTAAGCCGCAAACGATCCTACGTGCGGAATATAATTTGCACCAGTGCTCGATTACTTTGAGGATGCGTGGAAGAAAGATGGTTTGGGTCATAGGGTAGTAGCGGGTAAGTTTTCGGCCGAGGAAATGGCCCTGGGTACGGTAAGACTCCCACATTCTCTCTTCCCACCGGGAAGATGGAAAACGGAAAGGTTTCGAGCGTAAAGTTTTCGATCCATTCCGGTGTTCATTTCAAACAGTCCTTACCCCCCGTGGTGAAAGTAAGTACGAAGGGGCACATCAGGGTGTATGTTTGCGGTTCCGACACACACACACACACCTGAACCGTGAACCGATGTCACCCAAACTTTACGAGCCCACTTATGAGCACTATTGCCCGCTTTCCTCTTTTCCCTTGGACCGGCAGTCGGCAACCCAACACTACGGGACGGTTTAAGTGCTAATGAAAACGACCCCGCGTTGGCGAATTGACGGGCTGCCGACCGTACGTTTCGTGCATTACGAGGGGTAAACAATTTGTTCGGCTAGTTGGGAGGGGTTTTCGGTCTCGTTCGAATTACTTGCCAGCCAAGTTTGCAGCCTGTAAATATGGGACTTATTGTAGAACTTGTTGGGAATATTGTAGAACTTGCTCGATTCAACTACCATACGGAGTTGGGTATGTGACCCACTTTCTTATCTGGAACCTGCCAATTCTTTGACGCTTCGTTGCTTCCCGTATCTGCAAACATACGCTGAACTTTTGTGGACAGCCTAAAGGGCTTTTATAGCTTGAATGAACCGGTATCATGACTTCACAAGCACGCCTTTACCAAAACCTTCTGTTGGCAGTGTTAACTAACCTTCATTTTCCTTTCTTTACCTTTTCCAGAGAGCCTAAAAACTGTCCAACAACTCGCGTTCCCTGCAGCGATCGGGTAGCAGTTCTCTTAGTGTAGCGAAACCACCTAGTCAAATCGGTCCAGGACCTGCATGCGCTGAGTGTGACAGGCCGCGGCGACACTCACCGTCGTGGCCATCGGCGCAAAAGCGAAACCTTCCCCCACTCCACGACTCACCATCATGGGTGTAATTCTGCAAAACTTTAGCCAGCCGGGCGCGAGGTACAGCCCCGACCAGGTGCCCCAAACACCGCCGCCACCCGCCGCCCCATCACCGACGATATACCGCGAGCTCGACATACTGCTCCGGCACGAGGGCTCCATTCCGGCCGTGTCCCTCGCCGGCCTAACCGCAACGCTCGGGCTGGACAGCAATGGCGAGCTGCTCGGGGCGAACTACGGTGCGAACGGGTCCGATCTGTCCGAGCTGCTCGACGGCTGCCCCAAACCGGACGACACGCTCTACCCGACCATGTTCGGCATCGATCTGGCCGTGCCACAGTGGGAAGCGATCGGTACGGCCCTCATCCTGACGCTCATCATCATCATCACGATCGTCGGCAACATCCTCGTCATACTGAGCGTGTTCACGTACAAGCCGCTCCGGATCGTGCAGAACTTCTTCATCGTGTCGCTGGCGGTGGCGGACCTGACGGTGGCCATACTCGTCCTGCCGCTCAACGTCGCCTACTCGCTGCTCGGCCGGTGGGAGTTCGGCATCCACGTGTGCAAGATGTGGCTCACCTCGGACGTGCTGTGCTGTACCGCCTCGATCCTGAACCTGTGCGCGATCGCGCTCGACCGCTACTGGGCGATCACCGATCCGATCAACTACGCCCAGAAGCGGACGCTCGAGCGGGTGCTGGCGCTGATCGCGGGCGTCTGGGTGCTGTCGCTGGTGATCAGCTCGCCGCCGCTGATCGGGTGGAACGACTGGCCGGAGGAGTTTTCCAGCGAGTTCCCGTGTCAATTAACGAGCAACCAGGGCTACGTGATCTACTCGTCGCTCGGCTCGTTCTTCATCCCGCTCGCCATCATGACGATCGTGTACATCGAAATCTACATCGCGACGCGGCGCCGGCTGCGCGAGCGGGCGCAAGCGTCCAAAATCAACACGCTCGCGTCGCGCAGCATCGGCATGGTGGCTGGCAATGGGGAGAAGGAGCTGACCACGACCCACCACCAGCAGCAGCAGCAGCAGCAGCACCAACACCACCACCAGTCACACCACCACCAGGACGGGCACGCGATCCAGCACGACCAGGAGTCGATCAGCAGCGAAACGAACAACCACAACGAACAAACCGACACGGGCAGTGGCGGCCCGGTGCTGGCGGGCAGTGGCAAGCCCAACAAAAAGGGCCACCTCCGGTTCGGGGGCTACCTCGGGCGGGCGCTGGGCGGTGCGGCCGGCCGCCACCGCAAAAAGCAACACCACCGGAAGCGGCCAGGGGACGGCCCGGCGGAGGAGGGGGAGGACGGCCGGCCGCACCGACTGGCGGCTAGCGCGCTGCATCAGCGCGAGGACGACTCGGTGACGGACAACCCGGACCACTCCGGGTCGGGCGACAGTGGTGGGGGGGTCGGCAAGGCGCCGCTGGACGCGGCCCACCCGTCCACCCTACTGCCCCCCACCGGCAACTGTGATATGACGGGCGGGTCGGCGACGGGCGAGCCGGCCCCGCGGAACGGGGCCAGCAACAACCATCACCAGCGCGAGGTGGGCTTCCACGAGTCGACGGCCGAGTTGATGGTGGTGGCGGCGGCGGCCCCACCCACGACCCGGCTCGGCGGCCGGCTCAAGCAGTCGTTCCGCAAGCCGGGCGGCATCAACCAGTTCATCGAGGAGAAGCAGAAGATCTCGCTGTCGAAGGAGCGGCGGGCGGCCCGGACGCTCGGCATCATTATGGGCGTGTTCGTCGTCTGCTGGCTGCCGTTCTTCCTGATGTACGTCATCCTGCCGTTCTGTCCGTCCTGCTGCCCGACGAACAAGCTGATCAACTTCATCACCTGGCTCGGGTACATCAACTCCGCGCTCAACCCGATCATCTACACCATCTTCAACCTGGACTATCGGCGCGCGTTCAAGCGCCTGCTCGGCATTAAGCCGTAGAGAGCGACAGAGAGGAGCACAGAGCGGGGGGACGAGCCACACAGAGTAGGGGAAAGGGGGGGGGGGAGCATTCACTTCCGGGGAAAATCAGTTCACTGTTGTGGCAACGGCACGGTGTCCACTTGACGTGCTTCTCTTCCGGCAAAGCAATGCTGTACAAAACGGGATCGGGAAAGGGGAGCAAAGTGGCATTTAAAAAACCCAACATACACGCACACACACACACGTACACACTCATCAGCAAATGACCTACAAATTACCCTCACCCAAAGGCAAAGGGCGATACCGGAATTCACTCGTCAAGTCGGCCCACTAAGTGGGACGGTGCTCGAAAGCTTTTATGTACGCCAACGACTAGCGGAACTATTAACCGTCCTCTTCGCATCTCATCCATCCATCCATCCATCCGTAAGTGTCCCTTTTTGTACTACCAGCCCCCCTATCCCCTTCTCACTGTTTTCCCTACCCACCACCACCACGCTCTGTATTGTGTAGTTCTCGCAAAAAGGAACCAGCACAGAAGTGGGTTGTTGGTAAAAGCTTTTCATCCTCGCTCGCTATTGATTTTTATCTTTCGCCCCCTTTTTTGCGGTGCTTTCGGTTCGCTAATTAATCTACGCACTGTTTTTCTTCTTCTGGACCTCGTTCATTTATTGTGTTGCCTTTCCGGGGGGCGGTGGAAGCAAGCAGTGAATCGGCAACAAGAGGGAGAGTACTCTAAAAAAAAAAACAGCACTCTCCATGCAAAAAATAAAAAGACAAAAAAAGGGCTTCATCCCTTTGTCTTAAAGCTTTTCAACTGTGCGATACACCTCCCTTCAACCAAAGCTTCCGCGAGTTTTGTTTATGCACTGTTTTTACACAATTTTTTGTTGTTTACTCGCGTTCAAGGGATTTTGCCAATTGTGTTCATTCATTCCATTCGGACGGGCGGATGTGGTGATGAAACTTCAAGCCGGGAGAGAGACAGAGAGAAAGATATTGTCCCGTTCCGGACCGTGCTCTGCCTTCTACATACCCGGAAGTCGGCAATCCCGCTTGTATGCCCGGATCCCCAGACCGGTACCCGTTTGCATGCGCTTTCGTCCAGCACTTTTCCACTCAAAAGCCACCGAATGGGGTCGGTGGAAAAGTGGAGGAGGTGCTGTCACAATTCAAGGCCGGTCCCATTCAACCGGTGCGCTCTTATCTTTGATCGTTTTCGGGCCATTTTGTGCAAGCGCGAGAGTGTCCTTCGCACGGCCCTATCGCGTTACAATATCGAGTTACAAATTGAGAGGAGGGGACAAGCACACGGTCTGCCCTGCCGCCCCCCCCCTTGGTTGCCGTTCATCCCCGCTCCATCCATCGTTTTTTGTTTTTTTTTGTTTATGCATCCCGCTTCTCCTGTTGAGCCAAACCGCTGCTAACCCACAAACCGGAACCGGACCTACTGGTAGTCGGTGCTTTCTTACAAACCACACCATTGCCTGCCGCCTTTTTGCGCCCGACTTGTTTGGGCCAACCGGACACTTTCGACCGGCTTTTCTTTTATTTCGATCCTTCAGCAACAATCTTCATCCCTTCCCAGTTCTACCGACCCTTCGCCGCGGTAACAAGCGCACAACGTTCCCGGGGAGCTGGTATTGTAATCAAACCAATCTTGCCAACAATAAATTCCTCGCTCCGACTAGCCCGCTTTGGTACACTCAAACCGCTTCAGCTCGCCTTGTTTTGCGCTTGAGAGTAGCAAGGCAAAGCGAACGACAAACGGTTCACATCCGGTGGAAAACGGCTGCTTCGGTCGCCGAGTCGCCATCCCTCAGCCACCCCGAGGCTAACTACGTCGGTGTGCTACGACAACAATAACAAGCCACTTTGTCCCCGTCACCAAGGGTAGCGCTGGAAAGACACAGCAGCGGTACAACAGCATGTCCTTCCTTCCCAGCCAGCCAGCCAGCCCACCGTCTGGCACCAAACCATTGGCACCAAGCTCCAGCACGGGGTGCCCCGGGGTGGTCCATTCTTCATCATGCTCGTCGTCGTCAAGGCGAACGCGACGAATCAACCGCCGACGCAGCAGCGGTGGCGAAAAGAAAAACAGTTTCAAAAACATGCCCCACCCTCCCCATTTCATCGCTCCTTGTCATGGGGAGAAAATATGTGGTGGGAGGGTAAAGTTGCATACCGCAATTTCTAACCACCACTTCCACCTCCAAACAATGGCGGGAGAGCGAAAGCGAGAAAACAGAGAGCTGCCATACGCGCGGGATGTCCCCGCCGCGGAAGAAAACCGACAGAATTGGGGAAATCCATTTGTATGTTGCTACCGCGCGATACATTCCGCCAACTCCAGCAAACAGAAGAAGAAGAAGAAAACAACAACCGGAAGGTAAGAAAAGGCTCTCTCCCTCTTCCCTTTACCACAGCCCCGCAAAGTAGGGCACTTTGGGGGCGCCCGCGATCAGGAACAATCATCGGGGCGCGCGTTTCTGAGAGACGGTTGCGCATCGGAACATAATACGCTTCAAAGTTCCGGCCCGCCAGCCAGGGCCAGATGGATGGCAAATGGCAAAGTGGAAAACTTTTCGCCCCGTGTCAGACCGGTTCCGCGCGCCGTCCGCGTGTACGGCTGACAATCTCCGGATCTTTGCGGCGACAAAACGCTCCTGCTAAAACACAATACACTGTCGCTGGGGATGGGACAGTGTGGCACGTGCGACACAAGCGCCCTCTAGGCAGGCTGGCTCGGTTGTAAATGCACCATTATTATCTGCTGTATGGTTTCACATAAAAACAAGCATACAAAACACATATCGCTACACATCATGCGGGCACATATTAGCACATTTTGCATGTGTGTGTGTGTGTGTATGTGTGGGTGATTGTGCCTGTGTGTCGTAAGAGTACTTAACGTGTTCCGCAGAAATACTACCGCCTACAAAGGGCAGGATCCAACCAAAGACGCTTTTCCACGTAATGATGCTGCGGTTTTAAAGCTTCTTAGCACGCGCGCACACACACGCACACACACACACACATAATGGAGGTTTGTGTAAGACGGTGCGCCGGAGATTACTTCTGCTTTATGTGTGTTTTGTTTTGATTTTGCATAATAATTATTATGTCAAAGGTGCTGTGTTTTGTGTTGAGCACGGGAAGCACGGAAATTAATTACCAAATCCATCCTGCCTTTTTTTCCCATCGGTGTACAACTTTGCGCCGCAAATTTAACGCCTCCATTAACATATTATTGCTCAAGGCAGCAGGCAGCGTAATTGCAAGGGAAAACATAATTATTATTAAATGAAAAGCTCAACTTCCACAGCAACTGCAGTGGATAACAACTACCAAACAAAGCCAAACAAGTCCTTTGCGGCAAACATTTTTGCTTTGGTTAGTTTCCTGTTCATCATCTCTTTCAAATAGGTTTCTCCGGTCTGCAACTTTCTTCCCTGTCTGACGTTCCTCTCACACCAGCAAACCAGCGAACTAGTTCATTTGCATTCCAATCAGATTCCACCAGCCCAAACAAGACAATAATAGTCTATCGACACTGACACAAAACTATGATTATTATGATTATCGTTCTCGCGTCCTGCTTCTCGATCAGAAGTGCAGCTGCGTTGCTTCCCAGCCCACTTCTCCTTGCATTTCCCTTCCCGATCCTTATCCGCCCTTTCCACCCCTACCAAAGAAAATCGAAAAGTCGAAACTTGCGAAAGTTCCAACCGACCGACGTGCGCCCACGTGTTGGCTGGTTTACTTTGCCGAAACTTTCCCTGCAGTAGCTTTCACACCGTGACGGGGGAGTGTGGAGCTGGGGTAATCTATTGTTTTTTTTTTTACAGTACGGTCGATCCGTGGACAGGCGAGCGTTGAAGCGAATTGGTGTAGAGAAGAAAAAGCAAAGAAACTTAGCACACAAAACTTTCACCGGAAGGACGGGAGTTTAGTTTAAATTTAGACGGGCAAAGAGAGGAGGAAACAAAAACTAGACACCCTTCCTCCTCCTTCAATTCCCGATTGGGTGAACCGTTTTCATCCTCCTTTCCCCCCCGAAATGGAACAAAATCAAACCACGTGTGCTCGAACCGCTCAAACTTCTGGCTCGTCTCGGGTGGGCTGTAAGGATAAGGATAAGGACTGTAGGGGGAGTCTCTCTAGCGAGAGAGAGAGAGCATCAAACTAAATCAAACATTGGGCCGAATCTTTCGGGGTTCAGGGTCAAAGGAATCTCTAAACTTCTTACCGTAAGTCAAACACAAACGCGACACACACACACCCGACCAAAAGCTAACTAAGAAAGCAGCCACACACGTGCCGATATGTGTGCCGATGGTCGTCCTCCAGCAGCTTCTTTTTTCGAGCCCAAAGAGAACCCGCTGGACCCGCTGCCACACATACATATCGGCGCACAGCCCTGTACCGGGGCCAGCTGGAAGCTCGTTGCAGCAAGACGTTGACGTTAGCAAACGAAGCCTTTTCCAACTCCTTTGTACAGCAAAAAAACGCCACACAACGCCATATTACAGGAGCGACAGGAGCGACACAAAAGGTGACAACTGACTGTTCTGCCCCGAAACCTACCGAAGCTCCGCATGCGAGACCAACTCGAACAGGATAGTTGTCGTCCCATTTTCTTTCACTTACAACACATGCGCTTCTTTGCGCTGGAAAAAGTTTGGCACACAGAACGTGGGCTGAATATTCGGGCAAAACTACACTTTTGTGAACGGTTTCGAAGCCAGGCGAAGAAGGGGAGGGAAAGAAAACATAAACGTAGAATTTACCGTGGGTGGTGTGTAAGAGAACGAGGCACTGCAAACACACACCACCAACGAATGTATAGTAAGAATAGTGTTTTAAAATACTGCTGCTGTCGTTCAGTGCATTCCATCGCTTTCCTTTCGGTCGGATCGACGGGATCGGACAGGGGGCTGTGGTGCAATGGAAGGATGCACGGAAGCAGCATCAACGGCAGCAGCGATAGGTCGATAGTAGTGGCAATGGAAGTAGTTTAAGTAGTACATAGTACCAGTACTATGCAGTGCATGCGAAGAGGATAGGAATTTCATAACGTACCTGTTACAGTTTCGTTTCAATGCGATGTAGTGGGACTATTTTGTACCTTTCGTTTATCAGTAGCGCATTCCGTTTTCACTAACGGCTCCCCTGGGTTTTTTTAAGATGAAATAAGAAGAAGAAGAAAGAATAAAACACACACACCCATAAACTTACTGTAGAAAAGGGGAGACACATAACAAAAACACAAATTCATCCTCATATCGTTCCGTGGTGGGTCCAGGGCACGGTTTTAAAACTAGTCCCGCCCGCGCGCTTGTGTGTATATTTTTGTACATGTGCATAGCAAACAGAAAAAAAACACACAAAAACACATACACAAAACTAAAAAAGTTCGGGCAAAAAGGGTCCAGAGAATGGAAGCGAAACAGGGATAAGTGGAGGGAGGATAAGCGAGGTGAACGAGGAAGTGAGGGAAGCAGGGAAAAAGGGAATAATTAAACATTTCATCAGTAGCGAGATGAGATGTGGCAACTCTGTAGCTAGTAGTAGTCGTAGTAGTAATCGTAGTCGTAGTAGTAGTAACAACACACACACACACCCAGTTGGCGCTTCTTTACTGCTGCTTTGGGTGGAGTGTTCACGGGTGAAGAGGCCGGTAAAACTCAAACGAGCGGTCACCTACACCAGGTGCCAGGTACGGTACGGTCCGTCGCAATGCGCCACGGTGTGTAAACGTGTTTAATTGGGTAGTGCTAGTGGCGGAACATGCGAATAAGCAAACGAATAGATGTGTATAGAGATGAAGTGAGCAGCTGGGGAGAAGGGAACGTTTCCCTCCGGTTGTGTGGGGGAAGATTTTCTTTTTAATACGAAAAAAGCCACAGCTTCAGCATGGAAAATTGCTAATGCCGTGCTTATCATTGCTGTACCGTCAAACGGAATACAATTCGGAGTAAGTTAGATGTAGAGAGAGACAGAGAAAAAGAGAGAGAGAGAGACAGAGAGAGAGAAAGAGAGAGAGAGAGATGAAGATGATATAAGAAAAAAACAAAAAAAAACTAAATAAATAACGAAAAGCTCTTTGTACATCCCTCTCTCTGTCGCTATTCCTCTCTCTCTCTTTCTCTATCACTCAAATACTCCATGTGTACATAAATTCAAACGATGTAGAGCCAAGCTGGTTTGATAAATTTAAAAAAAAATGCTAACCATCCTACAGCAAATGGATGGAAGCAAAACAAAACGAGAAAGACAGAGTGAAAGTCGCGCAAAGAGGAAAATTAGTTAAGCCAGCCACAGTGTGTTATCGAACTCTAGATGTGTATCTAATAAATCCAATTCCAAAATTCAAATAAAAGCAAAACCCTCTCCAAGAGGTAACAGACACAGATGGCTCCCCCGCATGGTGGGGAGGGAGAGAAAGAGAAAGAGAGAGGAGTAGCGAGCAGCAATTGAAAAAAAAATGTGCAAAACGGAATGGTTTGGGGGGGATAAAAACATAAAGAAGCAAAATTTACTCTTTACCAACGCATGGCGCGGGTCTGTTGAATGTTTTTTGCACCCGTTGCGGCGGAATGCAAGATAAATAATAGTTTAATATCAAAGCGAATAAAGCAACCAAACAAATCAAACAAAACACACACACACATACACACCCACACACAGCTCGATTAAAATTTAAATAAACAAACACTAAACAAACGATACTATAAACGAGATTAAATCAAATCGGCCAACATCAAATCTAAAACTGATCGTTAAGCAACAAATAGTAAAGCAGAGCAGAATGGTGAACAAATCGAGAGCGAAGAGGGAAGAAACAGAGAGGTGTTTCGTGGAAGAAGAAGAAGCAAAACAACAAAAAAACGCTGCCTAGTTTTAGTTCAATTTGCAATAAAGAATCTGTTTGAACAAAATGTAAATTACGAATCGTGCCACTCCAACCACTGAATCGATCCGATCGATCCGAAACTCCAACAGCGCTTGCAAGGTGGTTAAAAAGAGTAGTCAACAGTAGTGTGAACACGGGACGCAATCGGGAAATCGGATCGGATATTATAAAATGTCATCTAAATCCGTCCTCATGCTGCGTTTCGTTTCCGTTTTCCTCCGATTCGACTGTAGCGCCCGCTGCCATTGAACAAACCGCTCAACGTTTCCTCGTCAATCAGCCGGACAAAGTGTGAGAGAGAGAGAGAGAGAGTATGGGCGTGCTCCACCAGTAGTATGACACACTTCCATACCGTCTTAATTTCCAACAGGCATTCTCCCCTTTTTGTCTCCACCTCCATCCATAAATAAAACCCAACGGACATTCCCACTCAACAGCCGAACGGGGCTGTATAGAAACGTTTGCTCGTTTCTGATTTAATTACCATTTAATTAGAAAGGAAAATTAAAAATTAATTAGATTCGCAGGCCCCATTTCTGGCCCCTCCGACCCTCTCTTTCCGGCGCCGTGCCCGCACAGGAGTGACCCTTTTATCTCCCCCACCACCTTACGAGCACGTTCCGGCCGATAGCCGGACATGGACGCGCGGAAAGTGAGCAGTGAAAACAGCTCACCCAAGAGCAAGAAAGGAAAAGAAAGACACAGAGAGAGAGAGAGAGGAAAATGCCGAACGCAGAAAAATCAAGAAAAGTGGTTGGCAAAGTGAACGATTTTTCCCCTTCCTATACGCTTGCACCAGTTTGTCTTCGACACCCTCAAAGAAGAAAACTGTTGAATCAAGGTAATGCATACACTACTCCCGGAAGAAAATACCTAAGAGAAAGAGAGAGAGAGAGAGAGAGAGAGAGAGAGAGAGAGAGAGAGAGAGAGTAAGAGAACGAAAGAGTTCCATCCAAACCATTTCTTCGATCAAGTCAAACCATCAAACAAACGAAATGGAAAAGTCACTTTTATCAGCAAACTGAACTGAGGCAAAAAAAACCCCTTCCGAAGCCTTTCAAAGTCATTCGGACGACGCGCTTCCTTTCAAATCGGGAAAACGCGTGGCCACACTCTCTGCCCTTCCCTTGCAGACCACAGCAGTCCACTCCAACGGGGCGTCGCGACCCATCTCCGATGGCTTTGAAGCTCGTCGTTATTCGAGCCGGGCAACCAGTTCATGTCCGGAAAAATGAACTTCAGCAAAAGTTCTTTCAGCCGGCTTTGCTTTGCCCGGGCTGCATACCGACTTTTGCCCGATAGGTCCGATGATAAACTTTTCTGAAGCGATTGATTTGATTACTATCCTTCCCACTACCGGTTTGGGCAAACGTGGAAAGGGGCTCCCCTCGGACGCCTTTACTGAATCGAGCGCCCCACGCGCCGAGAAAGCAAATATCGACTCCTTCCATCGATAGCGAATGGAAACGTGAACAAGAGTTCAAAGGCCTACCGCAGAGCCACAGAGTCTTTCGGTTTGCAACGGGGTCCACCGGTGCTTGCGATGGCCAACTTTTAATCCGGCCACGGGGAGGCAAACAGCTTTGCGCCATCGTGCTGACAAAATTCTACAACCTCAAAAACCACACACATCCTTTCGTCACAGGTCCGAAGGTCAAAGGTCTTTTGGTCAAAGGTTTGTCTACACATCTGTCAAAAGTCACAGCCAAAAACACGGCGCAGGGGCGGTAATAAGAAGAGCCAAGCGACGGGAGACGCGAACAAAATTGAGCGCGGCTGGGAGAAAAAAACAACAATTCAATACAGTAGCCTCGCGTGGCACCGAACGGTCGTAACGGCGACTTCATCGCGACTATCATTTAAAGGGGTCAAATCAACCGAGGAAGACTTTTGAAAGAGATAGAGAGAGAGAGAGAGAGAGAGAGAGAGAGAGAGAGAGAGAGATAGAGAGAGAGAGCTTCCCGTCTCCCGTCAACACACATTCACTCAAACGGATCCAACACTGGCGGTACCGGTAAGGATGAACGACGGATTGGACGGCATTGCGCCACGAATAAGCTCTCCTCCCGCTACCTCCTTCCCCACGGGTAAGTTGCGGTTTGTTTATCATCGCAAAACACCGGCCACCATCCACAGCTCGATTTCGGATGGCACCCGGCGCACTCATTCTCACCAGTAACCTAATCCGTTTCTTCTCCCGAGTCCACTTCCACTGTTGTATCCCCCGGGGGTTGAGCTTTCGGTGCCAACCGGAGCTTTGTTTTTCAACAACGAACCAAAATAGGCGCAGAAATCAAACACACACCACTAACCACGCGGTGTATCATGTTTCACGAGTATGCGATACCCCAGGGCTTAGGTCGTTTAGCGGGAAAGTTTCCAACGAACGCACCAACAGTTAGAATTGTACCTCACTGTGCTGTGAAGGGGATGGAGAGGGGAGGGGGGGAGTGAGGGAATGGGACAAACAACGGCAGCTTTGTGGGGCAACCAACTTTTACGCTGGAAGGAACTCACCCTTAAAGCAACCGAGGCAGTATCATCCCCGCAATTAATTATGCGTCCACCGCAAAGCCTCCGGACGGGAAAAGGAAGACGATCCCTTTCTTTGGCCATCTTTTTTGGGCCATCTTTACTTTCTTCTTCTTTTTTTTGGTTTTTTTGACAGTAGCACACCAGCGCGCTAACGTGCATGAAATTATGTTTCAATCAACTTGGCACGCGATAGCGAGACCGGTGGTGAAAGCAGGACTTCAACCAATCAATCCAACAACGGGTTGCGTTATCAAACAGTTCCCACTTCGGCTCCCTCCAACCACTCCAACCCCCTTGGGAAAGATTATAATGCGCGGCACAATCATTACCACATCACGTGACGGAGCGGCTCGGGGGAGTTTGCATATTGACACGATGCCCAGAGAGACATACGCACACGAACGTGAACAATATTACCACCCGATTGGAGTCTATTGTTGAGGAAGGCAATGCTGGTGCCGCGATTGATAAACGTGACCCCCGAAAACAGACTACTCACCCACCCTCCGCACGCAGGCACAGATGATAGGCCGGTCTTTATTATAGCCTTTGCCCGGAAAGCATGTTCAGTTGCGATGATGTTCGGTGCGAATTCTATAATGCATCCTCGGGACCTCGGGTCCAAGGCGCAGAGCGTGGCCTGGTGCTGATAATCGACGCTCAACAGAATGCGTCACTGCGTGCAGGCGTGCGTCATCCAAAACCGACAGACACGACGAGTGGAGGAATTCACAGGAACCTTGTGGCTCTGGCTCCGTGTACCTGGGATTGCATTTTGAGCGTGCGTACCTTCCGTACCTGCACCTGTTTCCGTTCCGTTCGTCCGCGTACAGGGTACAAAGTCCCGCTCAATTGCACCCCGAGCCTGAAGCAACCTGTGGCAACTGGTCAGCTTCACCCACTCCATCATGCTGCACACGCGCGCTCCTATGTTGTGTGGACTGTACGTTTTGACGGGAGGACCGAAGCCAAGCGGCGAACGCGAGCAGCGGAAGGCGTAAGCGTAAGTGAAGACTACAAATATCAGCTGAACAGGCAAAAACCAGCCGTGTGTCGTCCGATAAGGATGCTCTGTACTGATGCCCCACTAAAGGTCTCGCTGCAACAGCCCGCACGAGGTACAGAGAGATAGGGACAGAGAGGGTAAGGGCAGGGAGAGATCTCTTATCACAAACCTCCGAGCGGAAGGGTCAACCAGAGGCGGGCAGTAGAAGGGAGTAGAGAGCATAGCAAAACTTTCCTCATCAGCATTCGACCCGGGCAGCGATCAGTTGAGCCGGACAGTCCGGAACAGCACCACACACATCATCATCAGCCGTAGTTCCCGCCCTTTTCGCTCGCACCGTCCGGCCCGTGAGCGAGTGTGCCTTCGACGCCTTTTCCGTCCAGCGAAGTTCACCAATCCGTGCCCAGCTCGAGCTATTCGAGGTGAACTTCCTTTTTTTCCAAGCGTTCGAGTTGCTCGTGAAAATGCAGTGAAATTGCAGGGCCCCAGTGTTCGCTCAGTGTCCCTTTTCGTGCTCCTAGAAGCAATCCCCGGAAGTTCGTCTGAAGTCTGACCGTTTCGTATAGACACAGAGACTGCCAAGAGTTTCATCGTCACCGTCCTCCGTTACTACTGTGTTCCTTATTTACAAATCGTACCAAACGTCCGTCCCGGAGTCGCGCAGAATGATGAGCTTCCTAAGGATGTTTGACCGCACCGGAAAGGTGTTGCGCGCCGGCCAGCAGCGTCACTTTTCCATCGTGGGCAGCCCGAGCGTCAGCGCGTACCTTATGCAGCAGGTAAGTGCCGCGGTGTTTGGGATTGCTGCCGGGGCAAACTGGCAAAGAATCAGCGGGTGAACGCACTCCACCCAGAAAACCTCGGACTCTGATCCAAGTCCAACGATCCGCTCGTGACGCAGGCACCGCGTCCAGACGTTCAAGGGGAAAAGGGAGCAACAAAAAACAACAATTGGTGTGCGTTTTTATACTTGCTCAAAATCACAACACAAGGGCATAAGTACCGTACCGTACATTTCCTCGCATCGGCTCGGCATAACCCTTACAGTGGCCGCGGCGTGTGAGCGCGATAACCCAGGCGGCACGCGGAAGCGGCACCATTGCAACACAGACACAATGTTTGGGCTTCGGGATTGCCCTGAATATTCAATCAAGATCGAGCGAGGCCTTTTGACGCAAAGCTTTGCCTGCCCGCAACGGTAGAGAAGCGAAAATCTACACATTACACCGGCACATTACCTCTGGCATTACAAAACATATCGATTAATTGGTGCAGAAGTACATTTTCTATGATGCATTAAATTTCCGTAAAAAACAATATCCTTTAAGCTGTTTACTTGCCGTTTTGGGGAATTGGGATCCAGGATTTGTCAATTCTGTTTTTGGTCGTTGCTCATAACAATGATCAAAACTTGCGTGTTGACAAATGTGTTAGATTGTTGTTGCTGAATTGGCCATTTACCTTATAAGTATGTGTTAGAATATGTGTTGGTATGGCGAGTTACTAACGTCGAAAGCCTTTGACTCACTCATGAGTACAGTCTTTCCCTGCGTTACGCGAATAATGCGTTCCAGGGACATTTGCGTAACTCGGATTTTCGCGTAAGTCGAACATCGCGTTTGATAAAAAAAAAATAATTATGATTAATTTTAATAATTTAATGTGCGATATTACTTTTTAACAAAATTCCTGTAGATAATTCGATTAATTCTGTGCATTTTGCGATTTCAAACTCTCAACAAAACTGCAATTTATTTTGAACTAGTTAATTTGGCCCGGTTACAGGGTTATGCAAGATAATTTCTGGGGTATATAATAACCTGCATGCAACGGATTTCTTAAAATACAACGTAAATTCCATGTGGTTTTTAATTCCAAGTGATGCATTAAGAAGCGAAATTATCGAACATTTCGAAATTATCGAAAAACCGAACATTTTAGATTTTTTTTCGCGATATTGTTAACATTCCGTATTTTTTACACAAAAATAAGCAACAGAAATGAGTTTCCTGTAAGTAATTTACCAAAAGTCAGAAATTCGCATATTCAACTGAGTGAAAACCCGACTTCGAATCAAGCATACTCTTACCGGTTTTTGAAGACTATAGTTATAAAGTTTTTTTAGTTAATATTTCAATCACTAATCACACTAATTTTTACGGTCAAATTATGTAAGAAATCAATATTATGGATGTGATTCTTACTATTCATTTGAAAACAGCTTCAAACTAAGTTCCATGTGTATTATACACAGTTTTTAGGTATCTTTGTTTACCAACACGATAGTAACACAATACGACGACTATAGGAAGTAAACCACCATTACAGATGCAACGAAGTTGTCATAAAAATATACTTTTTTTTGTAAATTTGTTGTGTTTGATGGTTAAAATGCTTGTGATTACGAAGATTGATTGATTGATTTCTGTTAAAATATTCATAAATTTACCTTCCTGACACTTTAAATCTATTAAAGCACATCTGTACCCTGACATTGATATTTTTACCCTACCGGTACTTAAATTGTATATATACCGGTATAACAGCTCCAAAAATCGTGCCGGCCTTGGAATTGTTCCCGCACCCACACCAAAACCTACACTAAACCCATAACGGTCCTGGAACTGATCCTGACTCCATGCAGATCC
Organism: Anopheles coluzzii; assembly: GCF_943734685.1. Lineage (NCBI taxonomy): Eukaryota > Metazoa > Arthropoda > Insecta > Diptera > Culicidae > Anopheles > Anopheles coluzzii. The sequence goes on along the minus strand of NC_064670.1, from coordinate 21,894,936 downwards.
TGCAACACATACCTTTCGGTACTGGAACAGAACCCTCTACTGATCCTTGAAATGATTAAGATTCCATGTCAGTCATGGAACAGATCCTGATTCCAAGCCCTGATACTGCTTCCTTATATATTTCGGGACCTGAATAGTACCTGAATCTGACTCACTAATCGAACCACCCAGTCCAGTTTTCCTATTTTTATCTCTTGTTGCATCGAGGGGTCCTGCGGTACTATCGTCAACTCGGACATTTTAATAACATGCCCGTCCCATGGACCGTCGCCCTAATCAAGGATTGACTATCCGGCTAAGTGGTACTATGTATCGAAAGCCTGTATAGACCGGCATGACCTGTTACTCCTAAAAGAAGCTTATTTGTTTTAGTTACTTTTTCGTATAAATGTTGTCGCAACGTTTTCATACATCCGGATCCAGTTCTTTGGACCACTGATTGGAACATTTTACTTACACGTAGTAGAAGACATTCTTTAGCTATGCTTAAACCAAAAATTAGGCCAATGCATAGAAAAATCTCGAAAGACCACGGAAAAACGTTCAATTATTAAATTCAGACTGTTATTTGTATCATTCTTCTCCATACCGTTAAAAACACTAAAAACTAAGTCGGCGTTGCCGTTTCTATAGTCGATGTGGTATCCATTGTATGGATGTAAAGTAAGCAAAAATCATCCAAGCTACCGCTGGAAAGTAACGCTGATCAGCCTTTACTAGAATTTTATAATAGAGATTTGGCAATTGTTGGAAGGAAATTGTACCAATTTGACGTAGGAAGTTGTCAAAACTAAAAATTCGCGTAACTCGGGGAAAGGCTGTTTTGAAAAATTGCTACAAGTGAGTATCTAGTCCAGGGGTCTCCAAACTACGGCCCGCGAGTCGTATGCGTCCCGCGAGAGTCTTTAATGCGCCATGACTTTGTAAAGACTGAAATAAAAAGTTTATTATTCTGATTATTTTTATCAAAATTTCAATGCTTAACTTATTAAGTTTAAAATAGAGCTTGAATAACAGAAAATTGTACAACTTTGATACATTCAGTTGACATTTTCTCATCAAAAAAAGATTTAAAGGTTCATCCATTAGCTAAAGGTAACGTCAAAATGACCCTCAACAACAACATTTATGAAGCAATACGGCCCGTACAATGAAAAGTTAGGTGATTCCTGGTCTAGTCGATGCGAAGAGTAAAATTGCTCATCGTTATTGAAACCTTGAATGAATTATTCAGTTAACGAACGGCTCAAAACTCTGTTGTTGCTAGTCTGCATGGTCGAGTTCGTTCACAAATGAGTTAAACATAATCTTCGTGATGTTTTTAATTAAATCACTCGTAAAGAATGTAACCCACTACACACCCCAACTCAGTATGTTACATCACCAACATTCTCGTCCAACAGCTAAAAGCTCAATCTTGTACTAACAAATAACGAAAATAACTCACACGATGTGTGTGCGCCATCGTGTTTCGATTGATTTTGCATCACCCTGTAAAGGCCCAATTCAGTATTAAAAGCGTGATACCGTGGCTAGGTTACCGGATTATCGAGTCAGCTTCGGACGAGGCGGACAAATAATTACCACCCAATTATGGATACACCCACCCCGGGGTGCGTGAGTGTGTGTGTGTGTGTGTGATATTTACCACCCTAAACCACGAGCACATGTGGATGTTTGGCTCCGTTGGGTGTCGCGGCGCTATTATTGCCTGCTAAATGTAATTACCAGTGCCTACCAGCGCACCAGGCGACCTTTGCCCGTGGCGGCTCACACACACACACACACACCCACACACCAAACAGCGGAACAGAGTCCAAACAGCAAACGGTACAAGTCTTCCCAACCCTGGCAACCCGGAACAACCGTAATCCGACCGAAGGATCTAATGGGCAACACGGCAGCTGTTTGCTTGCTTTCAACCGCCCATCGGGTGCCTTCCTGACCCTCTCCTTTGGCGGGTGTGTGTGTGGGAAAATTATTTGATTTGAAATATTATATTCGAACAACAACAACAACAACAACAACAACAACCACAACTGTTTGATTGATCTTATCGTTCAAATCGAAGAAGCAGTGGAAATAGAAAGCGAACGGTTCGAAGATGCTTAGGGCTTGATCCGCCCGCATGATTTGTGGACTTGTGGACAGTGCACGTGCGGCTCTAGCGGCACTGGCGGGGGCTCGAAGCCCTTTTGTTTTGAAAAGCAGACTGCAAAACAACCCCACTATCATCGGAGAAGCATCGATGGTGGTGGTTGGGACGCCGCCAAGTAAAAACAATCTCGAATCGGCGAACCGTACCGATCGGAGATGTATCGCGACAGAACGGGGCACAGGTTGGAACGGCTCACGCTGATGTGGTAGTAGTAGGGGTAGTAGGGGCACACGCTTTCCCGTCACTTTCCGGCCCACCTTCCCGTACTTCCCCGTGCTTTGATTTGCTGAGCCAAGCGATTGCTGATCCCCGCGATATTGCCATTCCCAGCGATCAGGACCGGGACAATCTAATTCCGTAACTTTCTAATCGTGATATCGGACCGTGGCAGAAGCAGAAGCTTTTCTCTTTTGATGTGCCCACTACTGTGCCCACTTGAAAGGATTCGCTTCCTGCCGCATCTGCTGCCCCTGGTGGTGGCCCGTATAACAATAACATGGCAGCATTTGTTGATGTCCATGCCCTCTCATCCACGATCCTGAAGGCGCGGAAACATAGATTAGATGAAAGCAAGGGACATTTGTTTGTCGCAGCACGCAGGGCCAGGGATGATATTACACTACTGTACACCTTACACCTTTTCATGCCGTTCCAATGGGGGCGGCAAAGCGTAATTGCGATTCAACTCGACACTCGGAGGCGAGAGGAAAGGGGGATTTGAAAGGTGGACAGCTTCGGCAGAGATTTTCTTGGAAAGAGGCAGACCACTTGGTAGGTAAGCTTAAGGTAATTGCAGCTTCCGGGAAAAGCTCTTCTTCCTATAATAGCTGCCGTTCGCTGCATCTCAAACATATTTTAGACATCAAAAAGCCTGCGGTGCTTTCGGATTGCGTTGGTTTTGAGTTTTTTTTTTTAAGAATTTCGGTGTCCTTCATCTAGCCAAAGTTGTACAACATGTTTGGTTTAAAAAGTGCCCACACTCCTGCCATTTTTGGAATGTTAATAATGATAAATGCGTTGCTCGGTAGGCTTTTCGCTTTCCTAGCAATAATTTCCCATTACTCTGGCAGTGTGTACGCTGCCATTCCAATTGTGCAATGTTGTGCTAACCGGGTTCGACGTGTGAGCCTTTTTGCACAAATTAAGTACCGAGCCGTGATTGTCCCGCCAAGCAGCCAAGCAGGGCGTTTAAAACAATCGTAAAGTTTTAATAACTTCGAACGCCTCTCGAAACACAAACACAATTGAGCGCCATTGCCATTGATTGCGGAGCTGTTGGGTGTAGTGGTGGGTGCTCGGAATCAGACCTACCCGATTCCGATTCCGTGTTCGGAGTCAATTCCGGAGCCGATTCCGATGCTGGAATCGATTCCGATTCCGGAATCTACATCTGCTTCGGAATCAGAGTCGGTTCTGGAATCAGAATCGGCTCCGGAATCAGAATCGGCTCCAGAATCGGATTCGACCTGGGAATCCTAATTTGTTCCGAAAACGGGATAAAAATTGACTCCAGAATTGGAATTAGCTGCGGAATGAGAATCAGTTCTTTAATTGAAATAAGAAGTTTCAGAAGCGAAAACAATCTCGAAATCGCAGAGAATGGATCGTTTATAAGTAAATTTGGATACTTTGCGGTTATTCGAAACCGATTCTAATTCCGGAGCCGATTCCGAGACCAATTCCGAAGCCGCTTCCGATTCCGAGGCCGCTTCCGGAGCCACGTCCGGAGCCGATTCCGGAGGCGATTCATAGCCTAGCCGGACCTAGCCAGAATCGATTCCAGCGAAAATTTATTTTTTCCCATCACTAGTTGGGTGAGCAGTTTTTCCTTGTCATCCTTGTTTTTTTTCTCTTGCCAGCTAGCATCTGGTCACGCCGGGGGGTCGCCCGTTCGACCAACTCCCGCCTAACGTCGATAGAATCTCGGGTGGAAATCAAATAATATTTCAATTACTCCTGCACAATCGTGCCCAGCACAGTGGGTGCGGGATTGGGGGGGGAGGAGGGTCAGTATCATACTTTCGTCGGAGTGGCATTCGTTCGTCGCAGGCTTCGAACCCGACTGTTGCGCAAGTAGACAGCGAACGCACTGCACCGCGGGCGTGACAATGCGTGAAGCCGAATCAAAGTAATTATAATTCATCAAACCTTCGCTCGGGCTTTGATTTCCCGCACAAAGCGGAAGGCCAAGGAAGAAGGGGAAGAGAACAAATAACGCATTTGCACGCCTGAACGGCAAATGCAATCATAATGAAAAATAATTTCCTGCCTCGCTTGTTGCACCGTTATTGCTGCACCCGACTGCACTGTGTCGGATTATGCCGAGCTTTTACAGTGTGCTGAGCTTCATTTTTTTTTTTGCTGAACACACAGCTACAGCGAGAAAAAAAGGAATGGAGTTGTTTTGTTGTGTCTTGTGCGCTGAGTACATACAAAAAAGGAATCACAAAACCTTCGAGAATGAGTCCCGTGGGCCGGGAGCAGTGTGAAGCAGGTTGGTTGTGCAATCTTAATTAACTTTAAGCCCGATTGTGTGCTGGCTGGCCAGTTTGGTATCTTTGTAGTGATAACTTGCGGGACAAAAAAAAAGATGGAAGGAAAGTCATTATGCTAGCCAAAAATAATCACTTTACCCGCCAGCCGAGACCTCAGCTGGTGGGCGGTCTTGGAGCCGCTTGCGTGCATTAAGCTTCGGTCGTTTTCGGTGTGTCTTTGTGTGCACCACTAGCAGAATGGAAATTAAAAAAAGGGCTAGCAGAATATGTTCTAAAGAAATGGATTAATGTATTTCGCGATTGCTAATGAAGCTAAATAAATTCGTCCCAACTCCCCTTTTTTTTACTTTAAAAAGGATAACCACAAATCTTGGCTATTCTTGGCTATTCTTGGCTGGTCCATCTTTTTGACGCATGGAATGAATTTCGAGCCTCACGCTGGTCCCAACCAGTCCGTCCCGCTTCCGCACTGGAGCGCATTTGAAACTGTAGCCCAGGGCAGGACGCGCCAGCAACACAACAGCAAAAAATAGCTCCACTCTCACATACCGATACATCCCTGAGCGAGCCGATTGTACCGACGGCAACTTCACAGCATAATAATGAGCGAAAAAGGATCTCGGGCAAGATTGCAGGGCTACGGGCAATGGTGGCAAATAATGATACAAAAATGCTTGCACCCACCAGCAACGGGGTTTGCGCACTCCCCCTTTAGCCGGACCTTCGCGGGCAACGCGGGTGCTGCTAACAATCTAAGAAGCGATCTAGCGCACGCACACACACCCACAAATCGCACCGAAAATGGATGCTAATAGCGCCCGCAGCAAGAAATAAAATACCCGAAAAAATGTAAAACGTGTAGCGCGGCGCACGAATTTTGCGCGAAAGAGTGCGTGGCGTTCATGCAAAGCTGATGCGGCCCGCGATGGGAAAAGTTTTCGACCCATTTTTTTTTTTCGTCGCAAAAACCCATTCTTTCCCTTCCAATTTTTGTGCGAAGGAGAACGGCTTTGAGGAGAAAAACACACCAAAAAAAAACGTTGCGACATTCAAACTGCTTTCCCCCGGGAAAATCTGTGCATCTTCATCGCGCGTGCAAAAGGTTGATGAAAAAAGTTTCGATTGTTTTCCGATATGATATTGGGTGCCGGTTACATTTTCCAGTGGGTGAGGCGGGTTTGGACCCCTTTTTTATGTGTGTGTATGTATGTTGCTTGTAGCGTGTACCCGGAATACTGAAACGCACAGAGGGAAACTTTTTCGGTCGTAGTAGGCCTTCCTTCACGCGAAAGGATACCGCCGACCGGTCGACCGTGCGCGATGGCATGATGCGATATTCATGTAATGGCAATCAAAAACATGTCGAACGCCTACTTCGAACGTGTTTGTATTTTGTTTTGCAATGGTTGCGCTGTCGTCGTCGTCGTGGCGACCTGTTTAAAATTTCAAATCGTTTGTGGCTCATCCTGTGCCAGTGGCGCCCACAGGTATCTGTGGGATGATGGGCACGCGGCCCCAACCCCGTCTTGAGGTAAGCCAACGATAAAGGGCAAAATAAGTAGCCACCGGCGGGGGTGGTTTGTTTTCATGCTTGGTGCCGCTTTGCCAACTGCAGCACAAGAACTCCAAAACCATAATGCCGGTTAGATTATGTCCGACCACCACCGGAATGCAAAGTAAACCGCATTAAGTTCAAACCCGTCGTTTGGTTTTGTTTTTCTCCTCCCCACCCACTAGGCAAGAAAGGCGAAAAACGTTAACCGCACCCTGCACGGTCTGCACGAGCGCAAGCAGGCGACATTCAGCGAGCGCAACCAGCTAAAGTACGCCCGGCGGCTGGTGGTGAAGCTGGGCAGCGCGGTCATTACGCGCGAGGACGAGCACGGTCTCGCACTGGGCCGGCTGGCCTCGATCGTCGAGCAGGTGGCCGAATACCACGTGGAGGGCCGGGAGTGCATCATGGTCACGAGCGGTGCGGTCGCGTTCGGCAAGCAGCGCCTGACGCAGGAGCTAATCATGTCCCTGTCGATGCGCGAAACCCTTTCACCGACGGACCACACGCGCCAGGACGCGGGCACACTGGTGGAACCGAGGGCGGCCGCCGCCGTCGGCCAGTCCGGCCTGATGTCGCTGTACGATGCGATGTTCGCCCAGTACGGCATCAAGATCGCGCAGGTGCTCGTGACCGAGCCGGACTTTTACAACGAGGAAACGCGCAAAAACCTGTTCAGCACGTTGTCCGAGCTGATCCACCTGAACATAGTGCCGATCATCAACACGAACGATGCGGTGGTGCCGCCGATGTTCATCGTCGACCAGGAGGTGTCGGCCACCGGCAAGAAGCGGGGCATCCGGATCAAGGACAACGACAGTCTGGCGGCACTGCTCGCGGCCGAGATTCATGCCGACCTGTTGATACTGATGTCGGACGTGGACGGCATCTACAACAAGCCGCCGTGGGAGGATGGCGCGCGGCTCATGCACACCTACACGGCCGGCGACAAGAATCTGATCAAGTTCGGCGAAAAATCCAAGGTCGGTACGGGCGGCATGAACTCGAAGGTGATGGCGGCGACCTGGGCACTGGACCGCGGGGTCAGCGTGGTCATTTGCAACGGCATGCAGGACAAGGCGATCAAGAGCATACTTACCGGGCGCAAGGTGGGAACGTTCTTTACCGAGTCCACCGCCGAGAAGGCGACCCCTGTCGAGCAGATTGCGGAAAATGGTAAGCCACAGCCGTCCTGGAAGGTAATGGGGGCGGTTAATCTCATTATTTTTCACTCGTTTCTCTTTCTCTCACAGCACGTAATGGCAGCCGAGTTCTGCAGAATCTTACCGCCGCCGAGCGGGCACAGGCAGTCAACACACTGGCCGACCTGCTCATCTCGCGACAGTCGCAAATTCTCGAAGCGAACGCGAAAGATCTGGACGAGGCGAAGAAGTCGGGGCTGGCCAAACCGCTGCTTTCCCGACTGTCCCTGACGCCCTCCAAGCTGGAAAGCTTGGCCAAAGGATTGAAGCAGATTGCGGACGACAGCCACCGGGTAGGGGAGAACACTGCAGTTGACAGTTGGCGCTGCAATGGTTGCTTTGTTGAGAGACCGTGCAATGTTGTTTACACTTTTCCAATATGTTTTTTTTTTCAATCGACAGAACGTCGGGCGTGTAGTGAAGCGCACCAAGCTGGCCGACGGGCTGGAACTGAAGCAGGTCACCGTGCCGATCGGGGTGCTGCTGGTCATATTCGAGTCCCGGCCGGACTCGCTGCCCCAGGTGGCCGCCCTCGCGATGGCGTCCGGCAATGGGCTGCTGCTCAAGGGCGGCAAGGAGGCGGCCCACAGCAACCGGGCCCTGATGGAGCTGGTAAAGGAATCGCTGGCCGCGACGGGTGCCTCGAACGCGATCTCGCTGGTGTCGACGCGCGAAGAGATTAGCGATCTGCTGTCGATGGACGAGCACATCGATCTGATCATACCGCGCGGTTCGAGCGAGCTGGTGCGCAGCATCCAGGAGAAGGCCCAGCACATCCCGGTAATGGGGCACGCGGAAGGCATCTGCCACGTGTACGTCGATCGGGAGGCGGATCTCGACAAGGCGCTGAAAATCATTCGCGACTCCAAGTGTGATTATCCGGCCGGTAAGTAATCCCCACGCCACGTGGTAGTGATAATGAATGCGCACGTTTATATTCTTTTTATTGTGGCTTGTTTCTTTTCCAGCTTGTAACGCCATGGAGACGCTGCTCATTCACGAGGACCTCCTGCAGAACAGTTCCTTCTTCACCGACGTGTGCAACATGCTGAAGCGCGAGGGCGTCAAGATCAACTCCGGCCCGAAGCTGAACCAGATGCTGACCTTCGGCCCGCCCCAGGCCAAGTCGCTCAAGTTCGAGTACGGTGCGCTGGAGTGCAGCATCGAGGTGGTGAAAAATCTCGAAGAAGCCATCGACCACGTGCACACGTACGGCAGCGGCCACACCGATGTGATCGTAACGGAAAATCGTACGTATCAAAGGATCGAGTCGAAAAAACAAAATACGAAAAAAAAAAACATTTTAAACAACATCTCTTTACCGTTTCCATTGCAGCCACGTCGGCCACCTACTTCCAGAGCAATGTGGACAGTGCGTGCGTGTTCCACAACGCTAGCAGCCGGTTCGCGGACGGCTTCCGGTTCGGGCTCGGCGCGGAGGTGGGCATTTCCACCGCAAGAATACACGCCCGCGGCCCTGTCGGTGTCGAGGGACTGCTCACGACGAAGTGGATCCTGAGCGGCGTTGACCATACGGCGTCGGAGTTTACCGACGGATCGCGTGCCTGGCTCCATCAGTCGCTACCGACCGACCAGTAGCAGGTGGTCATCCTTCCGCTAAATTGCTCTTGCCTGCAATCGCTCGCCAGCGTGCTTCCGTTTACGCAGCTTTGTCTTACGGACGATTGATTGCTGCCTCGGAAGGGCCGTTGTGGAGTGGATCTCCCAGTCAGATGATCCCACCCCAAAAGGTGCAATGCACGCGCGCGCGCGCCACGAATTGCGTACACAAAGCGGGAATGCGCAACACAATCGAATAAAACTCAATTAATTATCCTTACCGTATCAAATTAGCGTGACGGATCGGGAGCATAATCACTTTGTGACCGCCGGCATGAGGTTACCTGTACTGGGGTATGTGCAACGGGTGTATGTGTTCGTTTATGTGTGTGAGTGTGTATGATTGGGTTGCAAATGAAATAAAAGCCGTCTGTAAATAACGATAGTTTAATTCCTGGTGCGCCGTTCATTACATTCCTTGTGTCCACGTTCTCAGGGGTGTGTGTGTATAAAAATTAAATTAATTTCATTCGTGCCTAATGAGCGTACAATAAATTATGCAGGACCGAAAATTCGCCAGAATGATGCACGCGCTAAAAGTCGGGATGCCGAAAGAAATGATCGTGGTAAGAGGGAGGTGGGGGGGGGGGGTCATTTTATCCCTCATTATAAATTGCAGAGAGCGGCACAAAATTCAGCGCAAGCCAGTCAAAATTATAGTCACGCTTGTTGCAGCACTGGAGCATCAAATGTTATCGCACTGCAACTGCAAATGCATTCGCTCTCCCTTAACAACTCTTGATTGACAATGCATTCCTGTTGCTGTAATTAATCTTTATTTGCGATAGTTATACATCGTACTTGTCCGTAACACGCCAGCACAGAGATAGAGCGAAGGCTTTCCGGATTCGGCCGGGCTACACAATATTTACAACTCTCTTCTGACCTACCCACTCCCTACTCCTGCCACGCGCATGATTCCGCTTCCAAATGGTTCGCGGGTCTACAGTACAGTGTCTGTGTGTGTGTGTGTGTGTGTGTTGTTAAATTTAATGTAAATACATAAGTGTAGTGTTATCACATCCTGCAACACTGTTACACGCTGCATTGCAGCTGCCGCCACCAGTTCCCAGGCGCGACCCAGGACACAGGTACAAAGGTGCCATCATCACCACCACCACCACGCGTGCGTTCGTCTCGCATGAGCCTCCGCGTTTCAGTGATTATCGAAATCGGACAAATCAAACACCGGCATTTCGAGCGGTGCTAGAGCGGTGGACAGATTGTCATGCATTAATCCGTGCGTATGCTTCTGTGTGCTGGGGCCACCACCACCTCCTTTGCTCGCGCTGGCCAACGATTCCGTGTCCACTAACCCTTGCCCAGCTTCCGAGCTGCCCGCGGGAGCTTCCCGTTCCTTCTCGTAGTAGCGCAGCTTCTCCCGCAGCTCCTCGTTTTCCGTCGCGTACTCGTCCACGTTCTGGGCCATGCGCTGGATCAGTATGTGCAGCGAGTGGTTCAGAGCGATTAGCTCGTTCACCGTTTTGGGACCACCGCCACCACCACCACCATTCACCGCCGGTTGGGCCGCGGTCAGCATTGTGTTGAGCGACTCGAGCAAACCGTCCGTATCGTCCAGGTTGTGATAGATCGCCACCTGCAGGTCGTTGTATTTGTCCATCTTTTCAATCTGCTGTGCGAGAAAGTCAGGATTCTTGCGGCGCTGGTAGTCGAGCGCCCGGAGGTACCGCTCGTACTGTTGCTTCCGCACCAGCATCCAGTCGACCTGCTTGAGATGGTACTTTCGCTGCAGCTGCAGCGACTCCTGCACGACGGTATTCGTCTGCAGCTTGAGCGCCTCGTTGAAGTGCGACACGGCCTTCCGGTGGCACTCGATGGCTTCGTCAAAGCGTCGATTTTTTGCAAAGTTTTCCGCCCTTCTGCCGTACATGTGAGCCTGCAAGGGAAAAGAGCGACACGCGTTTAATCGTTGCAATACATCACAAATCTGTACCACCGTGCAGCACAAAGTAATTATTACCCTATTTAGATGCGAATTTTCCATCGAAAGTGTGTAGCACAAGCGAAACGTAAACAAACTTTCACGCCACCACTTGCTTTGTTGTCGAAACCCGAACGTGAAACAGCTGATCCGTTGCCTGCCACAAGCGCGGCAGTGTTGCCAGCTTCGACGCGAGCGCTCCCGCCAGCTGTCACTTTCATATTTCGCCACATTGTTCTATTTACGTGTTTGTTTTTACGACGTTTTTACCACCCCAACTACCGTGAAGTGCGCGCCTTAATTCGTATCTTTTCCCTTTTTCTGAGTGTTTTTACCGTGTGAAAGTGATTGTGTGTCGTGTCACGCTCGCTGCAAAGGGTGTACTGTTTTGTTTTTTCCTCCGCTCATTAGTATGAAGTGTTATCGGTTTGCCATACACCACGCCAGCCATTCGACGGGACGCCCTAGCTGATAAACAAAATCCCCACGAGCGCTATCGTGAAGCCATCCTACCATAGAAAGAAGGAAAGAAACCGCCGCACCACAATGTGTAGGGACGAAATTTTAGCACACCTGACGGAAATGTTCGGTGATCATATTGAGCAGGAGCGAATCATTGCCACGATCGAGCAGTACGACGACTGTGAGTATGCGTCATTGCGTTTTCAAGGTTTTCGCCTCCTTTCCTGTCCAAACTGACCGAACCGTTTGCTTTCCCTTCGACTGCGGTGTCTAGTGAACGCGTGTGTCGAAGCGCTGCTGAAGGACGAGGAACAGATCGTTTCATCCCCGGACCGGCCGAAACCGGACGCAGCACTGCCGATAGCATTACCACCACCACCACCATCGCCCACCGATGGGCCCGACTCCTCGACCGGCGCTACCCGCAAGCAGGTGAACGTGGCGAAAGGCAACCTCCCGTCGGAGATGGCCACCAGCTTCGCGAGCCTGCTGCAGAAGGGCAGCTTGCCGGTGCAATTTCAGCAGCCCGGCAACAGCGCCAGCCAGCGGCCCCGGGGCCCCGGCAAGCACAAGCCAGCGCCGGACCAGCCGGCGAACTATCAAAACATCCTCGACATGGTGGGCCAAGGTTATCGCGTCATGGTGCTGATGCGTGGAGCACCGGGCAGTGGCAAATCGCACCTATCGCGGGCGCTTATCGACCACACTTCGGGGGGCGATTATCGTAATCACATATTCAGCGCCGACGACTACTTCATGGTGAACGGTGTGTACAAATTCCAGCCCGATGCGATCGACGCGGCCCATCGCTTTAATCAGCAAAACGTGCTAGCGAAGGCACGTGACGGCTGGAGCCCGATCGTGGTAGACAACACGAACATCTGCCTGTGGGAGATGTATCCGTACGTGCAGATGGCGGCCGACCACGGGTACTTTCTCGAGGTGCTCGAGCCGCAAACGCACTGGCGGAACAACAGCCGCAGCCTGGCGATACGCAACACGCACGGCGTGCCGGAGCCGAAGATCAAGCGGATGCTGCAGAACTACGAGAAGCTTGCGAGCGTGCAGGATCTGTACCGGATGTGCAAGCTCGAGCACGCGCTGTACATTCCAGTCAAGATGCGCCACTATCCGATCCTGCCGAGCGACTTGCTCATTACTGGCGACGAGCAGCGGGCACCGGTGGACCAACCGTCGCAAACGGCGACCGCACAGTGGAATGACGCATGGGAGGGTGGCATGACGAAAGCGACAAAAGACAACGGCGGACAGAAGCCTAACCTTTCCGCCATACCGCCGCCGAAGCCGCCTCGCGATCCGCAAAAGATAGGCACGCCCATTAAAGTGCCCGACTCCACCGGGCACCAGGGCGCGATGGAGGTGGATTGCGTCGGCGAACCGGCCGGTGCAATCGGTGGCGCAACCATCCGGCTTGACGAGGACGATTTTGTCTGGGATTTTACGGACGACTGGCGCAAGACGGCCACCAACTGGAAGCCGTACGACACGGAAAGCAATCAGTTCTGGGGTCAAACGTCGTCGTCGGCGTCCTCGTCGACGAAACCTGTCCCACCGGTGAGCGTGCTAGAGCTAGAATCGCAACCCCAGCGAACGTCCAATCCGCTCCACGAACCGATTGCGGAGTATCTCCTTTCCAGCGTGAAGGAACCGACCAAGCTGCCGGCAAAGTTTACCGATCCGGCACAGAAAGCCCTTCCTCCGTCCACCGCTCTCCAAACGCCAGGCAAGGAGAAGGCGTCGAAAAAGACGGACAAAAAGCGAATCGCCTTGACGAAGCACAAGCGCGGCTGCCCGAATGAGAACGCGAGCTTTTCGGAGATCTGCAACCTCTACCCAAAGGTACCGGAGTCCTACCTGTGGGATCTGTTCGAGAAGTGCAGCGGCGATGGTGACTGGGTGGCGAACCTGCTGCTCGAGGAGCAAAAGTTGGAAAACTTTGAAAACCCGTTCGGCGATGCTGGCTCTTCATCTGGCCAACGGCGGCGAGAGGAAGGTGGTGAGCTGGTAGATGCCCTCACGGAGACGGCGGTCAAGTGGAACTTGCTGGAATGTAGCTGCAACGAACCGGTGCCGAAAGCTGTCCCGGTGGTACCGGTCGCACCGTCGCTGCTCGAGGTGGACACCTTGGAAGCGGACCAAATGCTAGCCGCCGCAAGCTACACACCCGCCGGCGGCTCCTCGGGACATCAGTCACCGCGCGAAACGGTCCGGCGGACGGGGCAGGGGGGCCAGCAGCACAACAGCAAGGAAAACGCCCAAGCGCTCAAGAAGGAAATCGAGGCACGGTTCATACTCGGCAACGAACACTTCTCGGAACCGATTCAGAAGCTGCGCCTGGCCAGACGCATCGTCCCGGCCGCCGACGAGTCGCCGCCCGAGGAGCTGCTCGATCTGGAGACGGCCGACAAGGCGACGGACAGTGAGGTGGTCGAGCTGCGGCTCGGCGTCGAGCTGGTGCAGCAGCTGCACGCCATCTTCCGGGACAAGCACTGTCCCAAGTCGCTCGAGCTGGACGACCTGCAATCCGACCGGACGCGCGTGTTCATGGCAACGGAGACGGCGGAGCAGCTGTACCTGCTGTTCCTCGATTCGGTCTACAGCTACACCGAGGAGGAGCGGCAGCGCAGCCTGCGGGAGGACGCCCGCATGGCGCAGCTGATGCAGACGGAGGAAAAGTATCCCGCCCTGTTCAAACCGCCAGACCCGTCCGGCGAGCCGAACATGAAGGACATCATCGAGATGGAGGAAGCGCTGGCCGCCTACCAGAAGGAAACGAACGCCACCTGGCAGAAGGCGGACGGACCGCCCGACCTGGCCCAGCAGATGTCGCAGCAGAAGCTGAAGGAAATGTTCCCGCACCTGAACGGTGACGATCTGGTGGAGATTCTCGCTGCGCACAACAATCGCTTCGACGAGACGGTGCAGGTGCTGAACGCCTCCATCCCGGACACCGTGCGCCAGCAGATGCTGGAGAAGGAGGAGCTGCTGAAGAAGCGGGCCGAACACGAGAAGCAAAAGCTGCTCGATCTGTTCAGCTCACCCACCTTCGCCACCCCGTCCCCGACCGGGTCGAGTCTGTCCGGCGAGGAGGCGATCAATTTCCACCTAATCAAGGCGGAAGAGTGTCGCAATCTGGCCCAGCATCATCTCGACCTGAAGAACGAATGCCACGCAAAGGCCCGGCAGGCGATTCAGCGCAATGTGCCGGGTTTGGCCGACTATTACTCGCAGATTGCGCGCCTGCACCGGACCAAGATCGACATGTACAACAGCCGGGCGTCCAACTGCATCATGGAGGTGCACAAGCTGAAGCTGAACAATGACGAGGTGCTCGATCTGCACTATCTCCACTCGCAGGAGGCGCTGCGCTGCTTGGAGCTGTTCCTTGCCGAGCATGCCTCGAATCTGCTCAACTCGCAGCAACGCTTCAAGACGCTGTACATCATCACGGGGCGCGGATTGCATTCCGCCGATGGCAAACCAATCATCAAGCAGCGTGTTAAAGCCATGCTGAGAGTTAAGAACATAAGGTAGGTGCCGTAGCAGTGTGATTTGGGGTTGGTGTGGAGACTCATGTTTTTTCTTTGTAATCCACTCCATTACAGATACACCGAACTGAACCCGGGTTTCCTCAAGATTAAGCTGTTCAATCGTGATGACCTGGAACAGCTTATGATGACGGCCTAAAAGGAAGGCCGAAAGAGGGGAGTTTCACGTACGAGAAAGTGTACTTAAGCGCACAAGCGTCTCAAGCCACCGCAATAGGGAGGAAAGTCGTCGGAAATCACGCTGTTTCAAGCTACACGCCCAATCGCGTGTGTAGAAGGATGGACGGGAAGGGATAATCACGTTGCAACCCCAATGTACCTGATTTGCAGTCACGAGTCATCCGAGAGTCATTTAGCGAATAAAGTGAGTGCGCTCTTGCACAATGAAACGGATTTACGCCACGGATGTAAATGGATTTTTTTTTTCTAGAAGCCGTGTAAACGATCCATGAAACCCTGAAACACTTCTCCTGGTGCATGAATCAAAGCAAATGTATCAAAATATACATAAAATTACAAAACTACCTCACTTTCCTAGTGGTGAATCCGTATCGTCGCGCGGGAGAGCTTACTTTTCCCGGCGGTACAGCGGTTCATTGCACCACAATTTATGCTCTATGCTTTTCGGATTCATATTCCAGAAGCGTTCGCGTTGCTTGTTAATTTTCGTCTGCTCCTCCGGCGAAAGAAAGTGGAACGTGTTGTTCGTTTTGAAGCTTTGCACACTCGCGACCGACGAATCCGGCATTAGATGCTGATGCTGCAAACAGGAAACGATTGATCAATGTGCTGTCCCCGTCGTTATCGTACCGGGGTGTTGCACTGACTTACCTTCGTTTTGTTCCTGAGCTGTCCCGCGCACGATTTCATCTCATGTTCGTTCACTTCGTTGTACAGGCTTTGGTGACTTAGCGAGAATTTGGACAATTTTTTGTGCCTTCTGAAAATGAGAAGAGAAAAGGGTATAAACCACTGGGAAAGCTTTGTCACCGCCCTCCCTTTGAACCATACATAAGCTCCTCGAAATAGGTATGGTTTGCGACATTTTTCGACGATAACCGCTGATCGGGACAGTATGCGAGCATCTTCTTCATCAAATCCATCCCGAACACGTTCATGAGCGGCAGATGCCACCGTAGTTCAGTGGCTTGACGCTTAGCAAACTTTAAGTTCTTTACATTCCACGGCCGGAACCGCTCCAGCACAGCGGACGACGGGGAACCGAGCAGCTCGTGTATGCAGTCCAGCATCTCGATCTCGTTTTCACCCTGAAACAGTGGCTTCAGCGTCAGCATTTCATAGAAACAGCACCCGACCGCCCAAACGTCCATCTTGGGACCGTAGTAACCCATGGAAAGCATACATTCCGGGGCCCGATACCACCGGGTAGCGATGTAGATGGCGTACGGCGGACGTTGTGCGATCGTGGCCGCCGTTCCAAAGTCTGCCAGCTGGAGGGTTTCTCTCTAAAAACAAACAAAAAAGCGAACATCCAAAATAAATGAGTTTCCATTACCACTTGAGATCCAGGTCCACACCCCACCTTGCCAATGATTCCGGAGGAAAATTTTACTAAAATGTTTTCCGGCTTGACGTCCCGATGGAATATGCCGTTTTGGTGCAGATGCTCCAGCCCCAGCACGATCTGGTAGAGCATTTTTCGGACGCGGTTTTCCGAAAACGGTCGCACCCGTTTCTGCATGTACTCGTACAGGTTGATGTCCATCAGGTGCATGATTAAAGTTAGGCTTTTGTTTTCTCTAAAAATATATAAATATTACAGATCAGAGTTGGTCCATCATTTCCCGATGCAACCGTCCGCAGTTTAAAACTTACAACACGTGGTCACATAGCTGCATAACGTTCGGATGGCTCGGCACCGACTTCATGAGCTGTATCTCAGCGTACGCTACATCGCACATCAAATCACTGCAGCTATCGATCAGATGTTTGGCGGCATAGGATTTGCCCGACTTCCGACAGCGCACGAGAAACACTTCCGAATAGGCTCCGCTTCCGATTTGGTGAATGATGTCGTATCCTGTTGGCAGGAGTGAGAAAGAACAGAAGATAAATATATGAATTTATAATCAATGCGTTACCAAATATTGCTTACCTGTTATTTTGAAGGTACTCATCTTTCCTGTCTTTCCGTTTTTTTACCAGTGAACGACCGTTTGCTTTCGAAAAAAATAACAATTATCAAATAAACCAACCATGCGGACAATCGAGATACACACACCAAACCGTGCAAATTCCATACGAACGGATGAAAACTCAACGACTCCTTTGTACATGTGTACTTGGATTAGAAATTTATTGAATTCCTGCGCTCCTTGATTGGTTACTACAGTTCCTATCATACATTTCGTGAGCAAAGTCGCGAAAAAGGCACAACGTTCCCCTGTGCTTGCTTATAAAGTATTTTCCCTACGATTGGAATAAACCTGACCCACATGGTGGTATCTTCTCCGTTTTCCTCCATACTCGCTTCTGCGGTGGTTCTTACGAAATAATAACAACCTCTAACTCTCTCTGCAACAGCTTCTCTATTGCAAACGTTGGCGAAATTTCAAATCGTAAAACAGTATTCCACTATCTTAAATGCATAACACATCTGCACTTATCCTATTGCCAGGGTCATGCATGCTTTTCACAGCTTCTCCACCTTCTCGAACAGCAGCGCCCGGTTCCGTATGGACCGGCGGAATAGATTCCCCTTCGACTGGAACTCTTTCTTTGGTGGTGTTTCCAGGAACACGCCCTCGAAGATGGTTTCCAAATTCAGCCGACTCCGGCTAACGTTCCCATCCGGCGGGGTCAGTCCGATGCGGGCATGTATTTCGTCCAGCGTTACATACCCTTCGGCCGGCTGCTGACCGTTGGTGCCGGTGGTGCTGGCGGCTGGTGGTGGTGGCGTCATCCCGTACAGCGGCGTGCTGCAGCCCGAGTAGCAGCTGCGGCCGGATTTTGGCGTCGAGGTGGGCGATTCGAACGGTTCC
This sequence comes from Anopheles coluzzii, assembly GCF_943734685.1. Lineage (NCBI taxonomy): Eukaryota > Metazoa > Arthropoda > Insecta > Diptera > Culicidae > Anopheles > Anopheles coluzzii. Next base: position 21,876,934 of record NC_064670.1, on the reverse strand, counting down.
AGCTCGATCGGTGACAGTGATCGGGCCGAGGGCGACATCGAGCAGGCAGAGAATGGTGGCATTTCGTCGAGCAGGCTGCCCTCCGCCACTCCACTTCCGTCGTCCGATCCGTTGAACGGCGACAGGTACCCGTCCTCATCGGACGAGCTCGATTCGTACTCCTTCCGTACCGGTGGTCCAGCCGTCGCCAGCCTATTGCTGCTGATGCTGCCACCAACGGTCTTTGGTGCCGTTGTGACTTTGTGCATCGTAATTTTGGGGGCTAGGCGAACGTCGTGGCGTGGGTAAACTATTCGTTCGATCGTTTCCTCGCGAGACGCACTTCGCACAAGGGGTAGCTTTCTGCCAAGCTCAAACAGTCGAAAGGCAAACACAACAAACAGGTACACCAGAATTTCCAGGTAAACGAATGCAAGGACGCGAAAGCGGTTCACATTTTCGACAACACTTTGAATCGCCGTTTGACGTTTTGACAGCACGTGCGCTGCGTCTCGCTTCGTTCGCTTGATATCTCTTTCGCTCGCGTTTCCTGATCGCGGTTTGACAGCTCGATGCATAGTCGAACCCCATCATTGCATCGAGCAACGCAGATTGTAGCAGTGGGTTCGACTATGTGATTACCGTCGTTCGTCGAGCTTCGTCGTTTCCCTTCCCGTTGCGTTGTTGAAAACATGAAAGCATAACCATCATCATCATCAGCAGCAGCAGCAGCAGTAGCAGCAGCAGCATCGCCACACGAAAGCGACACCAAGTGTATACTTTTTCCTACCCGTACCTGCTGACTACTTTTTCCTCCCCGTGCACTGCGCGATAGCCTTTGGGGCCAATCGTTCTGGAAAGGTAAGTATCGCTCAACCTGCTGTGGCTGCCTTCGGTGTTCTGCCTCCCAGCACGCCCAGAGCTCACGGCTGATGCTGCGTTCCGGGGCAAATCGTTCCCTCAGACTCAGCTCAGAGCGCAGCAGCCACAGCGGACACGCGATACCCGACAGCGAAACACAGTCGGAAAGCTGTGTCTACTTTTCCGGGTGAAACGCTTGCAGCTGGGTAGTGCGACGCCCGCTAAAGGACCGATACACATCCGGGTACCGCTGTGCACATCCGGAAACGGGTGCCCCAAACAGCCTAAGCAGCCAATTTTAAGATATTCAGTATTGATTTTTGTCACCGTATTGCCGTATTTAAGGGCAAAGTTTACACACACTGATAATATTTCCCCCAACTCGTTTTTATCTCTCTCTCTCTCTCTCTCTTTCCATGCCGTGCGTGAACAGCTTGGGTTGCTGGGATCCATTTGCCTTAAACCCTCATCAACTTATCCGGGAAACTTCCGTCCCTTTGCTCGGGACACAACAACGACGGGACGGTACTGCCTGGATCGTCGTGAAGACTGATCGCTCAGTAAGGCTGCTGCGTTTGCTGGTGGTTGTGATTTCGCAAAACAAACGACGATTGGCTCCCGTGTGCACGTGAACAAACTGATGTGGACATAGCTGGCCGCTCGATTCAGAGAAGCAACCAACGCCTAGCAGGACAGCCCAGGAGATTCCGCCGTCAGTGCCCACTTGGACCTGCAGGAAGCAAACGCTCCACAATTGACAGATTACAAATGCCCAGAGGTAAACGTCGTCACGCCATAGACATGCGGCCCAGCGAAGAAGACCAGCAGTCGACCAAGCGACAGCGAAATAGTTATCAAAGGTAAGTCGCAGCAGCAAAAGGGAGAGGAAGCACCTTCCCGATTTCGACGTCATTTGTTGTCTACGGTTGGTGCGTGTGTGGTAAGAGCCCCGATAATGAGCCTGACCCGTACAGGATGTTTGGGACACGTCGTGACCGCTGTGTCCAGGCGTGCATTTGATTTATACGTTTGTTTCCCCCTTTGCTCGAACGATAAGTTGCTTGGTTCCCCGTCTCACCTCCCGTCTCCTGCCAACCTCCTTCCTTCCCCCTCAAAATGACCGACCTGGTCGGTGGAGCTAAATTAGCGCTACGCTCTCTTATGCCCACGTAGTAGCAATGGCAGTATGTGCAGCGTGGCGCGTCTTTTTTAAAAAAAGATCAACACGATATTTTTAGCACACAGGGGCATACACACACACACAGGGGCATACACAGGGAGGTCCGCAGCAAGCGAATGAGAGTTGCTTTCCTTCCTAATTTTCACTTTCCATTTGTCAGCGAAACACCGTCCCCGAAACAAGCACCAGCACCACCAAGCACGGTGTGGTGTGGGTTTTTCTTGCGCCCCGAGCGTGTGTAGAACAGCGAGTGAAGAACACGATAACAGTGATAAAAGTGTCTGTTGTGGTGCGACTCGACATTATCATTCTTTCGGTCCATTCGGCCTCATTTTTCCGGCTGGCAGGGCGAAAGGGACGGGTTTTCTTCGATGTTCGATAGTAGCCGAACGTCTGAAGTGGCGAATGTGTAGCGCGTTTCTCGACTGATCTGTCAACGGAACGGAGGCGAGCTATATACGAGATGGGTGACGGAATGTACGGATCTTGCGGATATGCGGCGCCTACTTGGGATGGGTCTATTTCACCGTTGCCATTGTTACACTGACATGGTTTGTTTTGCCTTTCGCTTGCAGCTCACGGCGCTACAGCAAATCGGAGGACGCCTTCAATCAGAAACGATGCCTCACCTGGTTCCGGGAGTACACCACGCCGGACGATCCGGACACTTTAGGTAAGATGGCGAAACACAGCTCAACCACCGTACGTGTATTATGTGCGTGTTTTTGTGTGTGCGTGCAAATGTGTTAAGTAATCGGCAAAAAAGAGCCCGCTGAGTCGCTTCGCTAAGGACCAAGTGCACCTCCGGTGGCCGGTAAACAATGGGTCTAATTTTAGACCACAAACGGAAGGGCCGTTGGCACTTACTGGCTTTGTTTGTCTTTTGAAGGGAAACATGTAGCGAAAAGGGGCTTTTTTTCTAATCAACTTTTCCCACGTTTTTAGGTCCCGAAGGGATGGAAAAGTTCTGCGAAGACATTGGCGTCGAGCCGGAGAATGTGGCGATGCTTGTGCTGGCGTACAAGATGGGTGCCAAACAGATGGGCTTCTTCACGCAGAGCGAGTGGCTCAAAGGGCTAACGGATCTGCAGTGCGACACGGCCTCCAAGGTGCAGTGCAAGCTGGAGTATCTGCGAAGCATGCTCAACGACCCAAACTCGTTCAAAATCATCTACAGATATGCGTACGATTTTGCAAGGGTAAGTGTGGGTCCCCCGTTCCCCTTACACCGCGAGAGGCTAATGCGCGACCATCACCCCTCCCCATTCTGCCCGTTTCGCTTCCACAGGATAAAGACCAGCGCAGCATGGACATCGAGACGGCGAAAGCAATGCTTCAGCTGCTACTCGGCAAGCACTGGCCACTGTATGCACAATTTGCCCAATTCCTAGAGCAGTCCAAGTACAAAGTGATCAACAAGGATCAGTGGTGTAATATTCTAGAGTTTTCCCGCACCATCTCCAACGATCTAACAAACTACGATGTCGATGGAGCTTGTGAGTATCAATCCCACGTTTCAAGGGTCCTGTAGATATCATAGCGATACTAATGCCTTTCTTTGCAGGGCCCGTCATGCTGGACGAGTTTGTGGAATGGTTAAGACAATTGAGAGCACAGTCAACGATTAGCTGAGGATTACTGCAGCGTTAGATGCCGTGAGGAGGAGCCCCGCACCCAGTTCGCATGATTGCAGTAAGAATTCGAAGACAAAATCCACAACAACAGTAAAAACAACATCGAAAAGGTTCATCCTGCACCAACAAAGCGACGATCCTTTTAACCCATCCTAGTAGGCGCCTGTTTTTCCCCCTTCACACCAACACAACCCAAGCAGTAGAATCTCCCACCCAAAAATCTGGTCTAGCAATTCCATGGGAGACAGTACACACATACACACCCAACACGACGCAGTACGGTGCCAGGGCGATAGCGAAGCAAGGGGGGATATACAGCAGCAGTAATCGTAAATTCTTCCCGCGTCCAGAGCAAAACGATGAATATGGGTTAGAGAGTGATGTATATTTTTGAAAGGATCATTTTCTGCTTACCTATTACCCTTTTCTGTAATGTAGATATTGAGTGGATTGTGTTCATGTCAGGACATTCTACTACGATACATATATTAATGCGCTTTGCTGTAACATACACCACTAATGCGACATAGGTTTCGTAGGTAACTTATCATTTTGTTTACCTTTGTTTAAGGGACCTTTCTTAACCGTAATCTGCAGCAATCGATTAGCGCAGATTAGCGTACATACATTTTGTCTTCTCTCTCGTTCTCTCTCTCTCTCTCTCTATCTCTCTTACTTTCCCTCCCGCCCTCCTCAAGTATATCGCCCACCTCAGCAGCATTAGCCTCAAAACCGAAACCAAAAACGAAAGTGCGGGAGCAATGATTTTTAGTTTTGTTTTGTTTTTTTTTTTGCAAATTGATTTTGCTTGCCTGGTCGAACAGAACCGCGTGAATTCAATGTTCTTTTCACAACATTGCAATACAATGAAATTAGGATCTATGCAAACCACATATACGCACGAGCGCGAAACGGTAAAGGAGGAAACGAAAGCAAAGAACTGAAATGAATTGTGTGAGTGAGTGAGTGAGTGTTAGGAAAAGAACAATAAATGAAATTGCTAATGATAGATTAGGGGTACCCTTACCCGTCCAGTGGGGGAGGCTGGCAGTTCCAATCCAAACGAAACACAGTACACACAGACACACACACACACATACACAAACAAACTTAGAACTTCTTCTAATTTTGTCCGCAATCGTAGACGGAATCTGTTTGTTTGTTTTTTTTAGACAAACTCCGTAATGCACAGGATGCATGCGCAAAAAAAACACGAACGAGTTGACCGTTCGCGCAAGTTTATATTTATAACAATTAGCTTCATACGACAGGACGACGGGACGATGGGTCACCGGGAAAAGGCACACACACACACACACACACAGCGACTAGGGCCCTAACGAACTGATATTCCGATAACGATAAAGTGGGTAGGGGGGGGCAAACAATTTTGGGTGATTGAAATCGATGTGGCGATGTGTGCAGTAGTGAGCAGAGTTAGTGAGCCGCCATCCATCTTACTCATGGCAGCAAACTTTGAACCCCTTTCCGTAAGACAAAGAAACAAGTAATTAACGAATGGCAGACATACAAATTACCGCAAAAAACAAGAGTTCACTTACAGCAAATAAAATAGTCGATCATCAAAATTCGGTTTAGCTTGTAGCATGGTTTTTGGCAAGGAGCTACACAGTAAAGTCACATAAATGCAGAGATGATAAAACTTATGGCAAAATTCATTACTATCATTACGATAAAAAGAAAACAACATTAAACTACGGCCGCCACTATACTCTCACCAAAATCAAACTAATCGTATGACAAAGTAACACACATTAGCAGCAGGCGGGCGCACGACAACTTGTACCGAGAAGAGGAGGTGTACCGGTGCAAAGGGCAGCAACGGTCATAATATGCGTAATAAAAGTCCAAACATACTTTATCTTAACCTTGTGTCTTTAAGCGTTCTTTATTGGGGGCGAACAATCTATTCTTATTTGCAGTATCGATCCGCTTTCATTTTGCTTCTCCGATCCAGCAATGCTTCATGCAGAGCGCCGTCCTCCTTTGCCTTTTTCAGAGTCAATTTGTCCTCCTTGCTTACGCGTATCTTCTTGTCTTGGAACTTTTGAAACTTTTTCCTGCAAATAATAGAACATGAATACATATTCACTGCTAGTTTTGCGGCAGCCATTCACCATACTTACACATAGTTTAGCTCCACTTGATCGAGATCGCCCGATTCCTCCACCGGCAGCTCCTTGCTGGAGATGTCCTCCCTTCCGGCGCAGCTCCGTATCGTGCACACCTCATCGCTGCCCACCTTCTTCTTGATAGCCACCAGCGCATCGTCCTCCGGATCGACCGACACGAAGCAACCGTTCGCCGCCAGCAGTGCCGTTTTGCCCTGCTCAAACACTGGCTCGAACTGCTCCAGCGCCGACACCGCATCCGACCGCCCCGTTATCATGCCGTCCTTCTCCACCTTCAGGTATTTGCCGTAGCCGGACTTGAAGGCCACCTTCTGCTCGTTGATCAGTACGGCGCTGAAGATTTCTTCCGGATCCGGCGGATCACCCTCGTTGTGCGGTGCGCCCAGTGTGAAAAGCCCGTTGTCCAGTGCTTTTACGTACGCCTGCTTATCGAACTGGAGTGCGATCGAGCCGGTAATGTCGCTAGTTTTCGCGACCTGCCACCAACCGCCATGCTTCACCGCGTCCGTATCGACCACGAGCGCTCGCTTCGCTTCCTTATCCTTCTTGTCCTTTTTGTGCTTTCGCTTGGTACCCCTGGAAAGACGGGAAAGGAGGAGGTTTTTATAGAATTGTATACGATTTTTACTCACTCATCGGTTCTTACTTAGAACTTTCACCCTTCAGAACGAGTTTACTGATTTTAGCTTTGTTGTATTCGGACATTTTCGATGCTTTCGCAGGGATATCTTCCCAAAAATTTTGCTGCAATCGATGTAAACAATCGAAAATAGGCTGTTTGACAGCGGGCTTTGTTTACAACGCCCGTACAACATGGCGAGCAGTTTTGACGTTCGAATATTGCTACTTCTCGCTCATTTTCTCTACCCTTCCTTTACTTGCCTACAGTGCTCGTTTCGCAGTGAACTTTTTTTTGTTGAAAAGTTTCAACAATTCGTTGAAATACCGTTGGGATTGTTTAAACAAAATTATATTCTGTTTAATCAACAAACATCTCTTCTAAAAGAGGAAATAAATAGAATACTGTTTTCCTTAATATTTTAGAGCACTTACAAAGGTCCACGTGTAAATTCCTCTCTCGTCACCACTCATTTCATTTCATTAAAGAGCAATTTTAAACCAGCACCCAAAAAACAAAAGCCTCTCATCATCAGCTACTCAAGATCAGTTTTTTTAAAATCTAATCTCCATTTAAGCTCCTGTAATCCATGCAGTACGAGTCAGTACCACGCTAACAAGTTCCGCTCATCACCAGGTGGGGGGAGGTCCGCGCTCTCTGCTTATTGTTTAACATTGCCGCCTGTCTTGTCCAAAAACCTTAAAGTATGCTTCCAACGTTTCATGATGTCCCATCGCTGTTTTGTGTGTTGTGTGCTGTCCATTCCCTAGTATCAGGCCCACCCGCACCGGATGATGTTACGCTATCTGATGCTACCTAACCTTGACGGAACTGGTGCAGTGACGGTAGATGAAGTAGAACAAGCGACAACTAAAACAAAACAAAACAAAACCTCACGCCAGTACGCTAATAACGCACAATGAACTTCCTCTTGCACCGAGCCACAAGCCACGGCACAAAGCAGGAACCCAACGGGCAAGAAAGCATCAACAATATCAAAAACAACAATAACAGCAAAAAAGCATGGATCTCGGTCAGAGTTTTAAGCCCCTCCCCATCTTACCACCGCTTAAAATCTCCACCAGTCGCATTCAAAGCCTACTGAAGGCCGTTTTTAAGGCTCGCCAAAGCAGCAAAAACAAAACATCCGTAACGCACAGTTCGTCCCATTGAGGAGAAAGCTCCGGGTGGGGGATGGTGTGCAGGGGTGAGATGCTGTGTTGTACAGAGCGCAGAACGCCACAAAAAAGAAACCCTCGCCTTCCATTAATTTTATCCAGTTGGTCGCACAGTTTGAAGTGTGCGCCTGTTTTTGAGCTCCAACCACCGTGTACAGCTGGTGCGCCTTTACGCGCGCGCTAAAACACTGCCAATGAAGAGGGAAGTGCGAGGGATGGGGGCGGTCTCTGACTTCAGGCTTTTCGACACTCACACCCAAATCCTGGCAACACCCGGGACAAAAGCATTATGTTCTTGGCTGGCTCCCCTCGCTATTGTTTCTGGCCGGGTGACGTTAGATCTTCGAAGTTTCGCTCGCCAGCGCCACCATGGATCGGACGTACGTTGCTCGTAGTAACCATGGAGGACACGATACACCATCAAAGGGGGTGTCGTCGAACGAGCACACTACTCTTGTCAAGTGCCCGCGAAGATAAGAAAGCGCTCTCCATTCAATCCTTCTACCCACGCTGGGTAATGTACTTCAGCGGCAAGGGATGGATTTTATGACTGCTCAATTGTGGAAGAGTTTCGCGTGTTCACACCGAGTGTCCGGACAAGTGCTCTATATCCTGGTTAAGACACAACACTTGTTGCCTTGTTGTTGCAGGAAACGTTGTTTAGGGGTGAGAAAGAGAGAGAGAGAGAGAGTGAGAGAGGGGGGGATGAAACATTGCCAATAATCCCGAAGCACTGGAGCATTCAACGGATTGATACATACCAAGGCGCGGGCGATCATCCGATGACGATGGATGTCCATAAATCGGATATCCGCCGGGATTGACAAGATTTATGAAAACCCATTACAAACAAACACTAAAAAGGGTGAAGACAAAGCCAGGAAACGAGAATAACTTCATAAAAATATCGCTTTAAATAGAATGGCAACGCATACCTATATAAAAGCGCATGCATCCATATTTTTGTAATTGGAATTCATAGTTTATAGCTTTTTACACAAAACGTTATTTTGCCATAAACTCTGATAGCTTCTTTGCGCTCTTTCGAACCTGCATTAATTTGAACCGCACCGCTGGAATGTTCGTCCTGCAAGGACCCAACAGGACGATGCGCCCAGCGAACCCTCGCATCGTACACATTGGACACGCTTGCCCGAAACGAATGGTGCGTGCTTTTGTTCCACACGCTTTTCCTGTGATGTTTTCAATGCAATCCGGTGAAGCGCAAAACGCGCTTTTCGACCACGCGCTGCACTAGCAAAGCCTACTGCTGCTGCGTTGTGCACGGGGCGAAATGGTCTGGCGATGAATGCCGTGCTCTGAGCGGCGGCCCCCTGCCATAAAGAACGCCAGCGACCAACAACAAAAACATTAAAAAACACCCCCGCTTTCCGGCCCGCACTCACAGCCAGCAGCAGTAGCAGGAGGGGCGAGGGTGTTAATGTCGGGCACATGCGCACGTGGAACCCACGCGCACGCGAGCATACAATTTGTTCCCTCGTGTCGGGCTGTTGGACGAACCCGCGGGTGTTGGTGGTGCATGCGAGGGGGATTGTGCAGTTTTCCCCCTCATTCATAAAAACATCCGAGGACGAGGGCACGAAACCCATCCGAGACAGGCAGCGCACACACACACACACACATACATACACGCACGGAGACACACCAGGACACGACGAGCACGACGATCCTTCGCCCTAGCCGGCGTTCAGCGCGACCGGGCCAAAAAAGGACGCTACACTAACAAAGTTGCCAGTCTACGCTTGGCGTGCGTAGGATTCGTTTGTGCGCGCTCGAACCGGGTGTTAGTCTGTGAGGTGGTTTCCACTGTGTGGTTTGTGCGTTTTGGTGAGTTTCTACTGTGCGCGTCGATCTGTTCGGAGCAGTGGAAGACGCTTTGCATTCGCAAGGTGTACTTTGACGACTTGTGTGCGACGGTCGCAGTGCACTCGCAGTGATTTACGCCTTTTCGTGGTAGTTGCTTAGCGACCGCTCACAACCGTCCCACAACTGATGTGAGAGTGGAAACGCTAGACAGAAGAACCACAGTGCCGCCAGAACGATAGACCGGCGGCGGGTGGAAAATCGTAAGCGGAAAAACCACACAAAGGTTTTTTTGTGTGTGGGTGGGAGGGGAGGGAGGAATTTGTAGGGGAAATCATCGCCGGCGTCCCGGTATTGTTGTGGGGTGAGGTTGGAATGAAACAAAATTAGCTTAAATGGAAGGTTCGGGTAAGGTTTCAATTTCGGAGTTTCCCATTCAAAGATGCAATGATTACCTGGGCAGGATTGGAAAATGAAAAAAATCAGATAAAAAAGTTAGGTTAATTTTACCTAAAATAAAGTTGTTCAATCTGTAACATTCAAGAGGTTACCATTCAAGCTCCATCTATTACATATCAACCAAATTGGACAACAACTTGGAGCAAATTTCAATGCTTTGTACTGATCAGTTGTGAAATGCAATTTAAAATATTTTTTTTATTATTAGAAAACGATTTATGGTTTATGATAAATTTAATGAATCAAAATGACTTAATGATAATTCAATAAAAAGTTAGCGTAGCCAAAAAAAAAATTAATTAAATGGCTATTACTCAGAAACCAACCAGATTCAATTTAAACTACCCTTTCATTCAAACTTCAAAATACAAACTACAAATTTTAAACTAAAATATGAAGTATAATTTGGTGGAAAATTGTGTAATTTGAATTGCGCCTTTGATGTTCCGCGGTCTCTGTGCGATGTGCAGTATTCGATTATCCTGGGGAAAGTCTGTAATTTTTTTTTAAATCAAATTATTATACTTTGGACGCTAAATGAGATCAATGTTACCCTTTTCTTTTTACTTTTTTCGGTATCTGTACTAGCTTTTTGATAGACAAATCCCGATGTTAATTAAAATGGGACGAAAACGCGCTAAAGCGTACACTAAAAGCTGTGTATTTAGTGCATGTGTATATGTGTGTGCTTTTGTCCAACAGTGTTGTGTTTTTAGCTACAGTCTTTCTTTTTTTTACTCCCTCCAGACTATGCATACTGATTGTGGTTAGGGAATTTTGGGATCGTTTTTATGTTTTTGTGTGTGCTATACGCCCAACCGCTTTGAAGCTTTTATACCCGTTTATAGAGCGCAAAGCGCAAAAAATCCCACCCTCTCCTGTGTGCTTTTCTAACACATGAGGAAGGTTCCTGATGTAAATGAAAGACCGTATGGCAGCGAGACTCATTTGCAAAAGGGCTTGTTTAAACATACACAAATAATGTGGTGCACCAAAAAAAAAAGACAAAAGGGGAAACACGAACACACTCTGCTCCGAGGGTTTGCTCTGCTTTTGTTTCCCCAAATGTCTTTCATCGAGAGACGAAGGGGAAGAGGGGGGAAGGGGGATGTCCCGTAATCGAGAGCGTCACCACCGTAACTGTGAGCTCGTTTAAACAATTGGAAATTTGACACTCGCCACGTCGCACACAAAGCGACTTCACGCCGCCGGTGCCCGATCGTACGCCTAAGCTGCGTAACGCAATCGAATCACAACCGCCAGCCGAATCCAACTTCCAAAACCCTTCACCTTACCTCCTCCCCCCCCGCCCCCTCCTCCTCTGTGACATGTGTGACAGACGTGGTTGTGCAGTGATTTCCACGCAATGGAATTCTGCCCCTTTCCGCATGGCTCGACATGCCGCGCCTCTCTCACCACGTGCGCGCCATTAAAAAAAAACGCATTCATCTCCGCAACAGTCTGTGTGTGTGGTTTGCGCGTTTTCTCCGGAGGCTGCTTTGATGTGCATTGTGTTTAGTGTCGGAGTGCTGTTCTTTTATTCGACGATGGCCAGCCCAACCGGTCGGTTGCTAGGATGAAAGCATCTAGCAGTGCAGTGAGAGAAGAGCGTGTGATTGTGATCGAGACCGCGCCACTGTGCAGTGTGTGTGTGTGTGTGCAAGCTTTTAATGTTTCCCCCCTTTATTTTCTTTCCCAAAAATAAAAGAAACCGAAAATATTGCAGTGCAGTTCAAAAAGTGCAAGCCTGTGCATGAGTGTTTTGATGTTGAGAGTGAGTGATTTAATCGTATAATCGAATATCCTTGAGAAAAGTGGCAAAGGTAGCATACCTGGCAACAAACGAAGAGGATCTCCCCAGGCAAATCTCATTATCAACCGAGAGTGCTCCGTGTGTGTATGTGTGTGTGTTTCCAGTTCCGAGCAGCAGATAAACTGGCAACGAGTCCAGGGAAAAGGGACGATCACCGTGCGCCTAACACTTCCCTTTTTTTTTGGGTGGTTGGTTTCCTGTTGGAAAGGAAGGATTAGCCGAACGTGCCCTTCCTGCCAATGCCTGCTCTGTCTACTTGTTCAAGTGTGTCGAAGTGTGTATGTGTGTGTGTGTGATAGTCAAACCTTAGGAGGCGGCGGCATCCACCATTTTTGGGTAGCAAACTCCGGACGGTTGGCGGCTGGCCTTGGTGGAAAATTGAAAACCTGCAGCAACCGTCCAGGCGCTCGTAAACACGCAGAGTGAAGCACCTTGTGCCGGGTGTCGGCGTCATCATCCGCCCCTTCCCGCACGACGACTTGGAGCCGGGGCAAGCTAAAGGTAAATAAACGTGCTTTTCCATGGAAAATCATCCCCCATCCGCGAACAACGCGTGCTTTTCATCAGCGCTACTTTTACGGCTCTTTGTTTGAATTTTGTACCACCCGTCTACCGTGACTGGGTGCGACGTATAGTGTAGTCATCCGCTTTTACCGGGAAAACTCGCGACTGTGTCGGTCGGTTGAACCGAGACCGACCGACCTTCAACAAATCAACACACGCAAGGATGAGGAGAAAGGAACTAAGCGGAAGGAAGAAAAGCGGGTCCCGAAGCATATGCGTGAAAATTGTACGAAATTACTCGACACTCACGCGTGTCATGTATTTTGCTTCCTTTTTTTTCTTTCGCTACACGGTACGGAAAAGGACCACGCAAGGATTAAATCATAAAAACGTAACTACGTTTACAGAGCTTCCTGCTGCTCTGCTCGGTACCAAATTGGAAGCATTTTTTTTTGTTCATTTTTCTTCTCTTTTCCAAATTTTATTTGTCCATTGCGTGATTCATCGCAACACCGAACGCAAAACTGACGACAGGGGGTAAAAAGGGAAAGGAACGGGAAAAAAGCGGTTTATCTCACTTCCGAAGATCAGGAAGGTAGTAAAGTTTCGAGCTTTTCCTTCTTACTGTGGGCGGGCGGGTGCCCACTGTATGTGGCTAGGGGGTTTTCATCCCCCATAATATCCCACCCCTCTCGCTATCTCCACCTTTCCTTTCCAATCGAGTACGTGCCGTAGGACGCTACGTAGCGACAGGGTTTACAATTCCCGCAGCAGCAGTAGCGGCCTACCATCGAGATATCATCAATTATGTAGGCGCTTCACTTACATGGAGCATAATGCACAAATACACGCATATTTCTGAGGTAGGAAAGGGTTGTGTGTGCGTGTGTTTGTTTTTATCTTTTTTGTTGACACGGTTGCGATTGGGCTCTCAATTATACAGGAGATGAAATTAAAATTAGCACTTTGCAAAATGTAATTTTTAACCATGAGCCGTGGTTAAGTCTTCTGTTTTGGTAAACATAATGTGGTTTATTTCGATGCGTGGATGGATGGATTTTTTAATCGAAAAGCGAGGTTTTAACCGGAACGAAATGTGTACTAGAGTGTGGTGCACTTTTGGTTTTACTTTGATGTGTAGGGTGGATAAACTGTCAAATCGATGTATTGCTTGGTAGTGCAGAGCTCCTGAATGTATGCAATACGACGTTTCGCTAGAAGAAAAAAACACATATTTCATAATTTTACTGATTGACTTGTTAATCATTTTACAATCTACAATCTGCCTACAATAGAAGCGTAGAAAAGGCAGAACATTTTCAAAAAAGTGTAACCAATTCCCTGTTTTAAGCCTATTTTGCGTGCAATTGCATAAACTTAGGCGCAATACTCTTACCGTAAACGTTACGGCAGCTTCGTGATCTTGGCTTGCTGCTTGAGATTCTCAATCCGCTCGCGGTCTTGCGCATATTGTCGTTGTGAGTGGTCTTAAATGACGTCATTGGGGTGAGATTGCCTGTTTCTATGCACATAACATGACCAGTCAACTGCAAAGCCCGAAGAGCTTTGCATACGCTGCCTTGACAGTGCGATCGTCGTACAGTTCATACAGTTCGTCTTCTACCGACACCTCCTCCATTATCCTTACACACATACAGAGACAGTAATATTTGTGAGCATCTTTCCCTTGACCACGACTAAGAAGGTTTCATCAGTTAGGGGCAGTGTTCATGTCGCAGAAGCGTATATGGAGGACTGGGACTATAATAAAGGTGCAATATAGTCAGAGCTTCAACCATCGCAATATGTTCTACTAAAGATAAACTGCTTCCTTCTTCTTCTTCTTCTTCTTCTTCTTCTTCTTCTTCTTCTTCTTCTTCTTCTTCTTCTTCTTCTTCTTTTTCTTCTTTGGCTCAACAACCGTTGTCGGTAAAAGCCTGCCACTTGTGGGCTTGGTCCGTATCAGTGACTTATTGATTTCCCCCCATAGCAGGACAGTGAGTCCTACGTATGGCGGCACACGGTCCATTCGGGGCTTGAGCCCATGAAAGACATATTATTAAGACGTACGAGATGACGACTGTACCACGAAGCTGCTTCCTTAAACTGTAGAAAGTCTGATTGGCAGTGAGAATCCTTGCGCGTATCACTCCTTCCATGCTGTTTTCGATCGTTGACCTTTGACCCTGCGTTATCTTGGACGACTTTGAAAAGATCATTCACCTATCCTAGGTCTAGGTTTAATAGAGGTATCGTCAATTTGGTGTTTGCGTCGTTTATCTACAGTCTGTGGTTCTCTGTTGTCTGCTTGATCCCTTGGAAGGCTTCTGCTACATAGGAGAGCCGCAGACCAGTGGTAAGCGTATGCCTGAGATATGGATTGACTTGTAGAAGATGGCTCCCGAAATCTCCACCTGAGTATTTTCCATTCATCTTCACATAGCAAGCACCGTTTACAGGGTTTCCCACGATTTATTTGTTGGTTCCCAGAATGTATGGGTTCAATTGTATTGATATCCAATCAGACGAAACCAATAAATTATGGGAACGAACCAAAAATCTATGGGATACGATGAATAAATCGTGAGACGAGTTCAAAAAATTATGGGAACCGACCAATTAATCGTGGGAAACCCTGTATAAAATATATTGTAACAAGTCATATTAGTTTGATTGCTATTTTAATAAAGGCTTTTCGAATTCATGTGCCGAATCAGGAAATAACACATATAATGTTTGAACCGTTCGTCATTGACGGTCAAATCATGAAGATAGGATATCGTTCTTTTATCAGATGTTCTTTTGTACTGCTTATAACATAAAACTTCTTCCAATACTCCCAACGAATCACATTCCACGTACTTCCGAAACCCGAAAAAAAACCCATCCAATTACTTAAGATTCCATGCTGGAATAGGTGCTGGACGGCCAGCGTAACAACTGGGTGCCGTTTTCCGCTTGTGCATAAATAAATGATCGAAACCTAACGACAGGGCGCTAAAGAAACGCAACACAACGCAACCGAACCAAGCGACAGCAAACGAAACGAATAGATCAAAAACAGAGGGCGATGTTCAAAAAAGGGAACCAACCATTGCTATTATCCCTCCGACTGTCCCTTTATCCCTTCGCGTCCCTCAACGCGTCCCTCAACGCGTCGACTTTGACTACAATGTACCATTGCCGGCCTTGTTGCCGAATGTTGTGCCGTGCAGTGCGTTACGATAATTAAGCGAACTGAACTATTGAACCTGTACACACACACACACACAACCACACCCACACAGACATACACACAAATTACACACCCTCCAATTTCCACCACAAGCGTAAAGCCAATAAAGCCGCTTACGTTGTTAGAAGCTCACTAACTGTCACGCGTTTTCCTCGAACACGGCCATCGCCGGGAACCGAGCCCGTAGTGGACCAGCAGCTCGAAAAGGGGGCCATAGCACAACCACCACTACCAGCACATCACTTGGCAGCTTGGATGCCCATTAATTCCTGCTAATGGTCATCGGAAACCGAAAAACGGGTCCCGGGTATCCCGGTGCAGTGTGCCGTAGCACAATTAGCTTTCCTTGGGTTCGCTGTTCCCTACCGAACAGAAGGACTGGGCTAAGCGTGTGTGGGTGTGTGTGATGATGTGTTTACAAAACATTCTGAGCTGCAGTTGATGGGCGAGAGGTGAGCAAGTTGGGCTTTGACCCCTGACCCTTGCTTAAACCCAACAGCCAACAAGCCCGTTTGGATAAACCTGAGCAAGGGGTTTGGCTTTCAAGGCCCCGGTAGGGTGGTGCTGGATGGAGGCACAGTTTCGTCTAATGGGTGCGGGAATTAATAGCTGAAGGTAATTTAAGTATTCGAAATTGAAGAGAGAATAAAAGGGAGGGAAGGAAAGAGACAACAAGTAATACCTATTGCATTAATCTACAAAAAAGTGTGTCCATTTGTTAAAATCGCCACAAAAAAGGCATTCTCCACTCTCCTTTTTCCGGATTGAAGCGCACTCGCGAACTCCCAACTTAAGTGTTCAACTGTTGATTGAAATAAGTGGCACCGCGGGTAATTGGAGCTTTCGACGGGCGGGCTAAAGCGCCACTTTCCCAGTTTCCCACTTGAGAGCGCCTCGTTGCGGAAAGTGGTCGCGCTCTTCACACGACAACGCAAATGATCCGCCGCCAAGGCACGGCATGATAATGACAAAAAATCCCAATCCCACCCCCCCCCCCCCCCCCCCCCACCTCCAGGTTCAGGGCAGGTGGAAATCTTTTTTCCAGCTGAAATCGTGTGGAAAAATTGCGCAAAAATTACATCCTTCGGGGAAAACGACGATGACAACGACGCGTTAGCGGTGATGCATTTTACTGTAGAGAATTGTCGCCCTGCTTCTCAAAATCCCCAGGGGGGGAGGGTGGAGGGGGTGGTCCCCAGAGCGGCAGTTAGGGTGGGTGAAAAGTTCATTTTCACATCAGCTAGGAAAAAAAAGATGGTAACGATGATAACGCCACCGACCAGCGCTTGATCAAGATTTATCTTATATGAGCGGCGCTTAATTTACCTTTCACTCTCGAACAGGCAAAAAAGACATCAACGTCAACAAAAAAAAAGTTATCTCCTTATCTTCCCACTCTCTCTCTCTGGAATGCATTTTGTGGTGTAACTACTAAAACAAAAGGGACACACTTTCCACCTAGATTACACCATTATTTTCTTCTCGTAGGTGGGATTCACTCTTTTTTGTTTGTCTGTGAAGTAATCTCGTTTTCCCGGAAGTACCAGTGAAAAGGATGCTCTCCGGGGCCCGTTTCTGGGGGCCTGCCCCGTCAACCAACTATTCAAAACCCGGTTTACCTTTTGCCTGATTTGATATTAAAATGCAAACTGCTGGGACACTGAGAGAGAGAGAGAGGGGGAAAGAGCACGAATGAGAGACTGAGAAAATCACATTTACTGTGTTGTGGTCAGATGCCGGTCCTGCCATTCTTATCATATCGTTTACCCTTTTGTTGGTGTGCTGTTTTGCTAGTTTTTTCTCCTTTTCCCTGTCAACTGGGGGACGAAATGATTCTCTCTTTTCTAAATTGGGTTGATTCACGGCCGTACGACCGTACAACGGGCAGTAGGGTTCGTTCTGTTGTTTGATCTTTGTTGTTGAGTGGATTAAACTGCTGAAACTGTAACAAGGAAGATAAAGAGAGAGAGAGAGAGAGAGAAGAGAGAGCGAAAGATAAACTATAAAAGTAAAGCCTCGTTACTAGTGATGTGCGCTCTGAAGCTCCGATCCGACTTCAGTTCTTGGTAGTCTGATTCCTACTATGGCAAAAACGGAACTTATAATTCAACCCACAGTTAGAGTCATCCGGATCCGTCCGAGGTTGACCGGAGTCGTTTGGAGTTGGAGTCAAAGTCGTCTGAAGTCGAAATCAACTCCAATTTCGGCCGTCTCAGATTACAGACAACTTCAGATCACTCCTACTCCGACTCCAGACGACTCCAAACGACTCAGGACAACCCCGGACAGCTACATATAATGCTGATAGTGGGGCTCTTTCCGTTTTTTTGTTCGTGGTCTAAAATTTCAGCCTGTCAGCTGTTAGCATTGCATAGCAGTTTTCGAGCAGCTATCTAACTGGGTATAATATACAGGTGAGCTTATCCCAAGGTGTATGAATTTGGAAGGCTGATTTTTATTGCTCCTGTTTCTGAATGAAGATTTTAAGAGTGTTTTGTGTATTCGTTGGGGCGGTCCCGTGGTACAGTCGTCAACTTGAACGACTCAATAAAACGCCCGTAATAGGTTCAAGCCCGGAATGGACCGTCCCCCCGTAGTAAGGACTGACTATCCGGGTACGTGGTATTGAATCAAGTCTTGAAAGCCTGTATAGGCCGGCATGTCTGCGTGGGACATTTACGCCAAATAGAAGAAGTTGTGTATTCTTCAAGTTACCAGAAATCCTGTATGAGCTAAAGCCAAATCCTTCCTGCCAAAAAGTGACGTTCAAATTTGGTTATAACAAAACATGCTATGAGACCACCTGGACTACATATTCTTTGATTCTGGATTCCACGATCTGATCTCTTTAATGCACCTTGAGATAAATGTAAACATCATGTTGTTTTGCAAATTTTTCGAGAAAGGAACTCGAGCGCCTTGAGGCTATAATAATCTAGAATGAAAATTAAAGGATAGTTTTGTGTGTGGTTTTTAATGGAGTGTTTACATGATTTCAGACAGCTCCAACTGTTAAACTCCATTAAAAAAAGCTGACTAGAATCGAGAAGGGCCCCAGTACCTACCTTCCAGAGTCGGTTCCCAAATGTTCGAAGTTCGACTCCACAGTTTTGCCAACATTTCCCCATCACTACTCGTTAAAGCTGAAATTACGTCCTCCTCGGTGTGTGCCAGCACAGCTCAGCCTCCGGTTGTATGAGGACGTGACTAACGTGTGATTAACTTTTGCCTTCCCCACGTGCAGCAACAGTGCGCGATTTTCCCTGTGAGCACACATGCATGTTTTCACCTTATCATCTTGTATCCTCCCCACTCCTACACACACACACACAAACACACAAACACACGCGCGCCACCTTCATTGTTTGTTGTTCAAGATAAATTGATACACTTTATCATCGATGAAATAGAGATACGGCACACAGGTTGAGTTTCGTTCGCCGTAAACGAGGCCTTCTCCTCCGTCCCCCCATTCACAAAACAACAACAACACCCGAAAGCTTCCCCCGGCCCCCCCCCCCCCCCCAAATTCACGAGAATCGGTGGAGCTAGTGCAATTCAACACCTTCACTCGAGCATCGAGGGCTCGTGTAGGGTAATCGATCCTTCCGCAATCCTGCACCGGTGTTTAATGGAAACATGATAGAGCGCCCCGAAAAGATCACCGTTTTGTGTGTGTGTGTGTGTGTGTGTGTGTGTTCTATTTTCAGCTCCTACCCCATCTAAAACACCCCCCTTTTTTGTTGGTTGGTGGTAGATTTCAAAGTGACCCAAAAGGTTAACCCCAAAGCGGGTTCGGCTCGGTGGTGGTATTGAATGTCAATTGATTGGAGTAACAGCAGCGGATTTGTCACGACTGGTTGTTTGGATTTGTGTCCCTTTTTTTTTTTGGTTAGGACTGATGTGTCATGTGAATATAGACTTCTCTGCAACTGTCAGGGGGAGCGGCATCAAAGGCATCACCCGGGGCATTTCGAATAATAATAGGGAAAGGTTGGCCTATTTAAGCCGATCCGGCGTTCTTTTGAGAGTGAAAGATGGCGCACAGCTAGAAAAGCGACCTCAAATGTCCATTTCACACACATATACAGGAAACCCCATCATTGCTTTGCCATTTCCTCGACACACATGTGCGAATGCTTCACGACACTGGCAAACTCACACAAAAACTGCTTCTCCTCCTCCCAAAACCCCACAAGCACGTCAAACGATGCATGCAAATGAGCGAGGAGGCGACCACCCATTCAACCATTTGTTACGCCACGGTGCAAAATAACACATAAAGATGAAATGAAGAAACTTGCCCCCCTCCCCCCCCCCAGATTGCAATGGGGGAGGGATGAGCTGGGGCTGGAGAGACGATAAAAAAGGGGAGTTCAACTTTATGGGTCCGCTCTCAGCCCCCTGTTCCAGAGGTTGAAATGGGGTGTGTTTTTTATGTGTTGAAAGCGAAAGGCCCGAGCGATGATGATGATGATGATGATGATCGTTTTCCTTCTTCGCTGGAAATTGCAAACCAACGTAAACGGGCTGCTGCGTAGGCTGATGGTCGTAATTTGTTGAAACAGACGACTGCAGGAGACTCTCCTCCGTCGGCTGCTGGAGACGAGAGACCATCCATTGTTGACGAGCCTCAATGAAATGACCCATCGTTTTGCGCTCCCTTCCTCGGTCCGTGTACATCCGCTTCGAGGACAAAATTACTTCCGTACAGCAAAGGCTTGCTATGTTCGCCGTCAACTACAAGAGCCTTCCATTGTGTATATTCGTGTGTCAATGTGTGTGTATGTGTGTATGTGTGTGTGTGTGTGATAAAGAATAAAGGACATACCACAGGCACGCACCAGGGACCAGAGCTCCGTGCCAAACTGGTACGGCGGCTTCCGATAATCCACAGAAATGAAAGGAATGCCAGGACCAGATGCGGCGACGCCGGTGCTGGTGCTGCTGGAGGGTTAGTGTTCCCTGGGTGCCGATTTTGGGTCAGTATAATTTTGCACAACTCCACAGCATTCGTGGCCGGCTTTCCGTTCTCCCCCTTGTAGCTTTACCGTAATGCTTTACCAATGCGTTCGACGGAGGGCAGCCGTGGCCGGGACAGCCATGTTCTACCCGTAACCAGCGGGACATTCCTTCGGATATGATTCGGGCGGAGGGAATATGTTGGAAGGAAAGCAATATGTTTTATCTTTTTTTCTCACTTTCTCTCACTCTTTCTCTCACACACACACTCTCTCTCTGCTTTCCGTCTCACCTCGTATTGAATTGGTGTAACAAATGATCAAACGCTCGGCAAAGGGCGCCCTATTATACACCCTATTTGTACAGGAACCGTTCGTCGAACAGGAACCATAGCTAGTGTTGCAGTCAACAACAGCAACAACAACATCGTCCAACTGCACCCGCAATCTTCGAACGGACATTACCCTCCTCCCCTATTCGTTTGGTGCGTTTGGTTGTGCCGGTGTGTGGAGAAAGAGCACGGATTGCAACGGACACGGATTGCAAAACCACCGAGCAGCAGGGCAAAACGGTTCTAGATGAAGCGAAGAAATACCGTCGTTCGATGGCAGTGAATCATTGGACGCTGGTGAATCTTGCAAAATGCTCAAGAATGCTTGGCTGTTATGGTGTGGTGTGGTGCATGTGATTCCGGGTTCGCCCTTCAGAATGGCAGACACCCGCTGAGTTGTTGACGGATCAACAAATAGATGGTGCTGTTGTGGTGCTCGAATGGATACAGTCTCGGAGGTTGGCTAATACTGCTCTAGACGTAAATACATTCACCAAAGACTCCAGCACCAGAAGCAGGAGTTTTTAGTTTGCAAATGATGTTCGTTACATTTGAACTTGATCGAGTGCGGCGTTGGAAAGTATCATTTATCACAGGATGGAACTATTGAGGCAGCATTGCTCGACGTTTGAAGCTTTCAGCGCACGTAAGAGCGCCCTATGTTTCTTTGTAAGTTTTTTGATGGCATGGTAAATTCATCGTAAACTTTCTTTTGCCCCAGCGTAGTTAAAGCGTATCAAGCTTGGAAGTTAAACTATTTCCTCAAACACTGCCGTACTCGATTGATCCTACCGCTTTGATTACGGAGATGAATGTACCTCACTTGAGATCTTAATTTGGGTTTCGGGTTTTTTGGCCATCTCAGGCTACATAACAAAAATATTGAATCTTATATGTTATAGCCTATTAAAGTTCCGTGTATTAGAGCTCCAGAAGAATAAGAGTCTAAAGGAATCAATAGGAAATTGCGCAAAGCAAATATTATAAAGATAAATATATAAGAAAGTAGTCTTTAATAATCATATTCTAATCAAACAATTTGAGCATTCATTCAAAGGTTCATTTAATTAGCCTGTTGAGTTTATTTTGATTTATCTTTATCTTAAATGATTTGATTGAGTTTATCTTAAAATCAACTATAAAAACCGTTGTGAGCAAAAAATGCCACAAAAGAGGACGAGATTGTTAGAATAAATGAACCATTAGGAATGCTAGAAGTTATCTTACAGTCGTTGCCACCTAATTTTGGTTCTGAGGTATAAGTTTTTGACAGTATGCATGAATTTTTGCCTCTAAGTCATAAATCTTTGACAGTGCGCATCAATTTTTGACTCTAACGCACCTATTTTTGCGTGTAAGTCATAAATTTTTGACTCTTGTAGGAATTATGACTATTTTACAAGGTATTTAAGCCGATTTTTAACAATTGTTATTCTACTTCTCATTAAAAATACAAAAACTGTGTAAATTGATTGTTTCTTGAGAAAATGTGATGATGTTCTAGAGATACTAAAGCTTTTCTTTACAGCTGAAGATATATGCCAATTTTTTCCCCTCCATTAAAACTTCAAAAATTAGCAAAACAAATGTTTTATTTTAAATTCTATCGATAAAATTATTCACTACTTAACTTAATTTTATTCTATTCAAAACACACAGTTTCAGAAATTTTACGTAAAATTTTGTAAATAAAACGATTGACTGACAGTCAAAAATTGATGCCTTGGAGGCAAAAATCGTGACACGCTGTCAAAAATATGTGACTTCGAGACCAAAATATGTGAGTTAGAGTCAAAATTTAGCGGCAACGACTGTATAACACAACTCAAACCAACCTGTACAATCAAGTTCACTGAGCCGCTGAATAGAATTAATGGAAATTTATTCACAATCTGTCGATCTCCACCTTTTAATAAGATCCTTGAAAGAGTTGTTCCTTGGAAAATTGAATGGATTATTAACATGGCTAGCAGTAAGACCCCAGCTTTACAGTGTTTCCCAAACCAGCTCAATACCAGAAGCAAATGTTGCAACCCCTTTGCCTGTTAGTTGCTTTGACCTACAGTTCGATAATTCGATTTTATGACTCGCGAGGAAGACGAGTGCCCTTTAACGAGCCCATAACACCTAACAATGATCCGATTCAACTGCCCCTGTGTCACGCAAAATCGGCTCACTTTATCTTCGCTTCAAACCGATTCAACTTTAATGTTCCATCACACCACAACAAAGAGCGCGTGTGTCGATCAGTGTACTTTAATTATTTCCAACCCCAGTGCCACGGTTGCCAGATTACCTATTTATGGTCACATAATTGAAGCACGGCTCAACAAAAGGTCCGTGTTGGGGATCTTCTACACAACACCTCACACATCATCCTCGAAGGGATAGCGGGATCCGGGGTTGAATAAAAACCCTCCCACCTACTTAACCAAAAAACAGCCTACCTAGCGATACCTTTGTAAAGTTACAACACACTCCCCGCGCCCTTCTTTAGAATAACAACATCGACCAAAAAACCGGTGAATAACAACTTTTTTTTGTTCGGGGGAAAAAGGTAGTTTCACAAGAGAGGGGCCATAAAGGTGTAGGGCAATACGATCCAACAGCCGGGTCATAAAGCGTTTTCGTTCCTTCGACGCCACTAAATTGGGGGAACGACGGTGTAGGTTAGGAGCTGATAGGTGGAAAAGGTTGGAGGGAATCAAAAACTGGGACTCACCGCTCACTGGCCGTACCGTACCGACCCCGCAAAGCGGAAAGGAAAAGCCACACACATTCGGGAGAGCGGGAAAGTAGTTGGAAAAATAGTAATAACACAAAATCAAAACGTTTCCCGGGTACGGTCGATTGAACGGCATGAAAGCTGGCCCAATCCGTATCCGCAAAGCACAGTGCGGAACCCAGAAGACACAGGAGAAAATGGAAAGGGCTGTTGTTTGTTGTGTTTGAGCTGGCTGGCGCCTACTTCCCGCCCAAACCCGGATTCGAGTGTAGAGGGTTGGGAAAACTCACCCGCAACTCCGACCGGAATGTATCGATATGGAAAGCCTCATCCTCATCATCATCATCATCGTTACGGGGACCTGCCAAAGTGTGTGTGTGTGTGTGTGTGTGTGTGTGTGTGTGAGGGTAGTTTTCAATCCATCCTTCTTAACGAACGGGCGAAGGATATATATATTGAGTTCTTCAGTTCCCGACGGCATCTACATTCCCCTGGACTCTCGCATCCACCCTTCCGGACACGGCAACTTGAGGGTTGTCTATCGTGCAGAACCGCCACCACACACACACACATGAGTCATCCCCGTTCTTCGGGTGTTGTTTTACCCATTAAAAATATATCACTCCCGTGTCAGGGAAGCCCCGAAAAACTGAAGCAAACGGGGGAGCGCCTTGTGTGCGGCACAAAACTGACAGGGATGAAATTGCCCCTTTTTCGGATGAAGGGCTGGCTGGGCTTGCCGCTGCGAAGAGGAGTGAAGAGGGGTGAATGAAAAAAAACGGCACACAAAAACACATATAAACACAGGCATGCAATAACGGAGGGTTTGCCAGTCCGGCGGCGGCCAGTACCGGCGGAAGAGTTCGATGACTTCTGACGGCGCGCGTTACGGGCAGTGAGAGGGAATCGGTACAGCAAACCCTTATACCCGAAATTGCGGTGAAACGGGAGAAAGGGAGGGAAGCGGCCAAGCAGCTTCTTCTGGGTGACGAGGACGACTTCACATGTCACGTGTAGGAAAAGATAAGGAAATCGGCGGCTGTGGCAAAATTGAGAAAATGTGGGACAAAACCATCGAACCAAGAATCGCGCTGAAGCTTGAAGGTGAGCCGCTGATGCTGTCATTCTTTCCCATTACCGCAGGTTTCTCGGTTCCCTCGCTGGTTGCGATTTGTTTTCATTTTTCCAACCCCATTCCCTGGGTGTGTGTGCGTATGTGTGTGTGTTGGCGATAACAATCGTCCTCTCGGAGGACGTGGGCGATGCTTTTTCCACGCGTATCGGAGGTAAGAATCGGATGAAAATCCACAATATCGTAGTGGCAAAGCTGTGGCAAGAAGCAGATAGACGGTGGAAGGGATGGGAGATAATACACACACACACACTCACAACGATCCGGATTTGATTTCACTTCCTTACTTACTTCCTCTTCCGCGTGCCGATTAGTGGCGCGTTTTGGAGTGTGAAATCTGACATTCGGGAAGGGAGGTGCGCCTTTTTCCCTGTCTCTCTCTCTTTTTCTCCCATTCAACGCTTTTAAACGGAACACAAATATTCAATTTCGGCTCACCGGCTCTACGGTGCTGTAAAAAGGTGCAAAAGATACACTGATACAACAAAAAAAAAGTAGATACCAACGGGGAAAATGCTTCCTGCTGGATCTTATCTTGGTTGGAGGAGCTAATTTGCTTTCCCCCCCCCCCCTCCCACCCAACCCACGGGCTGATATGTTCAATCTTTTGCTGTCGGATTTTTTATGGCACTTTTTCGCTACTTTTACACGTGCGTTTATGTGTGTGTGTTTTGGAAAAGTTTTCTACGCTCAAGAAAACTAGCGCTAAAAAGCTTTTGTTTGTTTCCGCAGCGCATTACGTTTCCGACACTCCTGCAGCAGCACACCTGCAATCGTGCGGTGATCCATTACCGTTAGCCTAACTTTAGGCGCCAGACGGGACAATATTGTTCTGGCTCCCTTCCTTTCTTTCGCTCTCTCTCTCTCTCTCTCTCTTCCGCTCAAACTGCCCCACTGCCTGCTGGGCAGCGGGAAAATTGTTTTCTTATTGATTGCAGTAATTTTCTAGTTAATGATAGCTTCATTACCATTAGCGGACCCACTTGTAGTTGTAGCGCAGAGTGTGGCCATACACACACACACAGAGTAAAAGAACGATATAAAAAATGTAATATTTATTACACCACTACACCACCAACCAAGGGCCGCACAACGAAGCGCATTCTCCCGGTCCCTGGATTTCGAGGGGTCGCTTCCGTCTGTGTGCGTGTTTGGCGAATGAATTGAACACGCGCGCAGCAGGCGATGGCACGATCCCATCCCCTGTGCACCAGCGCAAAGCCTACTGCTGCTACCCGTTGCAGTTGCGCCCAGCAGCGGACGCGTGATGCAGTCCGACTCACGGACTCAGCATGCAATCCAATGTGCAATCAATCCTTACAGCACACAGCGAGCACGGCGAGAGAAGAGAGAACAAAAAAAAAACAAGCGACGAACCCAATGGAAATGATTCCTCTTGCCAGGAGGAAATTCACGCACACAGATACACACATACACACACAGTCAGTCAGCCTAAAATGCAAACTTACCCTCGCCACGGTCCGGGAATGGCAGTAATCTTTCTCTTCTCCCTACTTTACGGAAACACTTTATGGTGCGCAACGCACACACCACAGCGTTGCCGACGCCACCGGCCATTATTTTCCCGCTAGTCTTGGTGCTTCCGCTTTCCGGGGAGGGAGGGAAAAAGGAGTCCTTCACCGCCACCGCCACCGCCACCTCCGATCGATTCGTTGCTGTTTCGAACTGCACGCGCAGTTGCAGATTTAATGGTAGTCGTCCCTGTGCGCGTGTGTGTGTGTGTTTGTGTGGCGGCAGGATTTATAATTCCATTCCCTGATTTTCCCTTCGCTGGTCGCTGCGCTGGGTTCCGGACCGTTCGGTTCCGATGCTAGGTCTCGTGGCACACACATACACACCCAACGAGACAAATCCAGGGGAGGGGAGAGTTCGTGCATCCGACCGGTTGGTCTGTAGGCGGATTCACCTTCCCTCGTTCGGCGCAGGCTTTCGCTCGAGAGTTATTGGCAACTCGCTGCGAGCGCTCTTCACCGTGCAAGGGAAAAGTGGGGGGTACTCCTCATGCAAAAACCCCTCTTTGTCTGGTACGCTGATCCGCTGGCAAGAGTCTCGCGCTGCCGGCAAGATGCTTCCCCTTGCCCGATCTATCCAGGCAAAACACTGGGTGGCCATTTCATTTAATTTGCATCCCTTTGTGTCTTTATGTGGGGTTGCAAACGAAAGGGTAGAAGGCACTACGCTACAACCACTTCGCTTGTAGTGGGAAAATCTTGCATCTTCGCGGCCGACGCTAACCACTCGGGCCAAAGGTATTCCAAGAAACGGCCCCCATGCTAGATTGTGCCTCTTATATCGCTCGCTCCTTCCTCCCCAATTTCTGCTATTGTTGATTCATGCTGCTTTCCGCCTTCTTGGTCGCCTTCTGCCCCGAAAACAACTTCCTTCGTTGGGGGTTATATCATGTTATTGAAATCATCCTCCCTGTCGCAAACAAGGTTTAGTCTGACGACCTTCTGACGCCACCAAAAACACGAAACACGGACACGGGGACGTACATACGCGTTTATTGTCCAATGGCTGTAGTCCACCGGCGTCCCAATCCTTGCGAGCAGCAAGCACAACATACAAGCACCACCGTACTACAAACGACAGCGACAGTCAAGTGGATAATGGTGCCGGAGACGACGCAAAGACGAAGGCAAGCGAATCCTTCATTGACGCCCCAGCAGCCAGCAGCAGCATCCCTTTCCAACGTCGTCGGGAAAAGAGATACCTTTCGTCACGGTTTAGGTGACTTGTTTCCTGCTTCCTTGCTCGTTTTTTTGCCTTGTTGTTTTCCTCGTCGTCATACCCAAAAAGGATTCTGAAGCTAAAGGCAGAAGGAAACGAACCCCAAATGGTGCTGCTGCTTCCGCCTGCCATTCTGGTTTGCGTGGTAGCGCAAATTGTAACGCAATATTTGTGTTAATTTTGGTCCCAAATTAATAATTTATTGCGCCCGGAACGGCGGCGGCCTGGTGGAAGAAGACGGTCCCCGGACCGTGCTGGCTGTGTTAGTCGCTCGGCCGAAGAAAACCCGGCGTCTTTTTGCGCACCAATTGATGGAGTGGATAGAATTTACGAACTTTTTTGCGCCTGAACCCGTGGAAAACCTGGAAAAGGACAAAATGGATTGTAGGTGTGTCTGTGGGTGTGTGAGTGTGTGTATGCACCATTATCCGTTTTGGGTAAGTTTGTCGGCATGTTTTCACACCCACCAACACGTTCCACTTTTGGTTACTGTTTCTATAAACGTGTGTAGGGCGTGTGTTTCTTTCGCAAACAGATCTTCTACCGCGAAGGCCTTTTCCGTGCAGAAGGGAAACTCCAAACTTCCTGGAAAACCCCCACCATTGGAGGGGGAGGGGGTAGGGGTGATAGTATAGAAGGGGAGTGGAATGTTTGCATGAAATTTATAGCCTTCCCTCCCACCTTCCAGAAACGCAAACTTTTCCCGCCAAATGATTGCACTCACTTAGCACGCGGCCGTCCTCGTTTGGTGTTGGGCGAAAAAGAGGCCGTTGGTGGATAGTTTCTTGCACAATGGAGACATCCTTTGGTATCCACTCCCCCTTCCAACCCTCCCTCCGTTGCTTATGTGTATCGGAGAGAT
Source organism: Anopheles coluzzii (assembly GCF_943734685.1). NCBI lineage: Eukaryota > Metazoa > Arthropoda > Insecta > Diptera > Culicidae > Anopheles > Anopheles coluzzii. The sequence goes on along the minus strand of NC_064670.1, from coordinate 21,848,732 downwards.
AATATAAAACGAATTACTTTTGCTGCATTCTTCTTCTTCTTCTTCTTCTTCGGAGGTGATAAAGTAAGATTGCTGCTTTTTTTCTTTGCCATTCTTTTCGACGGTTCACTGAATAGACTTCACTGCACGCAGTGATTAATGCAACTGAGGGAGTGAAAAAGTGTTGCCGGGGGTGTCCGGAACCGTTACCCGGGAACGGTGGTGTGCCTTTCTCCCGCACAAGGGATATTTATAGTGCTTCAACAAACAAATTGCTGCTGGAACCAATTGCATGGTCATTTTGGTGTGTACTTCTTTTTTTTTTATTCCTTTTTTGAGCATCTCCAACTACAGTCGTCAGGGTGGGTGGTGGAAACCGTTCTATATTTACCCTTCCCTTCCCCCCGGGGCCTTTCGATTGTAAACGAATTACGTTTCCGTTTGTGCTGCTAAAAAAGTCCTTCTCTCCCTCTCTCTCTCCATTGTCACTCGAGCTAGAGTGTGTTAACATGAAATAATTGAATCCCGGGGTCGTTTTTTCTTCTTATCCATTGCTTTCTTTTCCACGAATTGACGGGAAACTTTAGAGAATGGCTTTGTTTTCGTTTGGGTGACACTTTTCTTTTTTGCTCACTTTGCTTCCGCCCGATATGCGTATGCGTATACGTGTCTGTGTGTTAGACAGTTTGATAGCGCACTGTCGTCTAAGAAGTTTTAATCCACCGCACACGTGTCTGCTATATCTTTATGTCACTCCTTCTTTCCTTGTCTCTCTATCCATTTCTACATGGGTTTCTTCCCCCGTTGGAAACCGAAGCCGAATTGGAAAAACCCACCAAATTCGTTTTTACTCTCGTTTTGCGTAACAAAAAAAAAAAATGTTTATTTTTATGATGTATCCGTCTTAAGTTTTCAAAACCAAGATGCCAATGATTGTGATAAATGCTGCACTGGTTTTAGCGTGTCTCGGGGAAAGTTGAGAAATTATTATGCTGTCAGATTAAAATGTGCTGACTGGTGATGGTTTTTCTCCCCCAAAAACTCTCTCTCTTTCTCTCTGTTTCTTTCTTTTTCTCTTCCTCTCTGGTTGTTCAATTATAATCTTCTAATCAGCCCAACATCTCTGCTTGCGTGAGCCATTGTGATTGGATATTTGTTATATCGTTCGAGATAGAATACGATTAAGTGTGTGGGGTGAACTGTGAAAATGGGTTTTTTTTTTCTGGTGTTGTCAATAGAAATGGAAGAAAAAAACTCAATACACAAATCATGGATTATCAATTTTATGGTTGGTTGGCTTGTGATTTATTTATATTACAAATAAGCACGGTTGTCCGAGGCGGTCCAGTGGTCAATTGGATAGAGGCGTTGACTGTTACACGGCCGGATGGAATCAATTCTTAAGCGGAGCGTGCTCACCTCCCCCGTCTATATGCCGGTTTTGTAACATTATACTTGTTTGTATTTGTAAGGCCTTTCAGAAAGGGTTTTAAGTCTTCTAAAAAGTCTACGACACCTATCTCCTTTCTTAGTCTAGTAAAGGTTTCATGAAGTTTTGGAGCAACTCATGTTACGGTATACTTCTTCATAAGAAGTAAATAACTATTTTACGTTCATTTATCAGACCATTATTCCAACTTATATTCCATTTTGAATATGAGTCATTATACACACAGTATATTTCTTATTAACCGTGCTTCTACGGCAAAGCTCAGCTGACTTTGCTGACCCTCATCGTGACAGTACTCAGAAAAGGACTCTTACCCTTACAAAGCAGCGTTTGTTTGCCTTTGTGATGCCTTTAATATGCAGCAATTCCTCGGAACTTTGTGCCACTTTGTATTCATTTTGACAACATCAACGTTAAATGACAGGGGAGGTACCCCTAATGGTGGGACCGCTGCCAGAAGTGCCAGGATGTCTGCAGGCGGGCTTGCTTCAGAGTCGCAAGGATTCTCGGGAAGTGCGACATTCATTTCTCGTGCACGCAACAGTTAATTTCCCACAGAGCAAGGCGAAGTCCGGTTTGTACCTAAGAATTTCATTGTGAGCATTCAGAATTGTGTAGGTCAGAACTGTCAGAAACGTACTGTTGCCTTGCATTGTTTGAATGTTGTACCGAAATTATACGAAACTACGCGAAGGACTTTCATTCTGCATGTTTGTATTTAGTCTGATGGCTCTCCAAATATCCAGCTCTTTTCCTTTCTCTTCCAAAAACCCCCGCATCACTTCAATCATGCTTTTCCAAAATCCATTATCTGCTCGTAAAATGCATTACCACGAAAGATTGAAGACACGGATTGAAATCGCTTCAAAATTCCAATTCCAACGCGTTCACCATCTGACAGACCTGCTAGATAGACATTCCGCTACATTCCTAATCTTATCAATCTTGCATCGCCGCCTGAAAACTTCCAAGAATCTAATTTCGCCGACAACACCACACTCCGCTCGGCTAAGATCATCTTTTGAAATATGAAATCGATATCTGTTGTACAACTTGTACAAAACCACCCCCGGCCGCCAACACCCCGCAGGTCTATTCACTGGAATCCTTTACCTTGTAGGCGCCAAGGGTCCCCGTTTTTTTTTTGTTGCTTCTGCGAACCATACCCCAGCTTAATCGTATTTCGAACGGCCATTTCGCGCCATCGCTGCCGTCAAAAAGGTATTTGTGCCTTTGATTTTTATGCACTGCCATTTCGCCGAGGCGGCGACGTGCTTCAAGAAGGTTTGATTAAATTCACGTTCACCCGCGTTGTTTGCAAGCACAATTTGCTTTTCCGCGCGTGGCTTTGGGAAGCCATTACAATGAAGAGTTACACTCATTTAAATGAATCGATGTACTAACGAAGCAGTATTTCCGTACGATCACACACACACAGAGAGAGAATCGAAGACACACGTTCGGTGCGCGCGTAATTGGATGAGATTAAATTAAACACATAAATCATTTGCGTGCTTACGGAGTCCACAAACAGGAGGAGGCAACAAACATTGATGCAACAAAACAAAACCTCGTACCTCGTGTGCTTCAGTAGATATGCTGTAAATATCTCGATGACAGATAGATGGACGATACCGCCAGTGTTCGATTCGATGCCCCTCTGCAAAGGACACAAACGAGCACAGAGACACGGGGTTGGATGAAGTTTCCAATACGACCAAAACAAAGCAACTAACAAAGTTGTCTCTCCTTGGGGGGGACCCCGGCTGGCTTGCTTCTACCTTGCCTTCCCTCCTGCTCCGCGTCTCATCATCATAATTTCCAACGGCGAAGCAGCCGGTCACGTTTATCGTACCAGTTGGGCAGAACTGAAACCTATGATTAATTAATTTTACACTTTGACCTCTCCTGCAAACGTTTCTCCCGGTGCGCGCCGCCACGCCACGGTCCCGGGATTCACACACCGATCGAATGTCGCAAAACCCGTCGCTCTTTGTCTCGGTGTCGTTTGGGCGGGGGGGTAAAAGGTGGCAAAAGGCCAAGCTGAGCTGTAGGGGATTGCGCATTCCGTTTTGCAGCATGATGGTAAATGAAAAGTATCAATTCTCGTTACACAAATTCTTCCCTGCTTTGCTCCACCTGTTTCCACACCAGCCATCGTGTTCTGCTATCGTGTGCACCTAATGCCGGATAGTATTACACAATCTTGCTCGATAAGGATTCCCCCCCCCCCCGCCCCCCCCCGGTTTTCACCAATTACTCCTTGTTTGACTACTTGGCTTGCTTGCCCGATCGTCCATGCGGAAATCGTCCCGGGCCGCGAAGGGAGCACCGTTTCCTTGGAACACTATCGTTACGATAGGTGTGCCTTTTGTCGGGACAGGTTGCTGCTGCTGCTGCCGTTGCCGCTGCTAGAGAGAGGGCTGTCGAATGTCGATTGCGTCTCTTTGGTTCTAAATTAATTTTCACTTAATTTCCTCGTACTCTTTGTGAGGGGATGGTGAGGGCTTTTGCTTTGCGAAGACGACACGTAAGTTAATCTAACCCTCGAGATGAGATGGCTTCATATTTCCCATTGCCACAGGTAAACATGGAAGTGGAATGTAAATTATTTCGTCATAGAAAGAGCTTTGTTTATTGGACATGTCATGAAGCTGACTAATTAGAATGTGTATGTAAAATTCTTATTAAATCTGATAAGATATGCAGCATTTTTGTGGAAGGAAGGAAGTATTTTAGAACCGCTCCAGTTTGGATTATATTTAGTGTATGTAAAAGTACAAAGTACACTAAATATGTTTGTACAATAGCATTGTAATGTATGAAGTAAGATGTTTTTTCTCATAAAGATTACGTATTAAATATGACTTATTGTAATAGCTTTAATTTCCTTTATTTAAATTTGTGAAATACGGTACCCGGTGAAATCGGACTTCGTGCTATGCGATTAATGCTCTCCAACGAGGTCAAATAGGTTTACTATTCGTCTAGCCATTTTTGTACTGTTTAAAGATTATAAAATTGTAGTGAAATATCCAATTTCCACTGCATTCTTGACAATTCCTGTTCAGAACATCGGTATAATTTGCTCAAATAACAATCTAATTAGAAAAGCTGCGTCTCTGAATGCTATGCTAAGGTCCTTTTAGTGATCGAGTTAAAGTGCACGTGAAATATTTAGTTTGCTTATTACAATTTACATCACATTCATTACATTCAAACTGTGGTGTTCTGTACCTCAAAAAGGGAGAATACTGCACTCCTCAATATTTACACTTAAATTACATTTATTATTTTAATAGCAATTTTGAATAGCTTCCGCCGGCCACTAAAGGATATTTGTTGAAGGGAAGCTTCTTTGACTATACACAACTCGAACAGAAAAACAGCCTTTGTTTTGGAATTATTTACCATTGTTATCAATCATTCAAAAATCATCCTACCTAAAAATGCAAATTATGAATAAAAACAAAAAAAATGCCTCCCAAGAGCAATTATGTCTCGGCTTTCTTACCCATTTAAGGGTTATTGCTAATTCCACAATCACATTCCCACATCACACTTGGATTTCAATTTAACTGAAGCTTTTTTTACTTTCTTTCTCTCGCTCTCTCCCTCTCTTTGCACCTCTTTTATCCAGCATCAGCATCGTTTTGTCGAGGATTTGTCGTCGAAATCTGTGCCTTATCAGGAGGTCTCATCGTGCGTCGTGTACCCACACACTGCCTTTGTGTCCACCCGGGAAAGAATTCCCTCGCCGGGGGACAGCGCACACACTCACACACACACACGCGGGCGCTATTGCAGGAAGTAGCTGGCTGCCATTCAGGAAACGAAACAGCCGGTTGGGCTCTCCCCCGGGAGCAAGGCTCCCTGCAGCACCAAAAGCGAACGAGACCCGGACAAAGCGGACGAGAATGTAGGATGAACATTCCGGGCACCTTCCTTCCTGTGCCGAGCGGCAGGCCCCATGTGCTGGCCATACCACCCAGTGGACGAGGGAAGTAGTGGTGGTAGTAGTAGTAGTTGCTGTAGCAGTGGTGGAGCCTCGCAGCCACTATGCAGCGTACAGTTCTGGGCCAACCGGTTGCCGGTTGGTGGCCCGGTAGACGCCGGACGCCCGGCCCTACTGCATCCGGAACATTCCTCTACATAAATATTCTGCTCGTTTTGCTGCACAATGGTAAGTAGAAGGGCAGGACGGTTGGATTTATGGAACCGGGACGCGGAATGGCATGAAACGGTCGAGATAACCCCCTTTTTACGCCATTGTTCTACTCGTAATTTAAAACTTTACCACAGTGGGGTGGGGAGGTAGGACAGGAGGGAGCCGTGATGGACGGTTCCACGTGGATGGACACACGGACAGTGGGAAAAAATAGACACGCTAGCACAACCCAGAGTTCTGTTCCATCGTAGGCGAGCCATATAGTTTTGATTTATCACAGCACACGCTCCCAGCCACCAACGCCCCAAGCATGTCCATGGACGGATGGTGTCAGATGTGGAAATGTGTTGCTGTCCCTCAAGAGTGCTGGCAAAACAGTACCAAACACACACACACACAAATACACACACACAAATGGCAGAGCCTTGTCCCTATTTAAACATTCCCTTTGTGTATCGTTGTCCAAAAAGGGGCGTTTGTTTTTTTGCATGTGTGCATGCGGTTTAACAAACATCAAGGTTTTTTTTCTCGCTTTTGACCTCCTTTTTTCCTTTCACCATCCCCCCCCCCCCCCCCCCCCTCCGTACAGCCCTGTTCGTTGGTGGACTGCGCAAAGGCAGACTGGTGCTGCCGGCCTCGTACACCGCCCTCGGAGACGATCTGGACGTGCAGCTGCATGCCGATCCGCTCGAGCTGGCCACGGTCGAACGGTTGCGGCTGGAAATATCGCGCCACCTGCCGGGCAGTGGAACCGGAACCGTGGCCACCACGCTCGATCTCCGGGTCGACGCGAACCACAACGTGACGCAGATCAAGGTACCGTGCTACCACTTCCTGCACGGCGGCCACTACGAGCTGGCCGTGCTCGAGGAAAACGCCAGCCACCAGATGGACGAACGGTTGCGGCAGTCGCTGAACGTTAGCTGGCCCCCGGTCCGGCTAGCGATCGTGCCGAACCGTACCGAGACCTACCCCGAGCAGCAGATACAAGGTTTGCTCGAGTTCCCGCAGGCACACTGTCAACTCCCAGCGCACGGCGCGGACACGCTCGATCTGCCCGAGCTTTGGCTGGAGCTGTTCTACTGTGGCAAATCGGTCGAATCCTGCACGGTGCACGGTAACGGCTCGCAACCCTTCTCCCGGGCGCAGGTCCTCTACACCGAGCAGGTACGGGGACTGCCGCGCTCCCGCACGCTCAACTTTCGGTGCGATCTGTTCGGGCTGGCCGGATTCTACGCGCTGCATCTGAAACCACGGCCCGGTGAGCTGGCCGATCCAACGATGGCGTCACTGCTGCAGGCCCGCGCCCTACTGCAAACGGACTGGAGCAAGCAGTACGTCTTTACCGTGCACACGCGCAGCATCTTCCCGTGCGATCCGCACGGGCCCGGCATACGGGTGCTGTTCCAGTATCCGGCCTGCATCCTGAACCAGGCCGACCGGGTCCGGGTGTACGCGAAGCTGCGGGCCGACGTACTGTCCCTGGCGCCACCGACCTCGCTGCACTACATTGCCGAGCAGCGGGTTAGCAAGGGGCAGCACTCGCTGTACTTCGAGTGCGACCTGTTCTACGAGAAGTTCGTCGAGTACTGCTTCGTGTACGTGAGTCAGGCGATATCGGGCGCGGTCGCCGACATCCGGATGGACTGCGTACCGACGCTACCGGTGTCAGGTGAGTGTGCGGGACAAGGGGGAAGGCGATAAAGCTCTAAGGGATTAAGTGACTAACTCTCCCACCAACACCATTCCCTGTACCAGTGCCAGCTGCCAGAAGGCAAACGATTACCGAGTTTGGTTGATCATTATGACGACGGTGGATTATGTTTTCCTTCATCCGTTCGCCTTTTTTTGTTTCTTGCCCCGTTTTTTCCGAAATTAAATTTTAATCGACCGCCCAAAGTGTCCACCGAGCGCGGGCCGAGGTCGATCCTGTCGAAAATGAGTGACGGATGAATTAATCTAATTTTGATTGAATCGTTTCCAGCTTCGGGCTCGTACTTGTACCGTGCTCCAATCCTCTTCCTCTTTTTGGTGTACTTCTGGGGTATTAACATCTCTTTTTCCATGTTTTTATTTCCTCTTCGTTTTCTGGCGATTTAATAGCATCCGATTCCGGCGGTTGGGGCCCGTGGAGCAACTGGACGCACTGTTCGACGACCTGCCGGGGTGGCATTAGAAATCGCTATCGATTTTGTGACTCGCCGCCACCGCGGTACGGGGCAAAGTTTTGCGAGGTAAGTACACCCCTTAAATTACCCAACATGGGGCCCGCCGCTGGGTCCGTGGGTCATGTCCGGCAGACCAAACGGTGGTTGGTTTGTTTTCCACGGGTTTGAAAACTCTATCCACCACTCTTTCTGCCACAGCTGCAGGTATTGATTTTTTCCCTGGTGGAAGGGACGATGAATGTCCCAGGGTTTCTTTGGCTCACCGCCAGTACCCGAACAGCATGCAACATGTTTTAGCATGGTGGAAGGAAAGGAAAGGGCGCGGCATTATAATTTGCACCCAAGCCAACCCACACACACACACATACACACACACACCCACACACTAATACACCTTCTTTTCGAATTGACTGCAACACGTGTAACGGTAATTGAGGGAACGGTGGAACCTCCCGCAACACTGCACCACGGCCATTTAATTTGCTCCCCTCAGGGCCTGTTCTCCCTGGTTCTGAGCTTCACTGGCGAAGTGTACTCTCGCCCCGCTAGAGCGTACTGTGGCCCCCTAATGGATACTCCTTCTCCCCTACCACGAAACGGGGAGTGGTCATAAAATGGATTCCAGTAGAAGTTGGAATTACTTAAGCAAGCTGCCTGCTTGGATGCCGTCCTTTGCAGCACCTTCGACAGGAACAGAAGGGGGCCACGATTGCACGAGGCCACTACTAAACAGCTCGAACTTTTTACTGGAAAGGAATATAAACATGGCTTAAAGTCCCGCGTGAAGCTTTCAAACGCCAACATACACTCCTCCATACATACCTGCACACCCTCTTCCGTACTACCATCGAGATGTACATCAACGTTTTGTCGGAATGTCTACCACGGTTGGTGGTACACACTAGAACACGAACCGACGAAGCCTTGCGTGTGTGGGTGTGTGCTTCCATGAAGCCGTTGCGAAGGAAACGGATCCAGACTGCATCGTTTTTCATGTAGATATGCACATAAACTTCAGCTGTCTGGGACCCTCGTATGTGTCGGCAATCAATTTCCACCGCTTCAGCGCCTCTTACGCACAACCTTTCGAACAGTTCCCGTTTTCCTCGATTAAAATGGTACTGCCCTGGACGCGGTTCTTTGCCTGCCCGTTCGCGTGCCGATGGGAATGGCCTGCTATCCACCAGCTTAGATACCGGTGCAGTTTAATCGATACGGCAGCGACACTCGTTGCCAGGGGTAACCGTACCAGTAGAGAAGGTGCAAAACAGCCTTACCGAACGGTGCCCTCACTTCAGTTTAGAACGTTCGCGTGTGTCGAGTGTTTTGTTTAAATTCCTAGTGCCGGGGGCTTGCCGCAACAATGCCGAAGGAAAAGAAGCCGAAAAAGCCCAAAAAGGCTGTCCCGGAGATACAGCCCGTCGATGGGCTGAGTGCGGTCGATCGGCAGTTTTACGAAATTACCATCAACGATCTGAACCAAAAGTTGGCCCGCCTCCGGACGCACAATGTCAAGATTGAGGAGCGCAACGAGGACCTGGAAAGCCGACTCAAGCAGATCGAGGAGGACCGGGCGGACGTCACGGCCTACCTCGACCGGACGCTGCAGGAAAAGGTGGGCACCATCGTGGAGCTGGAGGACAAGCTGAGCGAGCTGTCGAAGGTTCGGGACCAGGAGAATGAAGAGTGCCGCAAGCAGATCAACGCACTGGACGGGAAGTACAAGGCGATGCACGAGCAGCTCACGTCCGAGATAAAGCTGCTGACGGGCAAGCTGAACTCGATGGAAGAGTTCCGGCAGCAGCGGGACGAGCTGATGGCCAAGTTCGACGCCCAGGACAGCGAGCTGAAGGAGCAGAACAAGCGCCACAAGTCGACGCTGTACGAGATGGAGCGAAAGGTCATACTGGACAAGGACCGGCTGCGCAAGGACGTGGAGAACAAGCTGCTGCAGCTGTCGACCGAGTTTACCAAGTCGTCGGAGATCCGGGTCGCAGCGCACACGCAGCGGCTGGTGCGGGAAAACATTGCGCTAAACAACGAGATGGACCGGATGATCTACACGCAGGAGCGGATGCAGAAGCAGTTTGCGGAGCTGCGCAAGCAGAACACGGAGCTGCGCAACCAGGCCGAGATCGATGTGGTGGAGAAGCAGCGGCTGATGCAGACCTGCCAGGAGCGGCTGGAAACGATCAAGCAGCTCACCGGCCAGTTCGAAACGGTGCTGCACAAGAACGGCGAGCTGAACGCGTTCCGGCTGCGGGCGGAAGAGCTGGAGGATGAGAACCGCACCACCCGGAAGGACTACAACCAGCTGCGGCAGAAGGTGCGCGTGCTGGAGCAGTACGTGCACTACATCAACTCCGATCGGCAGGCGCTGCGCACCGAGTCCGACCACCACCGGAAGGAGTTCGAGCGTATCGCGGACATTCTGAAGACGGTGCGCTACACGGTACGGTCGGCGTTCAAGGGCGAGGAGGATGCCGATTCCGACCTGCCGTACCAGGAGATCAAGCGCAAGCGGCTGATTGCCGATCTGCTCAGCACGCTGAACGAGCTGGAGATGCAGTCGCGGGCGGACCAGTCGGTCGAAACGATTGTCGCCTCGCTGGCGGAGGTGTACGACCAGGGCGATCTCGGTGTTATACCGCGCGAAACGATGGACACCATTCTGCGCAAGACACAGGCGGATGGGGGAGAGGAAGTAAGCGAATCGGCCATTCTCAGCTCCAGCACGACGGCATCATCGGTGGGCGAAGGAGAACGGATGGACGGGGCTAGCAAAACGACGCTCGTCGGGGCGAGTGAGGATGAGGCAGCGATCATCGATGTGGTCAGTGGTTCGCGGCTGGTGTTTTTGGGTTCGAACGAATCGCTTGAGGAACAGGAAGAGGAAGAAGGGGAGGGGGTAAGCGGGGAGGAAGAAGACGAGGATGAAGAGGAGGATAAGGAGCGGAAGAGAAAGGATCAGCACGGTGACGACGACCGCGAGGACGAGGAGGACGATGGGGAGTTTGGAGATGACGAGGCAAGCCAGCAGCTGCTCCAAGGTGCCGGCATGGAGGGGCATGATAAGGACGGCATCATCGTAGACGCACCGGAATCGATCGAGGATGAAACGATCGAGTTTGCTGGATCGAAGAGTGATTCGGATTGAGAATAAAGCACATTTGTGTGTCCAACAGTTTGTGTGTTTCCCAGTTTTCTTTCCAACAGTTTGATTTGGCCCGTATACAGGAGGCTACGCTTTATAATGTCATGGGTAATAACTCCAGGATACGTGCAAAGGTTGTTTAAAGATAATTTGCAGGCGCCTCTTTAATCCACAAATTTAAATTTCTCTCGATGAACAAATAGTTTTGGAACTATTACCAGTCCTTGAACTGATTCCACACCCATATCTATCTTGGAACTTTTACAGATCCCATACGAGTCATGGAACTTACAGGTCTTAGAATTGGTCCTGAACCTACATTGGTCCTGGAACTAAATGATCCAGACGCCATAACGGTCTTGGAAATGATTATGATTCCATACCAGTCTTGGGACTGATCTTGAACCTATATGGATTGTGGAATAGATCCTGAACCCAGCTCAGTTGTGGAACAGGTCCTGGAACGTGTACCAGATCCCATATCAATCCTCAAACTAATTCGAACCCCACACCTGCCATTGAAATGATCCTGACCCCATACCGGCCCAGGATATGATCCCGAAACGAAATCAGTCTTGGAACTGATTCTGAACTTATACTGGTCCAGAATTCATGCAGATCCTGGAATTGATTCCCACCTCAACTGTGACAACAAACTGGCTAACAACTGATATTATAATTCCTCCAATTCAAGAACAGTGCCTGGATCTGCCTCGTTCAAGCAAATAATCGCGCATCATGGTCCAGAGCATGGAATCGATGCAGTTGTTTGACAAATTCACCATACAAATGAATGAGACTAAATCATCCAAGTAGCCAGGAAATAATCTCTTATCCCTTTCCAGAATTTGTATAGCTGGAATTTCCCAGTGCCTACTGTACCCTGTTGCACATCAATACACCCCGTTTCTCACTGTCTTCCCACAGGGTGCTTCGGTGCAGACGGAGCGCTGCGGGTTGGACACGGCCGGCGATTCCTGGGAGTGTATGTTCAGCCCTGCCATCGGTGGCATCAATCTGCCGCTCGAGATCGAGGACGTCAATACGGAGATTGGACCCGGCTGCCGGTGTGGCTGCGTCATCCATCTGGGGATGGTGAAGCCGAAGCGACTCCTCGGGTCCTCCTCGCACAGCTGTCCCGACCGGAGTCTTTGGCTCATCAAGGGCGACGAAGGTTGTCGGGTGCGGATGTCGATCGATTTCCAGAAGTTCCCGTGTGACGGCCAGTGGTTGAAGATACGCGACGGGGATTCGGTTGCCGACGAGCTATTGCTGCAGTTCGGAGCGGATCGGACGGCACCCGAAACGGGAAGCGCGATGGCGGAAGCGACGGGAAATATGCTGCTGGTGGAGTTTTTCTCCCGCAAGAGCGAACAGTACGACGAATCCTGCAATGCAGGGTTTCTGGGTCAAGCCGAACAAATCAGTAAGTACAATGGGGGGAGCATTTGAAGCGTAGAACGGTCTCATTTACGTCAACTTTGGTGCTCTATCCAAAACAGAATTAGATCCTGCCGTGCTTCATCCGACCGGTAACAGTACGACGATCGCTAGCAAGGTGATCATGCCGATCGTGGCCAGCCTGCAAAGCTACACCAGCTTTACGATCGCGCACGTGTGTGCGATCGCCTTCATCTGCTTCATCGTGTTCGTCAGCTTTCTGCTCGTGGTGCAGTACATCTTCCGCTATAGGAAGTACGAGCTCGCCACCAGCCGGATGGAGGCGGCCGACTCGCCCGCCCACACACTGTTCGGCTCGAACCAATCGGTCGATCAGTCCGGTGGTGGCGGTCCAATGCAGCCTCGATCCCGGGCCGTCTCGACGACCACACTGATCTCGGAGATTGTATCGTACGTGAAGTTGCGGCCCCGGGTGACGACCACCATCCGGCACGAACGCTTCCGGGAAAGTGTGGAGTACGCACTGGAGTCTGCGAACAGTCAGTCGGAGACGGTCCGATCGGACGGTAGTACCGAGATCGTGCTAGAGCTGCAGGATCGCAGCATACCGACGGATGGCGAGGATCGTGAGCCACACGATCGGGGAGAGGCGGGCGATGAAGAGACGCCACTGCAAAGTTTAAACGATCTCAACAAACCGAAGGGTGAAGAGATTGTTCCATCGCTCGAGCGGCTGTCACCGGACAAGGAAGCGCAAGACACGGACGATGAACGATCGACAACGATCAGTTCCGCGTACTCGTCGTTAAATCGGGAAAACACGCCTCTGGTGGGTGGGAAGTGCAACAAAGCGAACATCGAAAAGCTGAGAAGTAAGCGAACAGGACATGCACGTTAAGTTAACGTATTATTTCCACCTTTTGTTGCGTTCGAGTGAGAAGTTCGAGCCTTGTTGAACAATTTCGTAAACTCCGATTTTGTCTTTACAGCTGGAGATCAACTCGTAAAGAGTGCTACCTGCTTGATGGCAACGTCCAGCACCAGTACGGCCACACTGACCAACGTCAGTCCCTCGGATGCAGTAAGTGTTGCCTTATATGCTTTTCTGTCTCACTTCACTTCACTGTACTTTAATCATGTTAAACTCTTTTACCCAGGAATGTTGCTCTCCTCCGCTAGACCCGAGTATACGCAGCCCCCTGGCACGGCGCAACACTGGCACCTCCGTGCGGGCGCGCAACGCAAAGGAAAGCAAGGAAAAGCGCAACCTCCAGAAGTTGCTGGCCGGTTCGGACTACTCGCTCGGCGCACCGTCCGAGCAGGACATGGAGCTAGACTACTACGACTACAATGTGATCAATGCGGGTGCCGCTCCCGGTTCCTATCTCGGGATGGATCCGGCCTTTCTCGTCTGGATACCGCCGCTTGACGATGGTTCGGAGAATGAGGACCACAGACCCTCCGACGATGATGATGACGAGCTGACGGAGCTCGCCAACCGTGCCCGTGAGGAGCGCAACGGTGGGTGCACCGAGTCGCGCAGTGACAGCGTGACACCAAGCGAGGAACTCATCCGTCAGCTGGCAGCGCAGAAGCGTAACGATTATGTGATCGTTTCGAGCAGTATCTCCAAAAGCGACATCTGCTCGGAAAGTGACGGTGGTGTGTCTACGGACGGGAAGGCACCAGCGGAACGGCAAAAGCGCAGAAAGCTGCACGAGCTGATACTGGTGCGGCGGAGTGGCGGTAGCGGATCCGCCGGTGATGACGGGTCGGGCTCGTCCGTCCGCAAAAGCTCGTCGGACGAGTCGACGGAGGAGCGGGAGAAGGAAACGTCCTTCACCAAGTCGCCGGTGGACAATAAGCAGATTAGCGATTTCTATGAAATGGCCGACATAGCCTTCGCGGACGATGAGGCTGACGAAGAGGAGGAGGAGGAGGAGGAGGAGGAGGAGAAAAATGGAGACGAAATGCTGTCGGGAGGGTTCGATGTCGATCGTCCCAAGGGAGGAACCATCCTTGTGTCGGCGAGTGCAGCAAAGCAGCAGGTATCGCTGGGGACGGACGCCAACACCAACGGGAAATATCAAACCACCACAGGGGCAGCTATTTTACTTGGAGACGGTGAAAATATCGTACAGTAGTGGACAGTCGGATGCCAACACGTTGGTGGCGAAGCTCTCCTCGCGTATGTACAACTCCCATACAGCAGTGAAACAAGCCTCGTTTTCAACGTCAAACATATGAACACGCCGGAATTGCAAAAGTACAACTAATAACTTACGATATATCTCTGGAACCCATATCCAACAGAACTATAGTGAGACATTGCCATCATCCCGCTTCAACAAAAAAACACGTTGTGTATTCCAATTCTAGTCAGACAACAGTGCAACAGACAAAAGGAAGTTTGGATGTTGTGTACTGTTTACCTTTTAGTTGTAATGTAGGTTTTACACACAGCCCATCATTTCCCAGCTTGTTTATAGACGAACAAACATAGCGAGTTACTGTCCTCCTCCCGGTGTAAGAACCTGCGGCTCCTTCCTTCCGTTAGCGGATACGCTCTTAAGGACCCGTGTAATCGTGTAGTGTAGTAGTAACACTGTGTGTATTTGTATCGAGAGAGACTGATGAAAGATGTAAATAGGTAGAGTTAGTACTGCCCTCGGTCGTACGGACCAGTCTGCTCCAGAGAATCTAAAGCGCCATCTTTGGACTGTTTGGTGGTTGGCTTTACGCGCTAGCGATGGCGCACTGTAAAAAAGGCATCTTCTTCTAGGCATTTTAGCGATGGACATATTTAAGGGGAGCGAACCATTAAAAGAGGAACTTATTTAATCAAAAGAAATTATTAAGAAAAACCCCCAAAAGAAGAACAAGGATCAGAACCTTTTGCAATCTCTTAAAGCTTACTTTCGATGCGCTTAATTGACACGTATATACGCTCTTTAGGATATAAATATAAGACACCCTCATATGTGTGTGCGTTAAGCTATGAACGTTCCATGTATAGTGGGGGGTCATCGCCGCCTCTTTTCCGTTGCTTTTCGGACGTAGTGCATTATTTTAGTGGCTAAGTTTTAGAGAAACACATCGTTTGGCAAGCGGAAAAACCCATAATTACAATGGAAAATCAACACAACACACTTTGGGAATCAATCAAAAATGGTGACACTTCTGTGTAACACGCGCATATTGAATGTATATGTATATGGGACAGGAAATTACACACCCCCTAGCAAAAAGAAACCGTTGCGTTGCGTTATTCGTTATCCAAAGTGCAGCAGAAGCAGCAGAAGAAGGAAAAAAACACTATTCGTTTGGCAATTTTGTATTGAAAGATTAGAAATAAAGACGAAAAAAAAAACTGGAACAAACATTTCGTCAGCTTCTTTCGGAGCGGTTTGGTGTTTGCTTATTCAGTAAGGCGATGGGTTTAATTTACATTGAAAAAAAAACTCCGTTTTTATTCGCTTATAAAAAATTACGTGTATATGTAGACAAGGTTCATGTTTTTGTTTGTTGCTGTTGCTGTTGCTGTAGGGGCAAATCATCTAAATCAAAAACCGTATCGTCCTATCGCCACCGCAAAGGGAAGGGTATATGGTTGCGCAAAAGAAGCGAGCTCTTCGGTGTGTGTTTTTTTTTTTTTTTTGCTTTTTTAGTACAACAAAATGAAGATAATAAATTAAATGCAATGTCACTTCACTCTGCGGCTTCTTCCCCCCATTCGCTATTGAAGCCTCGATGCGCCACTCTCTGCATGCCCTGCATGTACCGAAAGGTTTTGGTTTGATTGGTTTGATTCGCTCGCACAAGGGAGCCGTGAGGGGACAGAAACACTTTATCGACAGAGGAGAGGAAGGCACAAAATTACGACAAAAAAATTGCAGTGAATTTAGAAGATAATTTAAAACAAAATTAAGGATCGAGTTCCGGGACTCTAACTTAAAGAATAGGTGTCCATAGGGGCTCCCTCCTTAGGCTCGCTTTTGTCGTCCAATTGTTTTCACTTCACTCTATCCCATTTCAATACTAGGCAGGAAAGTCATGCTAATACATTCAGCATTAATACAACACAAAACAAGAGATGGGAGCAAAATAATACGCAAAAGGAACACAAATACTAAAATCACACAAACACACTCCAGGGTCGGCTTGTAAGCCATTTTACCAAAAAAAAAACGGTTGAGTTGTTCATTCCTTCGAACCCATCGTAAGGTAACAAGAGGGGGAAAAATGCTACACAAATAAATAAGGAAGAAGAGGAAAGAACTCAACACGGGCAGGAAGGTGCAAGCAACAACGTTCCACCGTAGCATTCTTATCAATGTTTATCCTTTTCCCCTTCTTTAGCATGTGCAAATGTGTGTGCCCTCCCCCACGTAGGGTAGGGGGATTTGGGGATGAGGGGGGAAGAGGTATCTTTTTTGGCTTATGCGACATTCTCGATGTTCCAAACCTTCGTGTTGCAGTCCTGTCCGGTCGAGATGAGCGTTTCGTTGTCCAGCCAAACAAGGCCCGTAATTTGCGACTGTGGATGGGCATCTGAAGGACGCCAAAAATGGATTAGAACAATTTTTAAATTGGTTATTTAACCACTAAGCAATTGAAATACGTACTCTTGATGATCGTATGCTTGGCGGGACTGTTCACGAACCAAATGATGATGGTCGTATCGAGCGAACCGCTAGCGACGAGCTCCGAGTTGGGCGAGAAGGCGACACAGTTCACCCGTGCGTTGTGGAAGCCCCATTCCTTGTTGTGCGGTGGCTGTAACAAGGAAATAAAAGTCATTAGCACATCTCATTGAGTTGTTTTGAACGCCCACAATCTCCCTACTTTATAATCCGCCACACTGTACAGGATCACCTTCCTGTTGGCATCGGAAGCCACCAGCAGCTTGTTATCGGGCGAGTAGCGCACATCCGTCACCGGCCCAAGATGCTCCAGGTCGAGCTTGTGCGTCAGCTGGCCACCGCTCAGCGTGTAGATGTGCACCTTGCTATCGTCACCGCCCACCGCCACGTCCATCGTTTCCGGGTTGATGCTAACGCTGCTCGATTCGTAGCTAATCGGCAGCGCCGACACCTTCCGGCTGTCCTGCAGCACGGTAATGTCCTTCACGCACCCCACCACAACCGTGTTGCTCTCCTTCAGTATGTCCATACCGCGCGGCTGACAGGCCAGCTTCGCCTCCACCCCGGTGTACGTGTTGCCCTCCACGCTGATCTGCTTGATCGAGTCATCGATGCCGGCCGTGTACACGAAATCGCCCGCCGCCCTTATATCGTTGATCTGATTGCCGTGCCCGATGCCCGCCACCCGATCATTCGTACCGCTGCCCGAGTTCCAGTTTGTCACCGCCCCATCGTGGCTGCCGGTGTAGATCGTGCTGCGATCGTCGCTCAGCGTCAGCACCGTGATCGGCTTGTTGTGGCCCTTCACGATGCGCAGCGGTTTGGTGGGATTGTTCACATCGAGGTAGTTGATGAACCCGGACAGCGACACGGACAGGATGTGGTCGCCCTGCCACAGACACGACACCTGCTGATCGTCGACCGTGCTGCCCATCGGGAACTCGCTGATGAGCGTGCGCGTCGCCACGTCCCACAGCCGGCAGGATTTGTCGCCCGAGCAGGTCAGCAGCTGCGTACCGTCCGGCTTCCAGGCGACCCCGTACACACCGCCACTGTGCGCCGGCGAGCCCACCTCACCGACCAGCTCGGACGTGGTACCGTCGTAGATGAACACCTTGCCATCGAACCCGGCCGAAGCGAACAGGTGGCCGCTCGGCGAGTAGCGCACCGCCTGCACGAACCGGGTGTGGTCCTGCTTGGTCATCTTGAACTTGAACGGCGGCCCCTCGAACACGCCGATCGTGTTGTCCTCGCTGCCGGTCACGATGCGGAACGGGCGGGCCGGGCGGAAATCGCACGAATTGATCGGCTTCGATTGGCCCGAAATCTCGCCCACCGAGGTGCCCGTTTCCGCCATAAACACGTGCCCGAACCGCTCCCGGCCCTCGCCCACGATCACGATCCGCTGGCTGTCGGGCGACCAGGAGATGTCCTTGATCGGGCCCCCGATCGGCTGGAACTCATTCTTCAGTATGTGCTCCTTATTTACCGTGTCCCAGATGCGGATCTTGCCCGACGCGTCGCCGGACGCGATGTAGAACCCGCTCGGCGAGTACTTGGCCACGTTCACCGCGCACGAGTGTTCCGTGTAGATGTCCGCAATTTCCGGATTCTGCAGGTGTTAGGGGGTGGGGGAGAAATAAATTCGATTATTGCATGTGCAGTTGTGTTGCGTTTGATTGGGCCGCCTTGAATACTCACATCGATGTTGCGGATAATCACCGAATGGCCGTTGGTGTAGAGGAAGTTCTTGCCCTTCGGATCACCACCCAGCACGATCGGTTGGCCTCGCTGTGTTCGCGGCAACGTTGCGTAAATGAACTCTGTTTCGTAAAATGCGCAGGGCGAGATGGAGGAAAATTAAATCAAGCACATTTAATCGGAAGGTAAGACAAGATTGCTTTCGCGCTGCATGCTTCGCTGCACACTATGAATGGTCGTGCGGGGTGTGGTATGTCTGCGAGCAACAGCCACGAGGCACTCTCCGTGAAATTCCCGTTTCCATGGACACCGCCACAGTTTATAGGTAGCAGCACGGTCAAGACGGGACCCCATAAACAGATTGTGTACGAAAGTGCAAACCAAAACATACCTTCGAAATTCTACCGAAACGCAACATTGTAAATATTTCGTTTAAATCCCGCTCTTCCCGTTCGATTTTTTAAGCCGGAGAGTGCATCACCCAATTTCGTTGCGGTGCATTCGGTGCTGCAACAACCACCGGCGGCGCGCGAGTGTGAGTCGACAGTGTGAGTTTTATTTATAAAACTTCAACACCGCCCGGTTTTCCATTCCTTTATTTTTTTCTTTTTTTTCCCTCACCAACTAACAGACCATCGGTTTAAAAGTGGCATTAGTTAACGCTTTAATCGCCCCAAATATATCCTCAACTAAACGCAACGAAGCGAGCTTCACAACAAAAGGCCGACCGAAAAAAAACTGCCGAGTTCATTGCCGTCTCATGCGACGAGATTAAAATGCCGTTGATTACTCATCACTTCCCGCGACCGTTCACGATAAGCGCGCTACAAACAGAGGGAGTGGGGGGAGGGGGGAGGCGGGGTGGAGAGAGTGGCAAGGGCGATCGAAAATTGCCATTTTGCAATTTTATTTTTTCTTCCTATTTTATCACCTTCAAAAGAAGTAGCGGGTCACAGGCAGTCCCGTAAATGGCTATACGGCTATACAACGTCCTCCCGTTTCCGGCAACTTGCCCCCCCCCCCCCTCCTCCCCTAAACGGACAGCGCCCGGTGACGAACATAATTTCCTTATTTGGTAACAACCTTTTCCCGGCGCGCACACACACGGCGGGGACGACGGTTCGGTTCGGCCGTTCCAAAACGCTCGTCCGCCTATGGAACGGACACAGACGGGAGAGGGATGCCGGATGACTCACAAAACAACGGGCACAGACAGGCAGGCTAGCACACAAACGCGATTTTTTTTACCGTTTCTAGAAAGAATACTCACTATTCGAATAGGCCATGATTGCAGTTCAGTGAAACGGATTTATTCCAGCTAAAATAGTTCGTGAATTTGTTGCACACGGAGAAATTGGTTGTTGTTGGCACAAGCAGTACATACACACGTACACCGCACGGCAAGCAATGGGAGCTACTAATAAGGAAAAGAAGAGTGCCGACTGTCAAACTACGGTTCGCGAATCGTCAAGCAGCTCAAGCGCGGTCTACACACGCGTCGAGCAAGCGGTAGATGGCGCTTGTTTTTCTGCAAACGTTGGTTCCAAAGTGGCCAGATTGTTTCGCCAGCAACCGGTTGGAATACGAAAAATTTTATCAGTGGAGCGCCGTTTATCCGGCTGTCCGTCTATTCGTGCTGTTAAGAAATGATAGAAAGGGGACATTGCGTTCTAATGAGAATATTAAAAAAATGGTTATCAGAGCACATAGTCATAACAAAAAACATTAAAATTCAGGAAAATTTCAAATATTCTACTTGGGAAAAAACATTAAGTTTATAAAAATTATGTGATTTTTTTCAAAACATAACATAAATTTTTAAACTTCAGGAATTCGCGATTAAATATATAATTTGACTCATTATCCCAGTTATTCGCATATCCGGGTGAGGTCGAGTCCCGATGAGCCCGAATAAACGGCGCTCCACTGTATATTGAAAAGATGAGTTATGGAAGCGATGATGAGAGGTGAATGCTAATTACAGTGGAGCGCCGTTTATCCGGGCTTCTCGGGACTTGACCTCGCCCGGATAAGCGAATAACACGGATAATGAGTCAAATAATATATTTTATCACCAATTCCTGGTTATGTTTTGGAAATTTTTCTTATTTTTTGATAAATATATCCCAGTTTTTACTAACTTCATGTTTTTCCAATGAGAATATTTAAAATTTGCCATGAATTATAGTGTTTTTTTTATGACATTGTGGTCTTATAACCGCTTTTTCAAATATCCTCCTCATAACGCAATGTCACTTTTGTATTGAACTGTCAGTTCTCAACAGCACGGATAAACGGAAAGCCGGATAAAAGGTACCCGGATAAACGGCGCTCCACTGTATAAGAAAAAATCAGAATTACATAAACTAGATGTGCTATTGGAAAGATTGTACATAGTACCTTAGTACCACAAATACACTAAACGACTCCTAAACAGGATCGAAACAGCTCAAGCTCTCGGACTAAAATGAATCCTATAACCCAAGTGCCACAAATCCACTAAACGACCACTAAACGCCTTCTAAACGACTCAAGCTCTCTACCTAAACGGAATATAGAAAGACTTCGTTTAGCAGACGGCAAACGAATCATGCATTCTAAAAATAGCAAAAAAGCTGATGGCACTATCTGTTGGTGGGATACCCCAACCAGTGGAGCTTCATCGCTTGGAGGAGAGCTTTCTCATTTCCTCTGTACTGTTGTATGGTTTCGCATTGAAGTTATGCGTCGCTAAAACTAGAACGGCGATACGATTGTTTAAATACTAAACTCCAACGGAAACCACCAGCACTGAAGCAAGTGAGATTTAAGTAATGGTCGTTGGTGTTGATACCCACGTATCTGACCACACGACCATTCATATAGATTTTTGCTCAGAAAGTTAGAAGGCTATATAGATCATGATAAGATGAAGCTAGGTGAAACACATTGCAAGAAAAGGATAGCAATATAATGATGAGTTGTAATACGCCATCTATTGATCAAACCAATGAAGCTGTGGAGCTTTCATTTTTTTTTCTTACCTTAAAAAAACTCGAAAAAAATTGTATAAACATTCAATTTTCCGATCTTTCAGCTTAATCTGTGGCGCTTGAGTAAAATTCACTGTGGATGTATCACCATTTAATTCTCAGTATAAAACGTATTTATAATATTTTTTTAGATTATATGTTTCAGTTTAATTAGTGCACTTTTCTGTAATCTTCATTGTGAGACCAGTCATATTGTTTGGTCACTATCAATGAAGCACCAAAAACATTACGATCTAGTTTTTTTTAACTAAAGCAAAGATGAGTAACACTTTCTTTACGATTCTGTTCATGTAGATCACAAACCAATTACTTAGCAGATTTTAATTGCTTATATGTTTGTATATGGAATGTTTCCGATATGATTGACAACAATTACTACTCTGTAATTGAACTATCTCCGATCATCAAACAATGGTGAACACTGATAAAGTACACATTCCATTGTTACTCTTTGCTGGCCACCTTCGGCGCAGCCACTTGCTGCGAGAGATTGTTTCTATTTTTTACCTCAAAGATAACTTAATAGAATGATAACAACCGCGATGTTACCAGACAACTCGTTCGTTGACTGAATCCGAGAAATCAGTACATATTTAATCACTCATCAGAGAAGATGGGGTGGCCGCAAGAAAGGAAAAGTGCTAAAAGCTTATTTGTACAATTATTTTTACAATTTTTCTTACTATTAAGTGTTGTAACAAACTCTGCTGCACAGGATGAGCAGTTAAACTATCGCTTACCAAACAACACATACCCGCTCCGGTATAATATTGAGCTAACTACTCACATCCACGATAACACGATCGGTGACGATCGATTTCGTTTTGAAGGGAAAGTGACAATTCAATTGAAAACAGCCGGTGATGCGGATACCGATAATGTAACACTAAACTATCGTCGGATTAATATTACGCGAGTGAAACTGTGGTACAATGATCAGGATGGTTGGGAAAATATACTGTTAGACGATGCGATAAGCTTCACTTTGGATAGCACCCGCGAGTTCCTGACGGTTCACTCGCCTAAGCCGCTAAATGGGACTTATTTCTTAGAAATTAAGTACAATGGTACTTTGCGAGAGGACAACGGCGGGTTCTATAGATCTTCCTACAGCGACAGCGATGGTAATGTGCAATGGCTTGCAACAACTCAGTTCTCGCCTACGGATGCAAGGCATGTGTTTCCCTGCTATGATGAGCCGGGGATTAGAGCACCAATAGCGCTGCGTGTCATTCATGGTAAAAGTTATTCTGTCCTTTCCAACACTATACCCATCGATGTACGGGAAAGGTAATTAGAGCTACATATTGTGGATGAGCAAACAAATGGAGAAATGGCTAATGTAAACGAATGTTGCAGCATTTTAGCAGGAATGTCAATTACCACGTTTCCCGACACTCCAAAAATGCCGTCCTACCTGTTAGGTATCATCGTCAGTGATTTCAAAGAAGTATCACTGCCAAATTTTACCGCACAATCGGCCTTCATTCGCGCAACGGCGTTGACCACTCCAGTGGCTAATTTTATATTAGAAGCTGGTTTTAAAATACTGCAATATCTTGAAGAGTTTTTGGAGACACCGTATATATTGCCCAAACTTTATCATGTGGCAATACCAGACTTTTCTCCTGGAGCTATGGAAAACTATGGATTGGTATGAGTTGTATTAGAAATTTTATAGCAACCCTGACAAGAATCTCACAAAACTTTATCTTTCAGATAACATACAAAGAGGAAAACTTTATGTTTGATCCCGATACTTCACCAATGAAGCAAAAGAAGAAAATAGCTTCCATTGTTGGGCATGAAATCGGTCATCATTACTTTGGCAACTATGTATCGCCGGCATGGTGGAGCTATTTATGGATGAAGGAAGGATTTGCTCGATTTTTCGAATATACAGCAGCACAAATAGCTTTCCCTGAGCTAACGATAGGGAAAATGTATACAGTTGATAAAACGCACAATGTGTTTCAGCTTGATGCACTCGGTTCAACTAGACCCATGACTTTTTATGTCAATTCACAGGTTGAAATAAGCAACATATTCGATGATATTGCATACGACAAGGGTAAGTTGCCAATATCGTTTGCTTCTTGAGTTACTTATGCAAGGTTAAGTGGCACTGAACCAATCTAAAAACTGATTCTTTAATACTACTTTAAATTACTGCCTTTTCTTAGGTGGAGCTGTCCTGCTTATGCTCTATCACGCATTCGGGAAGGAACCGTTCCGCCAGGCAATGGTTAATTTTCTTCATGTAAATGCGCTACAAGCTGGTACGCCGGAAAAATTTGCACAATCAATGCAACAAACAATGTTTTCATCCATCCCGCCCTCGGATCCTCCGTTTAATGCTTTGTCGCTTTTAAAATCATGGACAGAACAGGCTGGCTATCCGATAGTACACGTCTCGCGTTCCGACGACAACTGCTCGCTACGAATTGAACAGGAAAGATTTTTACTGAAAAGCACAGATGCTAGTAATGCATCTACAACATGGATAATACCATATAATTTAGCAACGGAGACTCAGCCAAATTTCGACGATACCACGGCTACAGGTTGGATTGTGGATAAATATCATGTAATTAATCCAACGGCAAATCACAGCTGGACTTGTGATAGCTGGATCGTTTTCAACAAACAGCAGACAGGTTATTATAGGGTCAACTATGATGATCAACTGTGGCAGTTGATTGTGAAAGCTCTGGTACAAAATGGCACCATCATTCACGAATCGAATCGTGCCCAGCTAATAGACGACGCATTAAACATTGCACGTGCTGGGAAGCTTGCATATGCGATACCTTTACAGTTGCTGCGCTATCTTTCGAAGGAAAACGATTACCTTCCCTGGGCAGCACTTGATCGCAATCTTGTAGTGCTGGATAATCTTATGCGAGGCACTGATAGCTACGACGATTGGCACAAATACTGCGCAGAGTTTATTGAACCAAGCTACGTTGCGATGGGTATGGCCACACAACCGCAAGACACACTAACACAACGCATGACACGTGAAATAGTGATTAATTGGGCTTGTAAAGTGGGGTCTGAGGCATGCATCAACAGTACCCGATTAATGGTAGCAGAGATAGCCGGAAACCCTACGAAAGACGCTGAACCTGACCTGCGCGAAGCGATCTACTGCAATGGATTGCGATATTCCGCAGCCGCTGTGTTTGACTCCATTTGGCGCAAAATGCAACAGTCTCAAGATCAATTGTATCGGTCGGAACTTATCCGCTCGCTTGGCTGTGCGGAGAACGCGGTATTGATTGCAAAATATCTGCAAAGCACAATAGATACAGATAATAGTACCTATTTTAACCAAGAACGAGAGAGAGTTTTTATAGCGGTCTTCAGGAACAGTCTTTTGGGTCTGGAAATGGCGATGAATTTCCTGCGAGAGAACAGTGATCGGGTTAACGAACTGTAAGTATGATACATGAAAAAATCAAATTTAAGTTTAACATTTTCTTTAATATTCACAACACTCCCCCGCTTTCAGCTACAACAAGGGCAACTTTGGTGGCCGAGCAATAAACTCAATCATTCGCACCATGGCACAACAAATTACCAGCAAAGCTATGCAAACACAATTCCAAACGTTAACAGCAGAGCTTCATGAAAAGGGATTCCTAAGGGAATCGGATATGTTGCAAGCCCTAGAATACTTGAGCGAAAATTTGAAGTGGATCGAAGAGAAAAGTGTACAAATTACTGCCTGGCTGGATGAGCAATACCGTCCTACAACAAACGCATTACCTTCAACAACTGTGACAACTCCACCGCCAGTAACCACTACCAGTACTGTTGCTAGCCCTAGTTCGACCACCGTTACGACCTATAGTTACGTTTCAACACCCAGTAATGCAACTGTACCAACCACATCCGCTGTATATACTTTCAGTGCGTCTGAAAATGTGACTGCCTCATCGACCGTTTTCGTCAATTTAACAACAACTTCTATGCCAGAGGCTGACAATTTGCATTCGAATCACGCTGCACGAGCAAATATGTGCGATTGCTGTTTAATGTTGCTCGGTGTGTTTGCTTTAGTAGCGTATCATCGTTTTGAAACTTTAGTACTTTAAAGCTTGGAACGAATGCTCTTTTGATTTAAGAGAGAGATGATTTATTTTAAAGATATGTTAACAATTATTGTGTAAAAAAACATAATCAAAATAAAAGTTAACATTCAACCTAATGTTCGATTATTTCATGTGATGTTTGCTTGTTCGTTGCTGAGCCATCCCTAGCGCCAGAAACGAAATCTTCATAGCTTCACTGGTTTGTTCAATAGATGGCGCTTTATAACTCATAATTATATTGCTGTCCTTTTCATGCAATGTGTGTCACCTAGCTTCGTCTAATCATGGTCTACATAGCCTTCTAAAAATGGTCGCGTGATTAGAAAAATGATTATCAGCCGACCATCGATCATCTTTGAATTCTCACTTGCTTCTGTGCTAATAGAATGTCATTGAAGTTTAGTATTTAAACAATCGTATCGCCTTTCTAGTTCTATACAGAGTTCAGAGGGAGGAGAAAGCTCTCTGTTAGATCCTAGCACACATTGCAATCATAACATTTTCATGTAATAACTATTAATTGATCATAGTTCACATTGTTGCATTCTGAACTATAAAAAGTAGGGAATGCACAAATAACACGTTCAGTTTTAATAAACCTATCGATTGAAACTCATCGCAGTCTGGCAATGCAGTACACAACACTCTCAAAAGCGAGGAAAGCTTTTAGATTCCTTTTAGGCTGAGAGTTTGAGCCGTTTAGACCCCGTTTAGGGGTTGTTTAGTGGATTTGTGGCATCTGGATGGAGTTTTCCATCCTCGAAGACACTCCATCTCCGGTAAGACTTGCTTCAACTCCACCGTGTCTCGTGCCGAACTGAGGGTTACTATTAAACACTTTCATGGTATGAGTCCGGCATCATCCATAGCATGACATAGTTGTCGTAACCTATCGGTCTACGTCTGGTGCGCACAGTACAGCTCAGCAATCTCTCAATTCACCATTTATCGCAGGAGCATGCTGCATGACATATCAAGCTCGAATGCGTACATGTAGATGTCCTTCCAAGTAGCACTTCCAGCTTTCGATCACAACCTTATTTCCCATCTTCTTGCTTAGCGTAATGGTTGTTTGTGACTTCCAAGCACAAAAACATATCTACCCCAATCATAACAGATTAATCTTACTAGGCAGGTAAATTAAAAATCCGTATAGTGAAGGGCTGTGAAAACACTGTGCTATGAGGCTATAGTAAAGATAAAGATAAAAAAAAATCGCATTGTCGTGGTAGTTCTAGCGATGCATACAATCAATACAAAACTAACCAACCGTAAAGAGCTATTATAAAAAAATAAAGATAAAGAGCCATTATAAAGAGCTATTAGAGCAAAGCATGCTCGATTGGATCCCACCAATAGATGGCGCCACCAGCTTTTTGGACTATTTTTGTTAATGTTCCAGCCATTTAGCGTCTGCTAAACGGAGATGTTTAGGATTCATTTTAAACTGAGAGCATGCGTCGTTAACAAACCGTTTTGTTTCAGGCAAAAGGGGCATATTTAAGTTTTATATAAGCTTAGTAAAAATGTAGGAAACATTTAAAGTACAGGTAAATTCATGGTACTCGTCAGTTAATCGATAGGCTAATGGAAAATCGGCAGAACTACAGCAAAATTGCTAATGGAAGGTTCGGTTATTTTTTGCAAACGGTTGCAGTGATTTAACTATTATTTAATTTTACTTTCAAAACATTAACCATGATTAATGTATGATAATTTTAGGTTTATTTTGTTCAATGTTTATGTGCACGACAGTGTACCATTTTTGCGACCATCCCATTAATCCCTTAGCCTTCCCGCTTTTACAAACGATGCCACACTCGATAGCAAGATAAGAAATCCCCGTTATCGAACCAGCTAATTCCTAATCAAACACGACTCAAACTACACCGTTCCTTTTCAGCTAAATAAAAAAGAAAAAGAAAACGAATCCATCACATTAATTAAACAAAGCCGCGCCCGGCCATTCCCACAGCTCTTGGCATTGTTACCATGTTAAAACCTATGCTAGCGAATGTGTTGCTCTCCTGCTTCCGACAGATGTCATACAGTGCACCGACCGCGTTTCTGCAATTGCAGGCAACCTCCCGTAGACTCTTGAAGGCTGCCACATAACTAATTGTACCTGAACGAACCCGGTTACGGGTAAGCCTCGCCCGTCTTGCTGCGCGCTACGATGCTACGGCACTCTACGCTACTCTATTAAAACCGAATACAGAATGTGTTGTATCTGCGCCTACGCCTCCTAGTGGCAGAATGTTTCGTACACGTTGGCGCCGAGCGTCCGTAGCTTTTCCGAGTGTAGGAAATGCACAATCATCGACGACATTAGGTCCGTCTCCTCGGGCAGTGCGGGCACTAGCCCGTTGCTGACCGTACCGTTAGCGCCCGCGGGCACTGGTGCCACCTTACTAGCCAGTCCGTTCACGATCGGGATCAACTTTGCAAGCGAAATCGTAATTCCGTTGATGTTGGCAATGCTTTCCACGTTCAGGTTCGATTTGGAGTTTTGTTTGCTCGCCCCACTCGACGAGCTCATGTAATAGTCCGCCAGCTTGTCCATCACTTTGGCCAGCCCGATGCTGACGTTCGCAAGACTTACCTCGGTCGATTCCACACTTTCCAGCACGTCAAGCGTTTCCTGGAACATGGTGCTGAACGCACCGTCGACACCGGTCAGCGAGGCGCCCGGATTGGGCAGCGTGTACGTAGCGATACCGTCGATCGGATTTCCCTTCTCATTGTTCAGCGCCATCTCGATCGACCAGAGGAGCGTTTCGGTGTCGGCCAGCGTAAGCTGCTGCTTCAGGCTGTACCGCTGCATCACGGTGGTCACATTCTTGCGAACGATTTCGATCAGCCGATCGATACCGTCACGCATAAAGTGCTGTATCAGCGATAGATAAGCCGTCTGCACCTCGAGCGATATCGCCTGCTGCTGACTATCCTCGACCGTCGCCTTGTACAGATAGCCGCCGAGGATGTTGATCTGCACCCGCAGCGTAACGGCCAGCATCGAGGCGCCGTACACGAGCGTGATGAGCCGCGTGAAGGCCACGATGCGCAGCTCTTCCCAGAGCTCCAGCTTGTTGTCCGGGTTGGTGCGCAGCTTCGCGAGGATGTCGTCCGTGCTGAGGCTTTGAAACACTTTCTCGGACAGGGCTGGCGACAGGCCCAAAATGGTCTGATTGCAGGTGCGATCCGTACACTCGTAGTGCTGCATGCGCTTCAGCTTTTCGCCAATCTCCTTCGCCTGGCGCTCTTGCAGCTCGCGCAGCTTGTACTGTAACCATTTCAGCAGAAACACGCTGCCACCGATCACAACGCCCGTGGTGATGAATTTCCTCCGGTGCCGGTAAATGAAATCTTTTATGCTCGACCACATTGCGCTGTCTGAAAACGGGGGAGAGAAGGGCGATAAAAAACAGTAACAACAATAAAACCACCTTGTAAGCATAGAACGTAATTGAATGATAATGCAGGAATTGGGGTGACAGGGGGAGGGATATGTTTCTTACCCGAATGTTGCTGCTTTGCTGCTTTCGGGGTGATTTCACCACCCAAAGGTCAACGGGATCGCCGGGGTAACCGGAAGGCTGCTTTTTTCGCATAGAACGCCTGCAGAAGTGCTGCGTTCTGGGCTGTTTCAAAACACGAGAATCTTTTCGTGTGCGTTTGTTTTCTTTTTCTACGGCAATCGATAGCTGTCAAACGGCTAGCGGCAAATGCAGGGTTCGTATACTCGCTGCAAAGTAGAGCCAATTGTACCTTTTGGGTGGTTTTATTTTAATTGTATGCGCACAATCAATTCGGGTTTATGCTAGAAATTATGTTCAAGATGTACCAAAAAATATGTTTTCCGTGGATTGGACGACAAAAATGGCCAACAACTTCAGCGCCCTGAAAATTACTTGCTCCCTGCAAAATGAACCGGTTCTCGCAATACGTAAACTGAACCGGTTCATTTGTGGCACACGGTTTTTAAATATTGACCGTTGCATTACGATGTAAAGAGACCTTTTTAAATTATTTCCTATTTTAACTAAAAAAATGTTCAAAAAGGAATCAATAGAGTATCTGCTACTCATCAACAGCCTCATTTAAAGCAATAATCTAGTTTTTTTTTCGAGTCGTAGCCGTAATAATGTATTTTAAAATAAATAAAAAATAAATAAATGGTTAAACCATTTAACAATTTTTTTTGTCCTATTTTTATTGTCAAAGATTATTTAACGTGTGTAATATAAATGAAAATCCGTCCAAAATTATAATTAATAAATAAATTCAAGTTGAAATAAATTAAAATTATTGGACTGAATGTTTGTAGTAAATTCCATTCTTGTAGCTAATATTAAAGTAAGAAAAAGAGTATCTTTTTAGTTTATATGTGTACAGTTTGTAAACATTGTAAACTGGAAAAATATAGTCAACACTGGTACTCACTGTACATTTTCCTTCGATTTCCCCCAGCGTGATATACGCTTGAGTGTACATAACGCACAAGGATATCACGTATATGACTATTTGAAACAAACGAACAAAATTAAACCACTTATAACAGAAAAAACACAATAGTTTTCACTTGTTTCTATTTTACTAAGTTTATTGTAATTTTTGCTATCTCTTACGCCTTAGTACAACCTTATTGATCCACTGGAGTTGAGAAAACTTATAATTATAGAAATCCATCAATTCATTAAACCTTAGAATAGCTTTTCTTTGTGACACAACAAAAAAAAAACACACACACACACACACACTCATCAATGGAATGGCTCTTCTTCTACGACACAGAGATGCGGGAGTACAGTTTACTAGCCAATAACGGAGATATCGGGGCTTGGAATCGGCTGATTGTCGTGTGCTCAAGAGTGTGCTCCAAATGCCCGATCACAATGTAAAACGTACATACACTCCTTCTATTTCGCTTGACACAGTTTTACGCATTTCATACGAACATTGACACAAACACACATACACACACCCATACGCGCTGAAAACGGTGCGTATAATAGCTGGTTGCTAACAGTTTAAGACGCGAAGGGAATGTAATTTTTATTAAACCAGCACGCACCCCCCCCCCCCCTCTCCCCTTCCCCCTCCACCCCATGCATCCCTGGGATGGAAATAGTTCTCGCTGGGGGGTCAGCAGAATTGTGTCACTATAAATACACCGAGCATACGAAGGTATAAGCCTGGAAATACACAGCAATCGCGATCTAACTACACTCAAGAGGCAACATTAGTACAACCGAACGCGTCCGTCTCCGTGGACTTTCCCCTCTTTGCTCTACAATTCTTATTGGGAACTACAAGCTGTATACAAAGCAGTTAATGTGAGATGCTTGAAAGTGCTTAAATATGAAGAATGTTTTAAGGCACAGGTTTAAAAAATCTCCAATTCGAATCAGCCCCACATTACAATAACTTCTTCCTAACTCTGTCCCCTCCCCACAGCGCAGAACCTTCCCATTTCTTTCCACGACACCATGCGAACGTTCGCTGAAGTGAAGAATTACAAGGGATCCGTTAAACTGATGGCCATGCGCTTCGAAAGCACCGCCGAGAGCTGGATCAATACGGTCGCCACACGCTGCTCGGATCGCCGGACACTGATTCTTCGCCCCGTCCTTCATCCTGCTGCTGCTGCTGCTGCTGCTCCGACCCGCCGGAATGCTGTGGATCGTCATGGTGGGCGGACAGTAGCGCTGTAAGCGTGTCATTCGCTCCACCGCCACTGTCCTGATGGTGGTGGGCACCGGCAATGCCACCGATATCGACGGCCGTGCCCGCGTGCAGCGTGGAGGCGATCGGGCCGGATGCCACTGATCGAATGCTTGGCCCGGGAAACGAATTAATCGTAAAGCCGTTGTCGGCCGAACCGAAGTAGTGTTCGAACTTGTCGCTGCCCGTACCGTGCAGATGGACGTGGATTTGGTTCTGATTGACGGTGCTGAACATCTGCGGACAGAGCACCATCGGTGGGGGTGGGGGTGGCGCAGGGACAGACGATGGGGCCGGTGCCGCCACCGTAGCCACCGGTGGGTGAAAGCTGACCGGCGACTGGGCGGCCACGGCTAGCGATGAGGCACACCCGCCAGCACTGGCGGCAGCGGCGGCGGCGGCCGGGTGATTGTACTGATGATGGTGATGATGATGATAGCTACCATGATACCCGTTGGTCCATTGGGTGTGATGGGGATAGGACGGGTAGGTGGTGGTGGTGGCGGCCGCTTCCACCAGTTCCCCCGTCTTGGAGACGTACGAGCTGCCACCGGCTGCAAGCTGTCCACCGAGCGGGCCCGTTTGCACCGTGCTGGTTCCCGTTGGTGGTGCCACCGCGGCAACTGTCGGTGCAGGGGGTGGTGGTGGTGGTCCAGAAAGTCCGTAATAGTCTTGGTACGGTTGCAGGTTATCTAAAACGACTGGTAAGAGTTACATTTGGGGCTGGTTGAAGCCGTTTGGGAGTGGTAAGGGTAAAGAAAAGAGGGGTCGTAGTACCTCCGGACGCCGTCAGACTGTAATTGGGATGATCGACCATCGGGCAGGAGTCGTACGCCACGTACGACGGTGGGCTGGCCTGCAGCGGCGAGAAGGTGTTCATGTAGGACGTGCTGGACGGTGCACCGACCAGCCCATTCGTCCAGTCGGTGGCGCTGGTGTAGTCTGCGGAATAGAACGGAAACCGAAATCGAAGAAATCGATGTATGAAATTGGATATACGGAAACCTATCATCACCCGCCCCCACTGGGTGCATTACTGTACAGGGGGGGGGGGGGGGGGACCTATTATCCGGGCTGCATAAGACGATCCCATTTCCTCATCTCCAGCAAGCTCTCCAATGTATGCAAACCTCTACCGACACCTCTGCACCTGAAGAACGCCTTTGGAGCCTTTGAGAGCCAGAAAGCCCTTCGATTGACACTTTGCTAAGCTATTTCAGGATCCATTCAAAAACCCCGTCCCATCCAAATATGAGCTGGAGGGCTTCTTCATCTTCATCAGCAAACGGTCCAACGGTGCTACCACACAGACAACTCCACGGACATTGCATTCCAAATCGATAATATCCGTCTAATCGTTTTCCATCATCACCGGGACTCGGGGTATGATGAACGAATGCATACCTCATTCGCACATTATCCGGTCGTGCACTTCCGGCAGACATGTGTGGACTTCCGGTGTGTGTGTGTGTGCGTGGACGTACGAGGGGCACCTGCACTTCTAATCGATTTTGGCTTACTTATTCATCCCGAATGCCATCATCACCCCGAAAGCCTCGGTGCATCCCCACCTTTTTTGCAGGCCAATTTGGAGAGGGGTTGTCATTTTTAGAAAACTAACAGACAACTAAACTGGTCCCCTTCGCCCTCCCTTCCCCCTCCACCACCACTCCCCCTCCCTTTTGGGGAGCCGTTTGGGGCCAACCAACAGACTACTGTGAGAGTTGGGCAAAGAATTGCTTCGTTACCTTGTGCAAGCAAGCAAGCAAGCAAGCCCACCGAGCATGGCCAACCAGGATCGTGATGAGGTGGATTATTGAAAAGTTAATCACAAAATATGTGCTCTCCCTCCCTCAAAACTGTTTGGAAACTGTCTCCAGCATGCGACGCTCAGCAGCAGCAGCAGCAGCAGCGCGTAACTTTTACGCACACCCACCCACTGCTGCTCTCGGGCTTGGGGATAATTAATTAGTAATTTTGCCTTAAATTGATTGACAATGTTTTGACAATGTTTTGGCAGTGGCAGGGTAACACGCTGAGGGCACCACATCCTACGCGCTTCGGGGTCGAGAAGAGAGACCCAAACCTGGGTGTTTCCGGGCGGAACGTTTCTGTGCCGTGCACGTGCGTGTACGCTACCGAAACACGATGACATCGCGTCTGATTTCCACCGGATTGATTAATTAAGAAGATTAATTTACTCTTGGCAGTACTCACAGTATGTTGAAGAAGGGTTGGCTCGCGTGTGTAAAACTATTCCACACCGAACACAACGCGAATGATTTATCGTGCCGTTTTTTAGGAAATTATGAAACGGATTCCTTTGTGCTGCCCCGTAACCGTACGAGTGGCGTGCTCGTGACATATTGGTTTCCACCTTGCCAAAGCACACTAAGAACCCGTTCGCTCAGAAGCGCAGCAGGAAGATGATGGGAAATAATTTGGCCCGTTTTGTTTTTGCATCCAATCATCATAGCCATGGCCCGCTACGATCATCTTCGTCAGCGATGCCGTCGTAATGCGTCGTGCGCAAAAGGAACAAGGGAAATCAATTTTCTTTCCCCCCCCCCCCCCCCCCCCTTTGCACCCATCCTTCCCTCCAGCGTTGCACTGGATACGCCTGACTGGACTGGCTGGCGCGTGATTAACTGCCAAACACGAGTAGTTGTTGCCCTTCACCAAGCAACCAATTTTCCCCCAACAGCTCCACGCGAATCGACGCGATGCGCTCGGTGGCGGAAATGAAAGAAATCCCTATAATCGGGCCAAATTGACCGAGAAGAAAGGTCTCTCATCACCTCATCATCATCATCATCGGTCGGCGATCAGTGCTGTCCGATCAATTCGTACGTTTATTTGCATGCGCTCTCATTGATTTTTGTGCTGTTTGCTGTTTGCTGTTTGGTTGCGCGCACCTTACGCGCATTCACGGGCAATGGCAGGTGAGTTTGCAATTGCCCCAATGCGAAAAAAAAGCATAAAATGGATAAAAAGCAATTTACCTCCATATGATGTTGTTGCCGCTTGGTTTCTAATTTTCTGCCACTGCCCCTTGCGTAGAATCAAACTTCGCTCAACCGTTGCAAATTGTTATTTTGCAGAACGAGAACAAGTCCCTTGCAACAGAAGCAATTCCCGCTCCAGTGTACAAACGTGCGAATCGTCATCGATGGAGCGATATCTCTCGGCTGCCCTTTTATTGTCCCCCCCCCCCCTACAGTGCTTGGCG
Source organism: Anopheles coluzzii (assembly GCF_943734685.1). Classification (NCBI taxonomy): domain Eukaryota; kingdom Metazoa; phylum Arthropoda; class Insecta; order Diptera; family Culicidae; genus Anopheles; species Anopheles coluzzii. The sequence goes on along the minus strand of NC_064670.1, from coordinate 21,813,986 downwards.
GATGGCCCTTCGTTTTACATAACCATAATTCACCACAATTAAAACGTTTGTGCCCGCTTTTGCCCGTAGAGCGTGCCGTAACCGTATCGGACGGCGTTGCCCTGCTTCCCTCAAAAAGTTCAAAAAACACTTTTAACAAATCGTCCAAAATGTCAATGTTAGTAGTGCTCTCGTACGACGCGCCCTTCTCTCACAGCAAAGGCGCTTCCCCAAACCCCCTGCCCTGCCTTCTAAACAACAACAACCGGATGAGAACACAGAAACACGCACACGTTACCTGAAAACGCGAGATTAGGTTTGTAATCACTGCTCGATTCGGCACTGGTATTGATGGCCATATTGCCTCCTCCTCCACCTCCACCTCCACCACCATGATGATGATGATGATGGTGATGTGGGTGATGGGTATGAAGATTCGTGGTGCTACCGGTACTGCTGACGGCACTGTAGTTGACAGACGAGGATTTGCCGTTTCCGTTCCCGTGTCCGGTGCCAGCGGTACCACCACCGCCCAAGCTGCCGGTCGATCCTGTGCCGAGACCGTTACTGCCAAGTCCGCCGCCGTTGTTGTTGTTGTTGTTGTTGTTGTTGCTGCTACTGCTGCCGGTGTTGCTCCCGCCAGTGCCACCGAACGAGCCCGGTCGCCCCGGGTAGTGATGATGGTTGAACGCGGGCTGCTCCAAAAACCGATGCAGCGGCGGTGGACGCATCTGCGGCATATCTGTTGAATTGGAAAACACAGTACACAATCAGTGTGTGCAAAAGCCGAGCAAAAAGAGACATAGACACAGAGACAAACAGCAAAACCTCCCCCCCCCCCCGTGACCGTGGCGGTGTGGTTTGGGGATTAGATAAAGAACCGCCGGACTCCCACCGGACTGGCCCGGGAACGGCCGGTGATGAATCCTGAAGTACACACAGGAGCACACCAACAAAATAAAGAGATCTCATGTTACTGCCCCACCATCGTTTGGGAATGCGACTTCTTGCAAACGGTCACATCTACCCGTGCGCCCACCACTGCCGAAGACAGCAGCGACACAGCAGCGTCCTGTGGACCAGAGAGGACACATGCACACACGCAAAATTGAGAATATAAAAGGGAATTCGGTTGCGGTTACGCTTGCGGGAAGCGAACGCCGAGCCCCTGAGTGAAGGGATCATTAGCTGAGGACGAATCTCTCTTTCTCTCTCTCTCTCTTTCTCTCTTCTTCTGCCATTTAGTGTTCCTTTTTTGTGTGTAAGGGAGCGGTATTTTTTTTGTTTCACTTCTACTGCATCCCATTCCCCCAAAATGGGAGATGCAGTTTTGGGCGCTGCACATCCCAGTTTGGGGTTCCGTTTGCCCGAGAAGCCGAGTGTGCCCGTATGCGACGTGGCTATGCGACATGATATTGAATGACTCGCATTTATTTTTACGTTTCCTATATATCGTCCCCACTGGCCCAGGATGACGGCGTTTTTTGGGGCATCATAGAACACAGCACAGCAGCCTGCAACAACGAATCCTTTGAGCTCGGTGCGATGCTCTGCGCCACGCCGTACGGAACGACATTATGTAATTGTGTGCTCTAATTGGCTTTCACCAGGCACACCCGCCCGGTGCCATTTGGGCTGCTTTGCAACACTGGGGAGGCCGACAATGGAGCCTCGTCTTTAAGCATCGTATTGCAGTTGTTCACCAGCATCGTTCGACGGTATCGACTTTTGTGCGATGCGTTTGTGTTTGCTTCGAGGCTAATAAATATTTTTATGGCCCCTCCACCCCCCCTTTCCCAAGCGTTCCCCAGCAACAGACAACGGAAGCCTTGCGACCCATGGCACGCTCTAACTATCGGTTTCGAATCCATACCCGTTCGGCCCGGTTTGTTAGATTTTCCGCTACCAACGTGTGCCGTGTTTTTACTGCCAAAGCCTTCTTCGTTTGAAAGGAGAGAAGAAAACGGAACCACCAATGCCGAGAAACGCACGGCTCCACATGAAAGTCCCACATGTGCCACTGTCGCACGGGAAGTTGTCAATGGAACTGCTGTGCCCAACATTGTCCAACATTGTTACGATATGGGAGAGGACTTGAATGTCACTTAAACATCCATAAATACTAGTTCCAATGAGCAAACGGTACGCACCAGCCGACACACACCAGACCAGACGCGGGGGGTTCTAAATCACTTACAAAACAACTAATTCCCAGTCGCCCAGTCGGGCGGGGGAAAAAGGATCGTAAAATTCCCATTAATTGAACTGCTGCTTCCGCTCAAGCACACACACACACACACGCACGCGTTCTTCAGCTCTTCAGCTACCCGCGTGTTCCACGTGTTAATCGGGCCACGTGTTGCAAAAGGCATTAGCCCGTCCGAAGCTAATCATAGCCTGTCAAAGCAAGGCCTGCTTGATTTCTGTGCTCTGCGTACGCGTGGGTTTCGTGGGTTAATAATTGAAATCATTTTACCTCTCCCTCCAATGAGTCATGATCACACCTTGCGCCTTTTGCTACTTCTACATACTAGCCCAACAGTTAGCGATTGCCTTACAATAACTTATTGTATTAGACAATGTACAACTGTAGTTAACCTTTTCGCTTATCCAGCCTCCATATCGCTTCCGAACCTGCGATACACGTCTCCCGAGTGGTCGTTATCCACGGTCACTCGCTAACACCACACACATATCTGGGCAGCGGGGAACGGGCATGATGAGGCAAGCGTTGTACCGTGAGAATTTTTCTTACACCCTTACCATACTGAGCAGGCACAAACTCGTCTGGCCACTGGCAATGGTTATGGGGCAAAAGGGGTATGGTATGGGGTAAGTGAAGTAGAGGACGGGTCGCGACGCCACTCTTATTCTTATCCCGCCGGCCGTCGTGCTTAACTGATAAGCATGAGAGGAGAGAGGGAAAAACAAAACACACACCCAACCGGGGCCCAATGTCGAGACGCGCGTTCACCCCACCCCGTTCACCGATAAGGCGCGGGCGAAACCGAGCGGGCGTACCGATATCTGTTTTGCGCCGGAGTTCTCAAGCCCGCCGTACAGAGAGCAGTTCTGCATACAGCACCATTAACCACACACAAATAACCCCCCCCCCCCACCGTTGTTCCGTTCGCAGTCTGTGCGGTTTGGGTGTTAGAAGGGGTTGAGATAAAAGTACCGTCTTAACAAAGATGTTTGTCGCTGATAGTTTGGACACGGTTCGGAATGCTGCGTGAATTCGAACGACTGAACGCTGATTGTTTGTGAGTGTTGATCTAGAAACTTCAGCTAGAAGGTTTAGATTTGAATTTATGAGTTTAAAAATTCAATAGATTGCCATAGTTACAAGCCATTGGATTCGCTATGTTCAACCATCGCAGCAGGTAAAACGTGTCTATAAATGACATGACAGTTGAAACAGGACTTCATTCTTCAAACTTCATTGACCAAAGCCAAAAATAGTATTTCAATCATTATGTTTTTGTCTTATTGTGTACTGTTCTATTTAGTGGTGGGAGGGCGGCTCCGTGTTCAAAATAAATTCCGGAGCCGATTCCGCAGCCGATTCCGGAGCTGATTCCGGAGTCGATTCCGGAGCCGATTCCGAAGTAGACTCCGGAGCCGATTCCGGAGTTGACTCCGGAGCGAAATCAGTCCGGGAATCTCCATAAGAATGGATCTTTTACAAGTAAATTTTGATTTTTTTTGCGGTTATCAATACGTAATATGATTGGACCCAAACGCCTATTTTTATAGCGATGACGAAACTGACTCCGTTTCGAAGCCGATTCTAATTTAGAAGCCAATTCCGGTGCGAGAGCCGATTCCGGAACCGATTCCGGAGTCGATTCCGATTCCGTATCCGATTCCAGAATGGATTCCGGACCTACTATCCTACTACGCTACTATCCGGAATCGATTCCAGAAAACTGCGGAGCCAGCCGGAATCGATTCCGACAAAAACTTCATTTTTCCCATCACTAGTTCTATTATCACAGATGAGAGAGGAATGCAGGATTTTTCAGAGGAGCACATAGTTGTCCTTGACTCTTTCTTATGGGAAGTTAACTTTACATGACAGGCTCTATGGCACCCTTTTGGACAGTCTCTTTGGAAATTCCTATTGGATTTGTCCAAACGGATACGATAGAGTCAAATTCCCATCTTTAAAAGATTCATTTACCGTAAGAAAGAGTCAATAAGGTGACTCAAAACTATAAGAACCCCTGAAAAACCCTGTAAATAGTAATGGTAATTTGTTATGGTAGGTAATAATTTCGTGTATGGTAATAATGCTGCACAATGTTAAATAATCGGTACATTTTCCAACACGCTTAAGCGAGGTTAATTCAAGGTATTTGTTATCAGTTTAGCAACACGGCAGGTTAGATTACAGGATTTCACAAGATTTATTAGTTGGTTCCCATATTTTTTTGGGCTCGTCTAACGATTTATTCATCGTATCCCATAGATTTTTGGTTCGTTTTCATATATTTTTGGTTTTTCCCATAATGTATTGGTATCGTCCGATTAGATATCAATACAATTGAACCAAAAAATTGTGGAAAACGCCCAATAAATTGTGGGAACACACCGAAAAAATATGGGAAGTAGTTAAAAAATTATGAGAACCGACCAATACATCGTAGGAAACTCTGTTATAAGGAACTATGAGGTCAGTTTGAAAAAAAATTAGTTTTATAGATATGCTGGACTGAAAGCATTGTTTTCAACAAGTCCTTCCTTCTGCTCTGACTTTACAATCAAGACAATACAGTTGTGCATTGAATACAAGAGCAGTGATATTGTTTTGGGCAATAAACTCTCCGAGATCTTCAATTGTTTGATAAACGTTAAATTAGTATTCAATGCAACACTTTCACTTGCAAAGAAAGTTCATTTCGATCACAATTTTCACTGATTCTTGAGTCTGTCGTTGACTAATTCAACTTTTTCTTTCCTAGCCATGCGTTGCATATTAATTCTCCTTAAAAAAAAAACAGACTAATTGGCACACTGTTAAAAGTTTAATGATTTTACACTATTTTACTTTTCAATTCAGTTGGACCTTATCGTCCGTGGTCGGTTAAATCTTTGTACTAATCACATCACATCCTTTTGCACATTTTACACTGCATTCTCTTTCTATGTCGTCACATTACACTACATTACGATTGTAGTACACAGGCTGTACCACCATTCACACAACCCCAAACCAATACTCCTCCAGCAGCTCCTGATGCAGCTCAACTTACTCGTTTTCGATCGCGGCTCCCGTGGACCGTCCACCGTCACCTTGATCGCCTTGCAGTACGTGGTGACCTGTGGCATCGTCGTACAGATCGTGATAGTAAGCGTAAAACTTTTCCCTGTAAAGAAAACAAAAAAGAAAAAAAAAAAACAGAAGAAACATTCATTAATGAAAATGCTGGTATTTAAATAAACTTGTCCACTTGCATGATGATGATGATGCACCACCATTGCCGTATCCGCACGCAGAACACTTCAAAGTGAAACGGTGTCACCGTTTACCTAAAAAAAAACCCCCCGCACAATCCCGTGCAGTCGATCTTCAGAGGCCCAGCAAATGGCTATGCTGGGTGCCCCTATTTGCTTGGCCAATCCTCGCTCCCTTCCTTCCCCCGATTCCCTAAGCTCGCAATCTGTTTTGACTCTTTGTTTGCAAACTTTTGCCACCTTTTTGGTTCGGAAGATTACACCGATCTTCCACCAACCAGCAATAAGAACAACAACTCTCTCTCACATTCACACACTAAAATGCGCAACATATTAAAAATGTAATCCGCTTTACGAACCAGTCCCACTACCGGTGCCCACCCACCAAGGGGCTTTGTGCGAACAAAAGCAAAAACGAGAGATAAGTATGTAAAAGATTATTATGATGCTGTTTTTGCGTTGTCCATTTTCCTCCTTTTGTATGTGTGTGTGTGTATGTGTGCTCCATGTTTACCGTGCCACCGCAAATGCCCGGTCCGGTTGACAAAACTGGCCGCAAGATTTTTCGGAAGAAGGGTAAGGGCGTTTCCCGAGAGGGGGTTTGCGAGGTGAAAATGATGGAAAAGTTAAAGCGAAACCAGTGGGAAACAAACGCGACGGGAAGGGGGTCAAGCCGTCGTTTCGGAGGGGAAGGGGGGGGGGGTTGTGGAGGGAAGCTGTTAATGAACTTATTATGCTCTTTCGGTGACCATCATCGCATTTTCCCTGCTGCTGCTGCTGCTGCTGCTGCTCTCCTTATGTCAAACAGTCCCTTACCCCAGAAGCCTTCCCTTTAAATGTCACGTGCAGATAGGATCTGGCTAACGGGGGGAGGGGGTCCATGGTGTCCTTTAAGAACACTAACCCACCCACCCAACCCGACCCACCCGAAAGCGTGGTGGGTGGCCTTAATGGTTTGACGATACAATTAAAACGAGAGCCCGGCGCCCGAACACACGCGTGCACTGCCGTGGACAGTCGGTAGGGCAGCAGCAGCAGCAGCAGCAGCAGCATAACAGCAACAACAACAGCCATCATCCGACGAGGCAGCAGCATAAAATTAAATTTTGTCCAGCTGCGCCAGTGATTGGGTGGCAGTTTAACATGCGAAAACAATGCTGCTTATGATGCGCGTTTGGTTTGTCCCGCTCCCCGGCAAACCGTTCTCTTGTCCCCCCGAGTGACGTCAGGGACATTATTTAAAGTCATCGATCAAGCCGTTCAAAAATGTTACTCCCAAACCGAAATCAGTTCAACAATTAATTTACATTCTACATTTTTTGTTTTGTTGTTCCACACGCGGCCATTAAACTATCTCTGCCCTTCCGTCTCCCTTCCGTTCCGTTCTCGTTCCCTCATCGGCCTGGACACAATAGCACCGGCGGTTCGCTCGCATCTTTCTGATTCATGCCGCCGCCGCCACCATAAACATGATTTAACCGACAATTTAAATGTATTAAAGGCATATTAACACTTCGTTTTAACGATTCTGCCTTAACCTTTCGCGCGCGCATTTCGGTTGCGCAAAATATTGTTCCTGCCTTGGTCGGGCCTGTGCCTTTGTGTTGCTTTATCCGAAAGGTGTTCTCTTCAGCGGGTGGGGGGTTTTTAGAGTTTTCAGTTTGCAACACACACACACACACACACACACACACACACACACACACACACACACACACTGCCAATAATTTATGTTCAGCCGTGTGTTGCAGTTGGGACCCGGCACCCGGTGGCTGCTGGCAAAAGGTGGGGTGCTGCTCGTGCTGTACGCTCGTCGGCTGCAGTCGTCCTGCTCCGGGTACGGGCTGTGAACCTTAGGCTTCCCTCAGAGTGAGAAAGAGTCCCTGCGAGAGACGGTGTGGTCCGGCCACAGCGTCTACAGCTACAATGTTGTGTCCCTTTAATGTCTTGCGCCGGGTGATGTAGGATTTCGAGCTTGGGATAGGTGGCGGTGGGGGGGGGGGGGGCGAGATGTTTTGTGGCGCACTTTAGTGGTTACCCTTCGCTTACACCCCCTGGAAAACCCTCTGGAACCGCCCTCGCGCTGGGGTTTGCTTTCACCGATACCGCTTCTGCGACACGTTCGAACCCATCCATCGTCCGACGGCTTTATGACACATTTTGTGTAATATACTTGTTTATAGCCATATCCCAGGACAGAAAAGGGGAGATCACCCCATGAGGACCCGGACCGGTACACCGCGCGCGTCAAGACGTCTCGTGGAGGTGTGGGAAAGGGACAACACAACACACAAAAACACCTTCCCGGAGGAACAGCACACAAAATAGCACCATCGGCAGAAGGCAGCAAGCGACAGAACACAAAGCACCCAGAAACACGATCATAACACGCTGGATATGCGCACACGGCCCCTTTAGATAGATCGATGCGATGATCGTAAATAAGAAAACAGTGCCTAACATCCTCATTAATATTAGCTCGGGCGATGAAAAGATCCCCCTCGTCCGCTGTCGATGAACCGTTCGCGGAGCCTTATTTGTTTGTTGGATGATGTTCGGGGCTGGTTCGGGGTAGAAAATTAGCCGCCGCACTCGATTCTAATCGGCTCAAGGACTCGTGGCTCAACGCGCGTCCACCCTCCTTTACAATGCCGGGCCCTGGCCGGAGAGGATTTATGCAGATAAAGGCTGGCCAGCGGATGAGCGATGAGTCGATTGCCTTTCTGTATCGGGCCTTATTTTCCACAGACAGACAGACGTTCGGTCGTCGTCTTTCTTGAATTGAGACGGCGAAGACGACGAACCCCTTCCTGTCGGCCATGCAACATCAAAGCGGGAATCTTCTCCCCCCGCCCAACCGACCAACCGGGACATAATGAGCTAAGAATGAAGTTATCTCAGCCTCGGCTCGTGACCTCTTTTGTTGAGATTGAGAAAGAGAGCGACAAACAACAACAAAAAACAGAACAAATGAGACGAACCCTGCGATTTTATTAATGACGCGTGTCGGAAGTATTTGTCGAGACACCTGGAGGGGGGGGGGGGGGGAATTCATCAAAACCCGCTCGGTCCAAAATCTGCCGCCGGGCTCTGTTCGGCACCTACGGCCCCGAAGCGTGCAGCGATTTATCACGCGATGAATAAAGGTACAGGAGAGAGAGGCCGTCCGCACCGCGTGCTTGCCCCTTTCCGGAGCGCACTGGATCGCTGGAAACGTGGAACTGATCTGTTTGTTTCTCCCGGTGCCGGGATCTGGATCTGGGGCCTGATAAATTGAAGCAGGCAAGAACATTCCTGTACCGTGCACACGTCGTCGGGCACGTCCTATAGTTACCCCTCACACGCCAAACCCCATCACGCATATTCTAGCGTTCAGGGTGTCTCCAACGGTGTAGCTCTTGGCCACTCTCTATCTCCCTCTCTCTGTCTCTCTCACATAGACACACACACTCTCCAACAAGTATCGAGCAAGGGTAATGTGATCGCTTGAAGCGTCCTAGAAACCATAGGAACGAATCCGAACAGGAAGCCTGCTGCCTGATCTGTCTGCGAATGTCAAACTCCTCCCGTACCCGAAACGTCAGCAGGAACTTGTTGCTATCGGTTACACCTCACCGAGCAACAGTATCGCTACCAGCAGCAACAGCACAAGCAATGATGCTCCTCTACCGCCGTTGCATCCAGCCGAACAAGGTGTTGCTCGTGCATCTTCAAAGCGTTTTGCCCTAAATTAATGGCGAATAACACTGCCATGTGTTGGAGAAGAATTGGAACAATGAGCGATGCTGGAAGGTTCTGAAAAGAATTGCAGAACAACACAAACGCCTGCCTTTCTTTTTTCTCTAATCGACTACACAAAATGCGAGGATAACAGATGTACTTCGTTGTGCATGCATGCATGCATGCGTCATATCGACACTTTGGAAATGCACCTCACCGGTCACGCCAGTAACAGCGACAGCAGTAGCAGCAGCAACAGACCTGTGTTTCGCCAAAAGGTGCACCGAATTCGTTATAAAATATAATTGCAATTCTTACGATGAATGGTGTGCCATAATTATCAATGCTTAGACCATATGGTCCCGATACGCACACACAAACACGCACGACTAAAGGAAGAAATATGGACAAGGGGCGAGGATGGAAGGGAAAGAGATTGACTGGCTTACCTCGTCCGCTGCGGCCCACAAACCGGAGATCGTTGAATTTGGCCACCTGATTGCGCATCACGGCGGTGCAATTGCGCAGCTCGGCACAGAAGTTCTCGTCGTTGCCGGCCCGGATAGTGACCATCGTGCCGTCGCTGACGTCCCCGAGCGAGATCACCTTGAAGGCGCTCGGGAGCGTTTTGTTCGAGCGCCAGTGGTTCGGCAGGGCGGAACACAGGAAGTACGGACTGTCGGTGCGAACTGCAACGAGGGAAGGATAGGGAAGCAATAATTATTATTAGCCAAAGAGGGGGCACGACCCGACCCGACGATTGGGTGCGATTTGGGAACGGGAACACTTGCCACCGCTTGCCCGACTGGCCGGACCAGGTAATTGTTGGGCTAATAGTTGGCTTTCCAGCGTATTGGAACTGTATTGGAAGCATAGGTTTCAATGATCATTTTACCACCCCTTGGCACTAGGTGGACAATGATTGATTGGATAATACGAGATGTTTAATTACACGTTACCAATCAAGTTCTTTAACGTTTTATATTTGAATTGTTATATTAAATTATGTTCGAATCAGAATGCTTTTATCAGTTGTTCTATGGTCTATGTTCAATTTATTGTAGCGAAAATCTCTTGTGATCCCAAATAAAAGGGTTTGTACCTAGGCGGAATTTGAAAGCTCTCTACAAAATGCCACTTTAATTGTAGAGGTAATATTAATTGTTTGGTGCTTTGTTGTATTTCATACACTTTACATCAAAATATGGCATAATGTATACCAAAAGAAAGAATATTCCTTTTTTCGACTGTAACAGGACTATAAAAGAATGATATGTAATAATATGTTACAAAGTAAACGTTTAATTTGCTGCATAAAAAGGTCCCCGCTGCGTTCTGGGTGAAATTAGAATATCAGCGGAAAATAGCAAAACAGTATGTTGATTATGACTTTTTTTTTTGTATAAAACGTAGATATTAGTCGAGGATTTGAATATTCTTTCATAAGGTATGTATATCTGGGTCATTTTTTGGCGAGATATCAGTTTGTGAAATGTTCGATCCGTTAACGGAATGGACCTTAATTTGTATTACAAAAAGCGAATAAAATAATCTTTTTTATTTTTATCAAAAAAAGAGCGATGATATCATTTTTCCACTTCTTTTTTATCATTTCCTTTCCTTTTGTGAATAAAACACCGAAACACACACACACACACACACAGACACTTACAAAGTTGATCGTTTTCTCGCATGTGATCGATACCCGATCACACACGCACAAAAACTGCGTCCATTCAGAAATAGTTTCCAGTCACCAAAAAAAACAGAAAAAAATCCAACAAATTCTTACACTTTCCCATCAAACACACATCCCTATGGGTGTATGGGGGGGAGGGGGAGGGAGAACGGGTAGCATTTCCTTACCACTTCGAAAGAGGTATAAATTACACCTGATGATCCGGTCCCGGGACCGGTGGAAAACAACCTTCATTCTGAAAAAAAACAAGCAACAAAAGCCCAATGCAGTGTCTCAGCTACTGCCGAAAAAAATGACTCCTCAATTTGGTGTCTCACTATCACTGGAACGCTTCCAACCGTATCAGCTCCACGACCAAGCAAAGCCAAAAAAAACGGCCCAAGTCGTGTCGGTGTCGTCGGAAAGCACATTCGATGGACAGAGAGACAGAGGGGGAAAAAAGGGTGCTCCATTGAGAAATCGAATAAAAAATCCAACACCCCCTTACCCCCTCTCAACGAACCGATCGCCATCAGTCGTGTAATCCTATCCGAGGGGGCCCCGGATCGAACCGATCGAACGAACGCCGTAGAACAATATTTAAGGCTTCTATCGGCAACGGCAATACACGGAGAGATGCTGCGGTATCTAATGAAACGTACCGGAGGCCGTACCCAACCCGACTGGCCCTCCTGGCCCCGCGGCGTTTGGTTCGAAATTATGCATGAGTGCACGATCACCTCCCGCCTGTCCACCTTTCGCTTGGGCCGCTCGAGCCGCGTATGAAAATCTAACCCAGCGCGCTGGATCAAATTGCCCCGTCGGTGTGCCCTGCCCTGCCCTGGCTGGGATGCCGATTTGCCGCCTCAACTACTCACCGAGCTCGCCCGGGTACTGCTGTTCGGCCTCCATCACCATCCGCTCCATCCAGCGCAGATCGGCCGGGATGGCATTATCGTCCGTGGCGTGGCTGCCGCCGTTGTTCTGGGACGGTTGCAGCACGCCCGTGCCGCCGCTGTTTCGACAGCTGCCGCCCGGCTGCGTCCCCGCGTCGCCCCCGCTGGTTGCCGTGCCCGTCTCCAACATTCCGGTGCCGGCGGTCTGCTTCCTTCGGCACCGTGGCCGCTCCGTGGTGGGCGTTCCCGGCAGCAGACTCGCTGATCGCAATCCGCACGTCACCAAACTCATCGAGCGGTTCCGATCGACACTGCATCGATGCACCCGGACCGGTGCATCCACACAGCACACGCAAACAACGGGGGGGGGGGGTTTCTTCTCTTCCTAACTTGAACCAAAAAGTATCAAACGGCGGCCGAAAACTTTTTCTACTTCCAACGCAATCAGCAAACGCAAAATCAATGAAAATATTTAATTACACACGAGTTGGTCGAGATCACTATTGGCGTCACAGCACATAGACACACGCACAGCATCAGCGCACACTGACGGCACAGATCACAACGGGCATCTGCATTCCAATCGAGCACCGCTTCTCACGGCAGCAGCATCCGAGCAGGCGTGGAATTTTATTCGCTTCATTCAATAACTCCGCTCGTGCGAACTAGTCACTAAGACGCTGTCGTTTTCTGTCGTTGATGCTGCTGCTGCCGCACAACCGTGTACCTATTTCTTCATTCACTCGAAGACGACGATGACGATGACGAACTTAATACCCTGATCGCTTGATCAAGCGTGAAATCGGGAACGCGCTGGATTAACGTACACTCGCGCGCAAAAACAACAAAAAATGGCACAACGCACACAACACGGACAACGCGAATCGTATTATTATTCGGTGCGTTTAGTTTTATATTTATACGGTTTGTTTCTGCTGCTTCTTCTTCTTATTCTTTTTGATACACAAACTCCACCAAACGTATGCACTTTGCACTCGACCGATCAAGGTACGATCCGTTGCTAAGAATCCGGGTGGGAAAACGGCAAGCGACCGGGTCTGCTCTCTCCACGCACACGCACACGTGCTACACGGAGCAAAGTCAGCGCGAAAATGAACTGTTGCAGCAGCATCAACGCTGGCGCAACCGCGAGAAGCAGCTGATTTCGGTAGGTCCGGTCGGGTCGGGTACCGCGGGGACCGGGTGGTTGCCGATGCCGATGCGGCGGTATGTGATTCAAGCTACACACTCGGTCGTCGTTTCACTGCCACCGAGCTAATCGTGGAACGTTTAATAGCACAAAGAACACATTTTGTAATGATACTAATAATACGATTAATGTGTTTGTGTAACACGATGAGGTTATTATACTTTAAAAGAATATAGGAATATTTTTTTTAAGTTAATTGTATGAGAAATTTATTCGTGTGCTTTTTAAACTAATTTAGGGCTTCTTTTTGTGTTAAAATTATTTAAAAGCTAAACCATTCAATCTCTGGTGTCCTTGTTAAATGACCTTGTTAAATATTTTATTAATTACTAAAAGGATGTTTCAGACAATTTCAATTTCAGGCGCTAAGAGAGAGGGTTCTATAGGAAATGAAATGATTTCATTTCACTAATTTGAATTATTAGGTCAATGATTTGAGTGGTTTTCAGCTTAATTACACATATTTCAGAATTACCCGTTGATGCTTCAATTCAAGATGCTTCTTGCAACATTAATAAACAAGAAAGTATTTATTTCATAATTGTTTTTTCACCAGTTTACGCAATTGTTCAGAGAAGACTGCTTTCTTTACATCCCTGTCTTGCTGCCCCGCTGCTTTAAATTGGACAACAATTTTGGGCGCTTTTGTGCGATGTGTGTTACCATAGTGCAGTGAGCTGCTTACTCCCTTTTCGTCACTTTTCAGACTGTTCGCTCATTCGTCTCATAGCTCCTCCTACTTTTTGCTCCATACACAGTCTGCACTATGCCGAGGAGTGGAACAAAGCGAACAATTAACAGCGCTAAACAATCGGCAACAAACAATATGATCTATAAACAAATTTCCTATTAAATTCAAGGAGGGCCCATTTTTTTCTTTAAACATAATGCATAAGGAACAATATAACGTTGAGCTTTAATTTTTTGAACAGGACGTGTGACACTGAACTCACGGGGGCTACGCATGTAAAAATATTTAAAATAGAAAAAATGTTTAAAATACAGCGAAACTTTCATTAAATATAATGTTTAATATATTTTGTATTGCTGTAATCTAGAAGGAGTTTAAAGACAGTAATTGTTCTATTACTGTGATACAAAAAATCAGGATTTTTTGTTCATTATTTTTTGAAACATTTAAGTCGTTTTAGAGTTCAAAAATGCCACGCCGCACAGGATGTGTAGCAGTAAAGCAAAAACTGAGCCGAAAATAAACTTAAGCTCTAAAGTAAATAATAGAAAATAATAAATACAGAACAATAATACAATAATAACGTAATAAATAGAAAAATATCTCGTAAATACAGTCGAACCCAAGTAGTTGGCCTTTTGATTAAGTGCCTTTTTTTGTTATCAACTATGGTTATGAAACTAGCTGTAAAGCGAAATTTTTCTTAACAGGTCATTTGGTTTGTATTTTAATTGAACTGTCAGCCATCTATTGAGCGTTCAATTGAAAAGTATGGCAACTAAAAAGCTTTCAGCTATCGAAATCCGTCTGTAATTTTCTATCGAATATGATTCTAAAAAAGTCTTGACTTGGAATTCGTCACCTCGATAGACTCGAGTTACCATATACGATCCCATGTATCTAAGGTAAATATCGAAAAATATTGCTATTCGTCACCAAACTGAAGATCGCCTAGCGAGTAATGAAGATTAATTGAAGGTCGCCTAGCGTATAAAATACTGCAAAAAGAAGTATAATTTCCCACCAGTGCCATTACAAAGAAATCGCCAACAACATTCACCCAACTGCGCGATAATAAAAGATACGCGCAACGTAAAGATGATCCTTCCTGGCAGGTATAACAAACCCTTCAAATCCGAGTAGGCCACGTGCGTTCTTCATCCATCTCTCAGACCTATCCCACCATCCCATCAAGCACACAACACACACACACACACACACGCACACAACCACATGGGGCACCCTGTGGCCGGGAGCATTTTCATCTGTTGCACCTGCACTGCCAGCACCGCCGTTGCTGAGTTCCGTTCGTTTGTTTACATCAGTGTCCCTCCGCGCCGCGAGTGCGGGAAAACCAAGTGCGCATGTCCGTGCGCGACCGTGCGATATCTCTCGGATATATTTTCAGATTCCGGAGCAGCAGCGAGTTCGGGCGCTACCGCTCAATGTGTGTTTGGCGCTCGACACGACCGGACGGACGGAAAACTCGCTGCCACCGCGCTTGCTGGCTGCTGGAAGAAAAAGGGAGTGTGTGTATCTGTGTGATCGCGTGTGCGTGCGTGCGTGCGTGTGTGAAAAGCTGCTCCCCGAAACGGGTGCTCCCGGTCGGTAGAATCGGAGTGTCGGATGTGTGCGATTGTGCGCCCCCACGCGTGTGTACACATCGTTGTGCGCGGTTCGTGGAGGAATTAATTACGGTGCAGTGAAAATTGATCTGCAATTGGCAGCAATTGGTGAAAATAATACCCAACACACACACATAGTTACACACGCAGACACATACGCCCCGCACAGGCAGGGAAGGGGGTTTGTCCGAATTTTCCGCAACCATACACACACACACACACACGCACACACCAGAAGGCCATGTTGGTTTTTTCACCAGCGCGATATTGATTGGGGCGGACGAGGTCGACGAGCATTGGGCAGTAGTGCGAAGAAGAAGAAAAAGGCAAAGAAGAAGAGCAGAACGGGAAAACATCCCCCCCTCTGTCTGGGCCGTGGTGTAATTGAGATGATATCGAGTCCGTGAAATAGCCAGAACGGCAATCAAACAGGGGCAGCAAGAAGAAGAAGAAGAAGAAGAAGCAAACAAAAGGGAAGGAAAACGAAGAAGAAAGATCGTTGTTTAATTTAACCACTCTCGTGTGTTGGTAGTGGCGCCCGTCGCAAATTGTGGGTGTGCTAGTGGGCATTGAGTGACCATAGAGCGACCAGTGGTGGTGGCAGTGGTGGTGGTGGATTCGTTTGGTGGTGAAAATAAATCATCCCCTGTGTGTGTGCGCGTTCGAAGTGTGTTCGATTGGTGGTGCCCCCCGTCTGTAACGTCCGGTTTTCCTGCTCCCCCGTGTGCTCTCCCAGCCTCCCATGCACGGAGCGTAGCGTGGGTTACCATGAGGAACGCGGCGAAAGATACGGTCGCATCGCAGCAGCCCGCCGCGTTCACCGATAAGGTCAATTATGGTGGCGGCGTGATTGAGTCGATAAACCTCAAGAACGACCGGAACGGTGCACCGACGGCAAACCAGCACCGGAACAGCCTGCAGCAGCACCAGCAGCAGCAACTACAGAAGCGACCGTCGGTCGTGAAGGGTGGCCCAGGCGGAGGCAGAGGAACGGCACGCCACGTATCGACGTCCAGCGAGGCCACCGACACGTCCGGGAGCAGCTGCAGCGATGGGGACACGACGTCCTCGTCCTACGACGAGCCGAACCTGCCCTACCCGGGCTTCACCGAGTACTCGCTCAAGTACCTCACACAGGACTCGAAGCCGCGCATCTGGTGCCTGCAGCTCATCACTAATCCATATCCTTTTCAAATTGCGAGCAAAAGCCCCATCCTCCCTCCCCCCTCTCCCCCTAACTCATTCCAATGTCCTCCCTCCAACGGCGGCTCCCTCTTAAAAGGGGCTTTTTATCGTTCTGTGTCATCCTGAATATTACATGCCCCACTTCATGGGTTTGGTAGTAGTGTTTCCTTAGCGTTTCTCTCTCTCTGTGTCTCTTTTTTTCTCTCTGCACGTGGTTTGAGCGAATTTCGATGTTAGTCATTCTGCTGAACTGCGTCACCCTTGGCATGTATCAGCCGTGCGTGGATGATGCGTGCGTTACAAATCGCTGCAAAATTTTGCAGGTATGCGGTCCTTCCTTTCCCTCCATCACCTCATGGGCGCAATCTCTCACACCCCCCTGTCCCACTATGTCCCTTTTACAGATCTTTGATGACATCATCTTTGCCTTCTTCTCGCTCGAGATGACAATCAAGATCGTGGCGATGGGGGCCTGGGGCAAGGGCACCTACCTGGCCGACTCCTGGAACCGGCTCGACTTCTTCATCGTGCTGGCCGGTGCGCTCGAGTACTGTCTGCAGGTGGAAAACCTTAACCTAACCGCCATCCGGACGATCCGCGTACTGCGCCCGCTGCGTGCCATCAACCGCATACCGAGTAGGTGTTGGGGTGGCTCCTCCAAAAGGGGTGGGAAACGTTCCGCACCCTTTTTTGTTTAACATACCTCTCACTCCCTGGTCTTCCGTTCTTCTGCTCCTTGGCTTTCTATGCCACTATGGGGTTTGTTTTGTTCTATTCACTGCAGGCATGCGAATCCTC